>NC_083360.1:78331796-78634826 GCF_030254825.1 Meriones unguiculatus
TGGATCCTTTGGAGCTGGAATTACAGGTGGTTGCGTCACTGATGTGGGTGCTGAAAATCGAATCTGGGTAGTCTTAAAGAACAGCAAATGTCCTCAATTGATAAGCCATCTCTCCACCCTGATTTTTTTCTGTGTTTTAAAGTTTTCATTGTATCCATCATTCACCTCTTTTGTTAGTTTTTTTCCCAGTTTTTTTCTTCTTCCTTCTCCTATTGTTTCTCTTTAAAGATGCATTGTTAGAATAGCAGCTTCTTCTTCTTCTTCTTCTTCTTCTTCTTCTTCTTCTTCTTCTTCTTCTTCTTCTTCTTCTTCTTCCTCTTCTTCTTCTAATAAGTAGAAATATTGACCATGTTTATTAGATCTAGGAGTTTTCTAGTGACACGATAGGATGTTTTCTGTTTGTTTGTTCTGTTTTGCTTTTGAGATAGTGCCTCACTATGTAGACAAGGCTGTACTCACACTCACAGAGATCAGCCTGCCTCTGCCTCTTGAGTGCTAGATGAAAGGTGTTTCTTACCACACTCAGCATCTATAGGGGCTTTTAAGTAGGATCACATCAGCAAATCAGCACAGTTTCCTTAGTTCCTTATTTGTATTCATTTCATGTCTTTCTCTTGCCTAGTTGCTATAGCTAAGACTTTAAACACTACATTGAATATGAGAAGAAAGGGGACAGCCATAGCATTCAGCCTCTTTCTGCGATAACTCTGAAAGAAGGATACTGATTTCCCTTCCTTGACAGTGAGCAGAACTTCAATCATTACCCATTCATACATTTTTCTTGGGAGGGGAAATGGCAAGATGTGAAATTATATACTTTTATGTGGCCTGTAGACAATGGTTTGGCTGGCTGGTCAGGGAATGAAAGGAGCATGATCAGAAACGTGGTGAGAAAGACCTGAGGAAGAATGTGTGGATAGCTCTTTCCAAACGGGGGGAAGGGTGTGATACTTGTGTCCCATGTGAATGCTCATTAAAAGGTGACTTCAGCAGAGGAGGAGTTCAGCAATCAAGTAGATAAGATAATCTGTCCTGTGGGCAGTCAGCCTCTTTTCCCAGTCATCTTTGTCATTGCCAGTGGGCCCATTATCAAAGTGGCCATGGTGGCAGAGATGGGGGTTTTTCGTGGGCTCAACAACATGGACTTCCATTCACACCCAGGCTAACCTGGCTATATCTGCTGCTGAGTACCAGATCTGCTAGCACCAGAGACCAGCATGGAGCCCCTGACATAAGCACCATTCCCCAGGATGGCTAGCCAGTGACCTGGTGATCAGGTTGACCACACTGAACCACTCCCATCATGAAAAGAGAAACATTTTGTCTTTACCGGGGCAGATACTTATTCTGGTTATGAGTTTGCCTTTTCCGTACCTAGTGCTTTCTGCTGAAACTACCATCTGTGGACTTACCAAATGTCTTATTTACTGTCGGGGTAATGCAGCATCGTTTCTGGCCAAGAATTCCAACAGTGGGGCCCACACTCATGGAATTCACTGGTCTTATTGTGTACCCCACCATCCTGAAGGATCTGTGTTGACTGAGCAGTTGAACAGCGTCTTAAGAAACAGTTACACTTACACCACTTAGGTAGCAGTAGCCAGGAGGTCTGGGGTAGGGTTCTCTGGAGGGTGGTAAATGCTTTGAATCAGCATCCAGGTTCAGGATTCAAGGTGCAGACATGGGAATGGTTCCACTCATTAGCACCCTAGTTACCCACTAGAAAAAGCTTTCCTTCCTGTTCCTGTGATGTTATACTCTAATACCCTAGAAGTTTTGGTTCCAGAGTGGGGATTGCTTCTCCCAGGAGACACAGCAAACATTCCATTGAAGTAGAAGCTTCAGACTCCCTGCTGGTCACTTTTGGCTTCTGCTACTCTTAACTCAACACACTGAAAAAAAGAGTAAGTGTTATGAGGGGTCACTGATTCAGACTACCAGGGGAAGCCTGGACTACTTCTCTACAATGGAGGTAGAGAAAGATGATGTCTGGAGCGCAGGAGATCTGTTAGGGCATCTCTTGGTGTTACCATGTCTTATGACTAAGATCAACGGGTAACTACAATCACCCAATACAGGCAGACTGCCAAAGCGCCCAGACCCTTCAGGGATGGAATATCACCACTCCAGTGAAAGAACTAAGACCTGAGGTGATTGCTGAGTGTGAAGGACACATGAGGTGGATAGTAGAGGAAGCAGTGATAAACATGAGCTAAGGCCATTTAACCAACTGCAGAAATGAAGGTTGTGACCGACATGAGTGTTTCTGTCTTATTTTGCTAAACATGTTTGTGAGGCAGGGCACAGGGGTGCATGTCTTCAGTCTCAGCACTCTGGAGGGAGAGGCAGGAGGGTCTCTATGAGTTTGAAGCTAGCCTGGTCTATATATCAAGTTTCAGGACAACCAAGACAATATAGAGAGATCCTGTCTCAAAAAAACTATAAAGCAAAAACAACAACAAAAACAGACAAACAAACACATGTTTGTGCACTTTGTACAGTAAACAGACATTTGTGTTTTCTTTTCTCTAGTTGTTTATATGCAATGTAACATCAGTTTAGATAATAATAGTAATCGAGTGTTATAAATCTTTATCATATTTAAGTTATGAGAAACTTAAAAAAAAAAAAACCTAAGCATTCTACGGGGCTCTGCCACCTATCCTAAAAAAAAATATACGACATTTGCAGTTGTGCATGGCATAGTCATACCATGTTAGCAGAATTATGATCTTGCAATTGTTCTTTCTGGAAATTTTTCATGCTGTAAGGAGATAGGACTGGGTGTCAAGTGGACAAGAAGTGGACTTGCAATGGCTAATTGTGAATATCAGTTTGAGTGGATCTGGAATCAAGTAATGCTGGGAATACCTGCCAGGGACTTCCTTTATTAGATTATATGAAGTGGGATGACCCGTGATGAACATGGATGAGCGTTCTGGTGGCAGCCCAGATGAAAGAACGTGAAGGAAGGAACCTTTTCCTTCTCTGTCCACTTGCCTTTGCTTTTTTAAAATTCATTTTTTATACGATTATTTTGATCATATCCTCTGCCCTTCCCAACTCTTCCCAGATCCTTCCCACCTCCCTATCCACCCAACTTCACATTGTTTCTTTTAAAAACAAAACAAAACAAACAAACAAAAACAGAAAAAGAAAACAAAAACATAATGTACCCCAATCACACTCACTGTGATGGCTAGCTACATGAGATTACATCTAAAGTAATGAAAGACACCACTAAGGAGAAGGAAGAAAGGAAGAAAGAAAGAAAGAAAGGAAGAAAGAAAGAAAGAAAGAAGGAAGGAAGGAAGGAAGGAAGGAAGGAAGGAAGGAAGGAGAAAAACAAACAAATAAAACCCACTGAGACAGATAATACCAAAACAAAATGAAACCAAAAAACCCATAAAAAATGGAGTCCATTTTGTAATGGCCAACCAGTCTGGTACATGGGGCCTGCCCTGGAGTATTGTTGATAATCTTCAGTGAGATTCCACTGGAGAAAACTAATTTTCCCTTTCCCAATCAGGCACCAGTTGCAAATAGCTTCTTGATTAGGGGTGGAACTTTGTGTCTACTTCCCCTTTAAGTGCTTGGACTTCCCTTTGAACCTATGGAGGTCCTGTGTACTGTCACGATCTCTGTCAGTTCTTTTGTGTATCAGTTCCTTTGTGTCTGGAAAAGACTGTTTAATTGGAGATACCCATCACCTCAGGCTCTTACAGTCCTCCTGCCTCCTCCTCTGCACAGAGCCCTGAGCTCTGAGGGGAGGGGTTTGATGAAGACATCCCGTGTAGGACTGAGCGCTCCAAAGCCTCTCTCTGCACATTGTCCAGCTGTGGGTCCCTGTGTTAATTACTATCTAGGGAAGGAAGCAGCTTCTCTGGTGAGCGTTGAGCCATGCACTGATCTCTGAGGGTTTTGTATGACAGCCTGAGAGTTTAATTTCTAATTGTATTTTAGTTTGAGTGTTTTTGTTTTTGTTAAGTGGTTCCATGTCTTTGTTAAATCTATCTTCCTAGCTGGACGGTGGTGGCACATGCCTTTAATCTAGCACTCTGGAGGCAGAAGCAGGTATATCTCTGAGTTCAAGGTCGGCCTGGTCTGCATAGCAAGTTTCAGGATGGCCAGGGCTACACAGAGAAACTCCATCTCAAAGAACAAAACAAACTCAAATTCTGCTTTCATGCTTTGAAATGTTTTTCAGCATTTCATTCGACTGTTTATATTTTCAGTTTTCATTAAGGTACTTATTTATTTATATCCTCTTTAAGACCCCTGACCATATGCATAACTTTTTTTCCTTGAAATCCTTGTCTCGTGCTTCAGCTAACTTGCCTTTCTCGGGTCCTATTACAAGAGGCTTTCTGGCTCCTGGAGGAAGTACGTGATCTTAGTTGCTCATGTTTGTATTTTCGCAATTGAGACCTAGGCATCTGGAGCCTTGATATGCAGAGTGTTTCTTGGTGTAGATATCTGGCCTCATCTTTGTTGAGTGGGTGGTCCCATTTTTGGTTGCTGTTACCCACTCTGGGACTGAGGCAAGTGTGACAGCTGTAGGCCCCTGGCAGAGAGCAGTTCTGCAGGTCAGCAGGACTCACAACAGAATGGAGATGGCCTAGAAGAAAAGCCCAAAACGGGTAGTGGGGAAGAACTAGGGGGATTCACTTAAGAAACATTTACTTTTCTATTTTGTGTATGAGTGCTCGTCTGCATGTATGTATGTGCACCTGTTAGTGCCTGCTGCCCACTGAGGCAAGAGGAGAGCCTTGGATCCCGTGGAACTGGAGCTACCAATGGTTATGAGCTGAATGTGAATAGAAGGAACTGAACTCTGGTCCTCCGCAGGAACACAGAGGGACCTATGTCTCCAGCCCCCTGCCTTCACTCTGACCAGAAAGTTCATGTATCTCGCTGTTGTGACATTTCTTCATCAATATTGGAAGCAGCTTCTTCAGACTGGGAATGCGGACTGAATACCATCAGCACCAGGAGGCAGACATCCTCCTGGTGTTCAGCGCCATATTGGGACTGCTGAGAGAAGCAGCCTTGTGGACGGAGCAACTACTGGAGAGGCTAAGAAACCTCTCCCACGTGAGGTAGCTAATTTTGGATTTCCTGGATTGTGTTATGTAAAGCAATCTAGTAAATCCCCTTTTGAAATATATGTTCACCCTATCAGTTCTGCTCCTCTAGATGACCCTGGCTAACACAGCATCCTAGTCTCATTCCTGGTTTTGGAGGAAATGGTCATAGTTTGTCTCCATTTATTATAACATCGGTAATAGGTTTGTTGTAGAAAGCATTTCTTATTTTGAAGTATGCCCTATGTATTTCTAATGTCTCCAGGACTTTAATCATGAAAACAAATGCCTCTTGGGCATCAATAAATGTAATTATGCCGTCTCTTGTTAAAACTTTATTTCTATGGTATAATTATATTTATTAATTTAAATACATTAAGTAAATCTTGCATCTCTGGGATGAAGCCCCCCCGTCCTAATTTTTCATCTTTTTCATGTGTTTCTGAGTTTGAGCTGCAAAGATTTTATTGAGAATTTTTGCATACATGTTCATCACAGAAATTGGTCCATAGTTTTCTTTTTTGTTGATGTTGTTGTGTTGGTTTTGATATGAGAATAATACAGGCATTGTAGAATGAATTTGGTAGTATTTCTTCACTTTACATTTTGTAGAACAAATTAAGAAGAATTGTTATTAAGTTTTCCTGGAAAATTTGATAAAATTCAGTTGTGAATCCCTCTTGTGCTGGGCTTTTCTTTGTGGAGGAGACTTGATTATAGCTTTGATCTCATTGCTTATAATGAGTTTGTTTAAACATTGAGTGCCTTCCTGAAGCTATATGTGTGATTTTTTTTTTTTTTTAGTTAGTTAGAGGAAAGTGTTTTAATTTTTTTTTTTTTAATTAAAGACCCACGCCAGTCCTAAAATTCCTGGTGAATTAGCTTCTTTCTTAACTCTCCTGTGGACAAAGTTATAGCCACCTGATGAACTGAGCATCCAATACTACCTTTCTTATGCCCACATCTCTCAGCAAATGTCTGTCCTCCCTCTGTTGTCCTTCAGTCCCTGGTATTCATGGGGACCTCAGCCAGCAATAACCAAGTATCCCAGTCCACTAGGGTTTGACTTCCCTCATCTTAGATTCTGCAGCCTTTGTCTCAAAAAGGGACGGGCAGTTTTCTCTTAAGCTCCTTTCCTTCCAAAGCAATCATCCGGATCTATCTGTGTTTCTATTTCTCAGATTCATGAGCCAGGCTGTGCGAGACTCTCATTCCTTGCTTAAAAGTCTTCAACTCAAGCAGTACAAAGGCAGAGTATTCTGGTTTTCACTGTTTCACATACCTGGCCACTAGTAAGGTCACTACAGCGCACAGTATCTCATGGGCTTTTCTTTCTTTTGTATTGAAGGTCAGAGCTGAGATGTATACTAATGAATAATTAATTAATTTGCTATGGAATTAGGTTATGCAAGTGGCACAGCATTCGCGTGGACTCAAAGAACAACCTGTTGGAGTTGGTTCCTTCTGCCATGTGGGCTCTGGTTATAGAAATTGGGTCATCATGTTTGGTAGCAAGCACCTTTACCTTCCGTGTCCTTTCATTAGCTCCAGCCCCAGGAAGAACTCTTTAGCGCAGATCTAATCTGTACTTTCTTTACCTTCGGGCTTCTCAGCTATAAGAAACATCCAGCCACCACCTCCCTCTCATCCATCTTTTCCCCACTTTTTCTGACAATTCAGAGGCTAGTATGGCGGATATCACCAGCATCCCTTTTTTTTTTTCCTCCTTATAATTCCTCTCTTACACAGGTACTTTCTTTGCAAGAAGCTGAATGCCAATTGCAAGTGTCATTGCTTACAGCAAAAGCCACCCCACTGACACTTCAGCCTGCCTACAGTCCAACCCCAAAGCAGCGATGTTAACATGGTCCATGGTCTCCAGTCTGTCAGCTGTTTTGGAGGTATAATCAGACCCGTTGATCAAGCAGGCATGTCACTCAATACCACATAGAAGAGAGTGGCAGTCTGGAATTCTGCCCATGGACACTCCGCCTTCAGATGGTTCATCCTCACTTGCATAGCTATGCACCCCCAACAGGGCCAATGCAGCTGCTATTGGGGCAAGAAGGCATTTGTCTTAGTCAGGGCTACCTCTGCTGTGACAAAACACCACGACCAAAGCAGCTTGAGGAGGAAAGGGTATATTTGGCTTATGCTTTCACACTGTCCATCGCTGAAGGAAGCCAGGACAGGGACTCAAAACAGGGCAGGAGCCTGGAGGCAGGAGCTGATGGAGAGGCCCTGGAGGAGTGCTGCTTACTGGCTTGCTTCCCATGGCTTGCTCAGGCTGCTTTCTCACAGAACTCAGAACCAGCAACCCAGGGATGGCACCACCCACCATGTGCTTGGCCCTCTCCTTTCCCCCCATCAATCATTCATTAAGAAATGTCCCACAGCTGGATCTTACGGAAGCATTTTCTCTACTGAGCTCCCTCCTTTCAAATATCCCTAACACGTGTCAAGTTGACCTAAGCCAGCCACCACATGATTTCATCCAGGGGGTAGGAATGGCTTGCACAGGGACTGCCCCTGCTGGCGCAAGTCTCATCGCTCACGGCACAGACAGAGCAAGCACTCTTCCAAAACATGGCTTCTGTTCCGTCATATCCATAGTGGGTGCCAAGAGCTGCCTGAGCCTTTCCTTGGGGAGACGAACAAATGTGTGCTCAGCCTAGATAGGGTGTCAATGACAGACCACAGAAACGATTCCACCCAAGCCTAGTTTGGGGAGCCAGTGAGTTTAATTGAGGGTGAGGGGTTAGTTACAGGTGTGCAGGCACCTCATCAGAGGCTATACCGATGAAGAAAATGTCTCTGTCAGCACCTATTAACGGCCTAATATTGCCAGGGCAGGGCCTCAGAAGCACAGCCATTCCCACCCACAGCCACTCATTGTCTGCTCTTCCCCCACTCTGAAAGTTAATGAGCACAATCTTTTGTGTGCCTCATTTGAATAATCACAGCTGCTCTGTTATCAAGAGGTCAAAGGCCATGCCACGCCTGGAGGACAGCATTCCACAGTAGCAACCCAGTCTATTCTGTATTTTGTGACCTTCGTAGGCCAAAACAGACTACTGAGTAATAGGTGGTAAAGGATTAAAAACTCTCCAAGTTATGTTATATGTCACTGAATGGTCACCCAAGCTTCCTTCATTTATGACTTATATGACAGCACCTGATAAAGAGGTGGAATGATGCCAGCTGTGGTGGCACACACCTTTAAAACCAGCACTCAGGAGGCAGAGGCAGGGAGATCTTGGAGTTCAAGGCCAACCTGGTCTACAGAGGGAGTTCCAGGACAGCCACAGCCACAAAAGAAGAAGAAAACAAATATAACTTCTAGGCCAATCCTGTCCCTCACCAGCCTTGTGCGAGTCTAACTCATACTTTGCTTTCTCCTCAGCACAGAACAAGGTGTAACCTAATTTATCTTTGCTTCATAGGGCTGAGTTATATGTTTGAACTGACAATGAGGCTGAATGAACAGAAAGAACGTGGAAGACAGAGCAGCCGGAGTCAGAAGCAACTGTCGTGAGATTAATTTCCTGCATCTCTGGAGGTGCTGGTCAGAGCACTGAAACTCACTGTTGGTGAAGTGAAGAAGGAGGCTTGGCTAGGCATCTTCTAGTGTTTGTTTTCTATGACCTAACGACTATAATAGGATGGAGAGAGGAGCAAAGAGGGAAGGAAGATGAGGCTCATTTGTGTCCAACATGAAATAGATAATGTGAACATCAGTCTCTCCTGGCTCCTCTCTCTTCTTTCTGTCACCCTGATAGAACAGCTTGGGGAAAAAAGGGTTTGCTAGGCCAACACTTCCAGGTTACCATCCACCATCAAAGAAGGTCCCAGCAGGAACTCCAGGCTGGAAGCTGGAGGTGGAAACCACGCAGGAGCTCTGCCTGATGGTTTGCTTTCCAGCTCCCCCAGTGAGCTCTCTTCTACCAGTCCCGTCCAACCTGCCTAGGGAATGGTACCCACCATGGGCTGGGCCCTCCTACATCAATTAGCAATCAAGATGATGCCGCGCAGACTTCCTCAGAAGGCTGTCTGGTCTAGGTCACTCCTAAATTGAGATTCCCTCTTCTGAGTTGATGCTATGTTATGTCAAGCTGATAATAAAAGTTAACCAGCACGGCTTGGCCTTAAAGTTAAGGTTCTCTTCCCTTGGGCTGGATAATATGGCCCAGCAGGTAAAGCTTGGTGCTTGCCGCCCAGCCTGACATCCTGAGTCTGACCTCTGAAACCCACTGTGGGAGGGGAAACCCAACTCCCCAGAGTTGTCCCCTGACCTCTACACATGCACTGTGTTTTGTATACGATTGTACTCATGCACCCACACCTATCACCCCCAACATATAAAAAAAAAAAGTGCCTGCCTTTTGCAGGCACTTTTGCACCACCAACTCCTAGCCCCAAATTTCCCCTCTACTTATGATAAATACAGGGGTATCTCTTCTTCATTCACATACTTATCTATCTATCCCTGCTATCCATTTCAACTTAAATACCCAGCTGGGTCTTTAGCATCTCTTGGGATAGCCCTGGCCCACCACTCCATGAGGGGCAATACCGTCTCCTCTTATGATATCTTTCATCTTTCTTGTTCTTATTCCTGGCATGTATAAGTTTCAAAAAATTAAATTTATTTTTAATTGGCAAGTGGAAATGAAATTATAAATATTGATGGGGAGTGCCGTGTGATGTTTTAATGCATCATTTCTATGTGGTGAAAGCATTCAGAATCCTTTCGTTACCTCGCTGAAGCTTACCGCGTGTGGTCACTCTCTGGCGTCACCCTACTGAGTACCTCAAACTTCTTTGTCCTGCCTAACTGTAACTTAGTACCCACAGACACAGCCTTTCCCCTCCATCTTCCTTCTAGTCTCAGTTTGCCCTAGTAAAGACTGAACCCAAGGACTGGTGCATCATGGGTAGTTGTTGTATCTTGGCACATTTTATAGTTCTTATTTTGAGACAGGGTCCCTCTCAGCTGGCTAGCAGGCTTTGGGCTCCTTCTGTTGTCCAGTCAGGACAGAAAAGCAACCTGGTGACCTTGTGAGACTCTGAAAACAGAAGACTTTACTTATCCCCGAATCTCCAATCTCATGGTCAGCGTTACTTTACAACCTAGCATCTCTTTTCCGCTTTGTACTTCCAAAGCCTCAGTTTTCTTGCAAAGCCTTCCCTTCTTCATCCTGAGTGCTACTTCCTGCAAGCCTGACTCATCTTGTATCTGTGTTCCAGAAGTTACTACTGGAGGTGAGCCTGAAGCTCTTGCTCAGCTGTAGAGCACATTCATGGGTCCCTGGACTTAATTTCTCCCCAGGATTCAAAAGAAAAAAAAAAAGTAGCAAACTGACACAATCCTGTATTCAGATTGTAGAAAGACTGCCAGGAGCTGGAAGCTACATAGCGAGCAAGAACATCACCAGCCTGGGTTACTTAGCAAGACCCTGTCTCAAAAAAGAAAAAGCGCAGTTGCTGTGGAGCCCAGGCCTAGCTCAGCTTGGCCAATGAGATCAGGAGGCCAGGTCTTTTTATGGACCCAATGTAAGAGGGACACTCTTTCCATCCGTGTTGCCAAGTTGGTAAAAGGTGAGCCTGAAGCTGCTGGTAGCCCTCTGCTTTCCACGAGGGGAGAATCTGCCTGGGGTCAAAAAGCCAAGAGAAAGAAAGCAGCTGACGCCAGCGTGGGGAGGCTGACTTCTGATAGTGCTCTGGGAGTCAGCGACGAGGAAGGCGGGTAGGAGCCTGTAGGCGGTGGAGGGTCGGCAGGACACGGAAGTGGAGGCCAGCAAGCAGGAGCTAGCTGGGAGAGCAGAGATGACCCAGAACAGTCAATGGCTGAACCACGTGGCACCCTGGGGGAATTTCAACGTGAACGGAGCATAAGTAGCATTGCCTGAAACGCAACCTCAGGTGACACCAGCACCTTAAAATCCCACACAGTGAGATATGCCAGAATGTGTGCAGCTGAGGGTGACGACAGTCTCATTCACTGTGACTCGAGCAACTACAAACTTTGAATTATGTGGGGCCAAGTGCTTCACAAAGCCGTCATTCTGAGCTCGTCATCTGCCTCGCCGCCATCTTCAGACTTTTTCTCTCCCATTTTAATTTTTTTAAAAAGTTGTTGTGTGTGTGTGTGTGTGTGTGTGTCTGTCTGTCTCTGTCTCCCTCTGTGTGTCTCTCTTTGTCGTTCTCGTGCGCTTGCACTGCGCAGGCGCACTTTGTGTGTATGCAAGTGGAGGTCAGAGGTCAACTTTTAGGAGTCAATTTTTTTCTTTCCATTGTGTAGATTCTGGAGATGGAAGTCAGGTCATCAGAGGTCATCAGGCCTGGCCGCAAGCACCTTTAATTGCTGGCCCATCTTTCTTTCTCCCATATAACAATTCTTTTAAGAGATTTTACCTTTATTTTCATACGTGCTCAGTGTGTGTGTATGTATTCAGTATGTGTGTGTGAGTGTATGTGTGTATGCATGTGTGTCGCTGTGTTCATGTGTATGCACGCGAGTGTATACGTGTGCATGCATGTGTGTGTATATTTGTATTCAGTGTGTGTGGACTGTGTAGGTGAGTATGTGTGCACTCAGTGTGAGTGTGCCTATGTGTGTTTGCATGTGAGTTTTTAAGTAAGTATTCAGGGTGTGTGTGTGCTTGTGTGTGTGTATGCATGCATGAGCGTACCATGGTATGCCTGTGGAGGTCAGAGGACAATCTCAGGGAGAGGCTTTTCACCTTCCACCTTGAACTCAGGTTGTCAGGCTAGGCAGCAAGCACCTTGACCCTCTGAGCCATCTCGCTGGAACAGGTTTTCTTATTGTGCACATTCTCTAAAGATATGTTTTTAGGTGGGGCTGGAGAGATGGCTCTGCTCTTCCAGAGGTCCTGAGTTCAGTTCCCAGCAACCACATGGTGGCTCACAACCATCTATACTGGGATCTGATGCCCTCTTCTGATGTGTAGGTGTACATGCAGACAGAACACTCATATATATATGTAAAATAAATAAAATCTTTAAAAAAACAAAGATACATTTTTAGCTGGGTGTGGTAGCACTCCTGTAATCCCTGCACTTGGGGAGGAAGAGGCAGGATCTCTGTGAGTTTGAGGCCAGCCTAGTCTACAAAGCAAGTCCAGCACAGCCAAGGCTACACAGAGAAACCCTGTCTCGAAAAATCAAAACCAAAACCAAACCAAAAGAAAAAAATATTTTTATTATCTTATTATCTTTAGATTTTGTGTGTGTGTGTGTGTGTGTGTGTGTGTGTGCACGCACATGAGTTTAGATGCCCGAGAAGGCCTCTGAAGCTGAAGTTGCAGATGTGTGTGAGTCCCCTGATGTCAGTTCTGGGACTTGAACTCAGGCCTTTTAATCGCTAAGCCATCTGTCCAGCCCCATTATGCATATTTTTTTTTTTTAAATGGAAGATAGGGTAGCAGGCTCTTAAAGCTGACCACAGCTTAATTCTCAGAATTTCCAAACATGTTACAAGGGCAAGAAGGCCTTCGTTATTCTTCGTTTTATTGGCAGCATCTCCTGTAGTTGGTGCTGTCCTTGAAATTGCTGTGAGGTCAGAGATGCCCCTGAACTCCTGATCTTCCTACTTCTCCCTCCAGAGTGCTCAGCTCTTCTAGCGGATCCCATTTATGTGGTACTGCAGGGGTCAAACCCAGGGCCTCCTGCATTGTAAGTAAGGCCTCTACCAAATGAGTTATATCCCCAGCCTGATAGGAAGGACTTTCTAGATGGGGTTTAATGGAGGGCTTTGAGGAAAGGAAGATGACCCTGGGTTCTCAGGGGCGTCCAACACAAGGAAAGGATCTTTAGAACAGAGGCGCTACAACTGTGTTGACTGCAGTCAGAGTGGAGGAATGGGGAGTGGGGTGGACTCGGAGAAAATATGCAACCAGCTGTGAAAATGAAGGAAGAGGACTAGAGATACAGCTCAGGGGACAAAAGCACTTGGTGGTCTTCCAAAGGACCCAGATCAATGAAGTTTTCATTTAACTCCACTATTATTTATTTTTAACCTATTGGTTCAAAACACAGGCTGAACAATTGTTCAATTTTTTAATTGACATATTTATTGAAAAGGAGCTTAAAATGTACTTGGGTTGGAGAGAGAATGGCTAGCAGCTGGGAAGCTCTGGGTTTGGATCCAGTATTTATAAAATGGGGCGAAGGCTGGGCCTGCCTGGGCTACAGAGTAAATTCAAGGACAGCCTGGGCAACTCTTTTCAGTGAGACTTTTCCTCTAGATAAAAAGCAGAGAACCTGAGAGAGGGCGCAGAGGTTAAAAGCACTTTGCTGAGGACTCAGTTTTGATTCCCAGCACCCAAGTGGTTGCTCACAACCATCTGTAAAAGTGTTTCTCAACATGTGGGTCATGACCTTTAGCGGTCAAAGGGCTCTTTTACAGGGGTCACCCAAGACTACTGGAAAACACAGATGTTTACATTATGATTCATAACAGTAGAAAAGTTACAGTTATCAATTTTGTGGTGGTGGGTGGTCACCACAACCATGAGGAACTGTGTTAAAGAGTTGCAGCATTGAAAAGGTTAAGAACCACTCCATTCCAACAGCCTGAGAGGGGAAGAGAAAAAAATGGACCATCATTTAGCGACAATGGTGGGCCTACCTATTTGGGTGACAGGAGGAACTTGGGTGCTGAATTGAGCCAGTGTATGTGGACAACATTTTTCTTACCAAGAGGGAAATAATTAGTGAAATAGTTGTCTAAACAACATCTCATATCGTTTTAAGTCTAACACCTGAGGAGTACAATCCCTTCAGCTGTTAAAGAAACACACCCATCTCAATATTTTATTCTTGTTGTACATTCCCCCTGGGTGCTTAAGCCCATGCAGGTAGCCAAAATGAAACACTTCTTTTTCACTGTCAAGGCCAGTTGTGGATCTGTCCCTCAGGGGTCACTTGGGCTGGAGAAGAACGCCTGGCCCCTTTGGTCTTCTTGTTATTGGTTGTTCAACCTATGCAAGGATTAGCCACATGCCTTGCTTGGCCGTGGCTTCACTTGGATGCTTGGATCTCTACAGATCTCCTTTTTATGGACAGGACACTAGGCACTGGTGGATTCTCCATGACCTCCCCAAACAAGAGAACAGGTGACTCTGTACTGTTTCAGGACATTTTGAGAGATGTCCCACAGTTTCTTGAGATCCACTTGACCTTGGGAGACAAGAAGGAGAGGTATTTTTCTTTTTAATCTTTGAACACCCAGAAGGTCAGCTCCACTGGTCAGCTATTTCCACTACCGTGTAATATTTAGGTAAAATTTGAGCAAAAACCAAACAAACTTTTACTAGATGTACATTTTTGTTCTTTAGGCCAGTCCTTGTCAATGAGAATAGATCAATAACCATTGATTTAAGCAGAGGTTTGACATCAATATATTGGATTTTGATGTTCTCCATACCTTGCTCAGGCCTTTATAATTTGCTTAAGCTTTCCACCTTTTTTTTCTATGTGGAAAAACATTCAGTCATCTTATGAGATATAATAGTGTTAGCAAATCAAGACTCAACAAGCCTGGCCATGATGATCTTCTCCAAGCTGGTACAGCTTATGTCATGACAGTGGTCTGGCTTGGAGAATAGTGCTGAGTAACAACAGCTTAATAAAACTGGACACATAAAAGAGTATTACTCACTGTCAAACTACTGGGCTGGGTAAATTCCCAGGGAGACCTCACAGAGAGCAGAAGACAACACAAGATTTAATATAATTAGGCTTTTGGTTTTGAAGGACTGTAAGTGTCAGATACAGATAGAGCTGTAGATCATGAGATAAGTAATAGTCACAGGCGTTTACTCATTGGCTGCTTTGTTCTTCTCTCTCCAGGTCACAGAGTCAGGGGTCCAGCCTAACTCGAGGAAGGAGGACTTTGGAGAACATTGTGAGACAGCCTATGCTTAGGTCTGAAGGCGGAAGGCCACTTCAGAGTCAGCTTCTCAGTGATCTCAAACAGCATGTGGCAATGTAACACAGCCACAGACGACATTACTCCTCCACAGAACTGATGCTAGTGGTCTGTACAGGAGCTCACTGTTGACTCCAGTGATAACCTACTGGACCCAAAGTACTTACACTCCTTATAACTGTGATGGTGGGTCTTACCTATTAGGAGCAGGCATTGACAAACTTTTCTTTTAGCCTGTAAATTTTTAAGTTATCCGGTGATTGGCAGTGAGCAACCATAATCAAACAGACAGAAGGACCTGCCTTTACCAATGTCCAGCATGAGACTCTGTCTAGACTTGGGTTGATGAAGACCTTGGACATTTGTGCCTCCAATTAGCTTGTGTGTGCGCCTGCAAAGGGAGGCAATCATTCTGGAAAACCCAATGCCCTTTCTTTTTCTTTGGGCTCCATTAAGAAGTTGATTCTGTGAATGAAAGTGGGTTTGAGTTCCTGCAAGAATACATCCCATTGGATGTTGGGGCCATACCTCCTGACAAATCAGGTTTCTGGTTTTTGTCTTTTTGAGAGACTGAGGACAAGTGTCCTCAGATGGCCAAGTGGTACTTCTTGAGGGATCTTGGAATTAGTTTATCCATCTGAAGTGAGATAGAGGAAGAGAGAGAAGTCTTGGGTCAAGGCTGCCCCTTCTCTACCATTACTTCCCGGTCTACCCGGATGGACATTTTTACTCTGTCAACAGGGTAGTGCAGGGACAGGTCAGACTAAGCAGTGTTTCCGAACCTTTGTGGCTTAGTCTCCTGATGTCTCCCACTATCCTCCTCTAGTATTTGATAGCACACAGGTTCTGAGTAACACGGCAAACCCCATTTAACAAGTTCACTGAGCACATGTATGCAATGGGTACTGCTCTGCTTTGGTCTCACATGATCTAGTGATCAGTCACAGAGCTGAATACAGAGGGGAGCAGGCTGCATATCCTTAGGTTCTTGTATAACTCTCCAGGGGCTATGCTGGGGGAAGCTCAGGAGCCAAGATGTATCCGCCTCATTCTAGGATCTATCCACCGACCTATCCAAAATCACTCCAAGAGTTAGCTCTTTGCAAAAATCTCAGAGAAACAATTAGAACACTTCCAAGAGTGAAGAACCAGGGCACAGTTATAACCAGAACTCAGTGTTCAACATATGGGACTCACTCAAGATCTTCTGGGGTCCAAAGGGTCTGGATAGCTCCACTTCCCTGGCTTTGCCCTCCACAGCACACATAGTTCATCTTATAGATTCAGGTTGGGTCCACCCTATAGCTGCTGCTGTCCTTTCTGGTTATCCCACTGCCCTGGCATTCCCTGCAGCTTTTATGCCACCCAAACTAACACTATGTGAGAGACTCATGCATTACCAAGTTCAGCTGCCAGCATGAGATGCAGTTTTGCCCTGTCTGGACTGTAGCTTCTGTGGGCTGACCCAGAAGAGCCACCTTAGTGATGCCAGTCTCTTCTTAATCACAGATTGTCCCTCAGCCCCAAATATCCTGGAGTTCTATTGTCCTGATAAAACACCGTGGCCAAAGCAACTTAGGGAGGAAAGGGTTTGTTTCATCTTATACTTCTCAGGTCACACTCCGTCACTGAAGGAACCCAGGACAGGAATCTGGAGGCAGGAGCTGTTGCAGAAGTCATGGAGGGGTGATGTTTGCTGGTGTGCTCCTTGTGGCTTGCTCAGCCTGCTTTCTTATAGTACCCAGGAGCACCAGCCCAGGGGTGGCACTGCCCACAGTGAGCTGGGCCCTCCCACATCAATCATCAGTCAAGAAAGTGCCCCACAGTCTGGTATGTAGGAGGTGGTCTTTTTCTTACCTGAGAGTCTATTTCAGCCCGTGTCAAGTTGACAAAAACAAAACAAAACAAAAACTAGCCAGCATACCAGCTAACCAGTGTTAATTGTTCCGGTAAAGCAGGGATTATACTTCAGTGGTTCTGGTCTTTTGTTATTCATAGCTAGTTCTTTAGCCATAGATAACCACAGATCATAAGAACCATCCTGATAACGTCTTTAATGGACTCTCATACTTCCTTTTGAACTTTCACAAACCCAGGCCTCCTAGCCTATTATTAGCCATAGCTGATAGACAGGGTTGGTCCTCCCTCAAAGGTTTGTCTCTGGTGCCCATCACATTCCTGTTTGGTACCCAGCAATCAGGCTGGAGGCGTTCGTGGGAGATAACTTCTGCCTATCCAGGCTTCAGGGTTATGGGAGAAGGTGACAAGATCAAGATCTTCAGCTTGTGAGTTTCTGAATTGGAGAAGCCCTTTCCTGGCTACTGTCTCCGTGAGTTAGATGAAGACTGCGCTAGACCAAACTTCTGCCATGCCAAATGAACTAAAGTAGGCGAGTAAGTAGTCCCGCTAAGACAATTCTCTAACAAGAGTTACTTCTGAGATGGGGAGGGGACAGGAAATATGACAGATTTAACAGGCAGCTTTACTTTTTTTACTTTTGTACTCATCTATTGATGGCTTCTTTTGTGTTCAAAACTACCTAAAAGAAAAAAAAAAAGGCAAAATGAGGCCATGAAGCTGAGGCAGGAGGATCTCTGTAAGTTTGAGGTAAGCTTGGTCTTTAACTGGAGTTTAAATTCAGCCTGAGCTTCCAAATGAGACCCTATCTCAAGCAAGCAAAGCCACATGTGGTTAGGGGGATGGTCTTTTGGGCGGTTGCTTGTTTTTGCTTTACGCTCTTCATTTTATTATTTATCTCTCTATTTTATTTTATTTTTTAAAGATTTATTTATTTATTATTTATACAGCATCCGGCCTGCACGTGTGCCAGAAGAGGGCACCAGATCTCACTATTGATGGTTATGAGCCACCATGTGGTTGCTGGGAATTGAACTCAGGACCTTTGGAAGAACAATCAGTGTTCTCAAGCTCTGAGCCACCTCTCTGGCTCTTCTCTCTCTATTTTTTTAAAAAGTTGTATTTATTTATTCTGTATACAGTGTTCCAACTGCAAGTATAACTGCACTCCAGAAGAGGACGCCAGATCTCATTAGAGATGATTGTGAGCCACCATGTGGTTGCTGGGAATTTAACTCCTGACCTCTGGAAGAGGAGCCATTGCTCTTAACCTCTGAGCCATCTATCCAGCCCTTATCTTTCCATTTTAAAGAAAGACTCTCACTATGTAGTCCTGGTTGGCTTCAGACTTGCATGGGTGCTTTGCTTCTGCCTCCTAGAAGCTGAAATCACTTTCTCCACCAAGTCCAGCTCTCAGTAACTGCCCCCCACACCTCTCTCTTCCATTCTTTCTAAACCAGTCGACCTAATTTTTTTTGTGTATGTGTGTGAGAACACAGGGTAGGATATCAACCCTGTTTGGAGCATTGTCCCATAAACGGCTGTCACAGTTCCAAAACCTAAGAATAAATTGAGTTGATGTAAGGGAGGGAGCTTTCACCAGCTATTGTTGCTTTCTTTGCTTTAAATAGGATTTGTAATCTTATTTTATGAGTGACTGTGTTGTTTTTCCAGCACCTGGCACTTAAGACACAGGAGCTAATGGAGCAAAGGACGTTCATCTCTGAGGAATGCTAACATGGTGTGTCTTTCTGGAGGGACAATGCGTTCTTGAGACTTTTATTGAGTAACATTTACTCATCCTAAAATATTTAGAGTTATGTACTTAAAAGATACAGAGCATAGATATTCCACTGCAGAAAGGGTTTTAGTCAGTGAGTGTTCAATGTAGCAGGTGGAGATGAACTTAACATGTCTTGGAGACTGAACTGGGAACAGACTCTTCAGCCATAAAATGCACTTAACAGTCTATTTAATAGTAGTAAGGTCCTTGAAAATGCAATATCCATGCTAATCTTGCCTTTTTCCAAACCACAGATGAAAAATAGGTCACTTAGGTAGAGCCTTCTCTTTCTATTTAAAGTGTGACATTTAATCTATTTAAACAACTACCAAAACTTTATTAATCCAAAGTAAGACAAACGTGCTGGGGGAAAAAAGTGGAGAACTTTATTAAAAACACAAATTTCCCAAATTTTATTTTGAATATTTTAGATCTCAGGGCTCAAAGAAAATGTGTGTGTGTGTGTGTGTGTGTGTGTATTGTGATGAATTTAAACAAAAGAACCAGAGAAAAGAAATCTAGAATGTAATTAAGCCTGGATTGGGAAATAGCTGAAAGGACCTGAAGATTTCACAAAAGGTAGGGAGCAAAAGTTAGAGAAGGAGCTCTGTGTGGGGGAGCATGCCTGCCCTCTCTGCACTTAGGAGCAGAACCAAGAGGCTCAATGTGCCAGATTTTGTCTCAAGACAGCCCCCTCTTCCCCACCCCACCCCCCCAAAAAAAAGAAAGGAAGGAAGAAAAGAGAAAGAAAGAAAAACCTTCCAGAAAGGTTTTCCACATCCCCGATGCTTCTAAGTAAAAAACTCTTTTGAGAAGTGCACTCACCCTGAAGAAACCAAGGGCTTCACTAAGCCGAGGATTGTTTGTTTGCTCAGTTGTTTGAGGCAGCATCTCTCTGTTATCCAGGCTAGCCAGGAACTCACTACAAAGCTCAGGTTGACCTTGATGTGGAGATGATCCTGTGCCTTGGCCTTCCAAATGCTGCGATTACAGGTGTATGTTACCATGTTAGGCTCAAATTGCATTTAATGCAGCTAGCTGCCATAGCTGCCAGCTTTGGTGCATTTTGTGGAAAGCACGGTGTTCTGTAGAGTTCATTAGAGAGGCAAAGATAGAGTATGTCTTGAATCATAATTGCATGTCATGGGGTTTTGTTTTGGAGAACAACTGATCCGATTTTCTTCCCTAGCTTTTCTCTCTTTTTGAATAGGATTTAGTACTCTGTGGCTCTACCCTGGCAATCTGCTCAAAGTATGCGAGGCAGTGCAGTGGTTTTGTTAATCCCAAGGATTTGAGGAGAAAGACCACCATGTCCAAATGAAAGCAAGTAATTAATTAATGCAAGTTTTTTTCATTTGTGTACACAGGCTGTCTCCAGATAAAGGCAGGATTCAAGAGATCATCCTTGGCCATGGGACATGGACAAGATAATGGTCTTTCTTTCTTTCTTTCTTTCTTTCTTTCTTTCTTTCTTTCTTTCTTTCTTTCTTTCTGTTTTTCTGTAGCTCAGGGGTAGAGGGTTTCTAACTGGGGGATTTGACAGGCAAATAGGCAGGGTTATAGGAGCAACATAACAAGGTAGTCATAACAGCAGATGGTTACAGTAACCTTTAGAAACAAAGGTAGGGTTGCAAGATGGTCATAACAACTTCTTGAAACAAAGCCATGGTTGCTGTTTCCTGGAACCGGGAATACAGAACCATTTGTAGTTAAGGTTACAGGTGGGTCATAGCCCAGTTCTTGAGAAACTGAGGTTAATCAGAAACAGGAATGAACCTAGTTTGTCTTTACTAGAAGATGGAGTTCAAGCTCAAAATGGAGGCAGGGTGGTTCATCAGCTCCCTCTTTCCACCTTTTTGTGGGTTCCAGGGATTGAATTCAGGATGTTAGACTTGTGTGGCAAGCACTTTGCTCACCACCCCACACTCTTCCTGTAAATAAAATTTCATTTCAAAATCTGACTCTATGGACTAGTGAGATGGGCTTATCAGGTAAGAGAACTTGTTGCCAACATTGATGACCTGAGTTTTGATCCTCAGAATCCTTATGTTGGAAGGAGAGAACTGACTCCACAGACGGTGCCTGCCAATTATTCTCTGACCCCCATGGATATGCTGTGGTATGTGTGCAAACACACAGAGGGACACACGCACAACTAAATAAATGTAAATTTAAAGAAAACCTCACTTTAAATCTTGCATCTATTATAAAATTTACAAGTTAGAACCTCCTACCTTGTTGATTTAAATGATTTTAAAATGGAGTTCTTACCGTCTCCCTCAGGGAAATTTTGGGTTGGATGGTTCTTACTGACAGGTTGCCTCCTTTATATTTAGCCCAAATTTTCATTTTCAAAGACAATTTTAGACAAGTACCTTGACAGCTGGAAGTCAGTGGATCTGGATCTGTGTGTCATATAATAGAGTGTGACAATTCACTCAGTTGTGAAAGACACTGGAGCTGCAGTCATAAAACAGCATCTGTGTTATCACATCGTCTTTATACACCCGTCTGAACACTGACCTGACCCTGGAACTTAGACCAGAAATTATAGATGTTTATAGTTCTCCAAAACTATCTTGGGCTGAGTTGCATATCATATATTTAAATTCAAAACCCTGGGCAGAGAGAGAGGTGCAGACTTGTGACATTCCTTGGAGGTTTGGCAGTCCATGAACCAGTGAATACATTATATTTCCACATTAGAGAACTCTCACTCTCTTTGTAAAGACGTAAGCACCATCCTATCTTTTTAAAGAACTTAAAAAAGCAGAGTAATAGGCCAGACATGTAGGCTGGGCATGGCAGTGCACAACTTTAATCACAGCACTCAAGAGGCAGAGGAAGGCAGAGCTCTGTGTGTTCAAAGCCAGCCTGGTCTGCATAGTAAGTTCCCCCCTAAAGGGGCCACAGGCAGTGAGACTGTCTCCAAAAACAAACAAAAATGGTCAGAAAAAATTTGAGGAGTTTAGTAAATGTAGATTTCTATATCAAATTATATCTGGAGTTCTTTATAGTTTTCTATTTTTCTATCTTATTTATATCTTTTGAAATATAAATGAACAATTGTAAATGAATGTCCTCAGAATCATTCCTGCATTTTATATATATATATATATATATATATATTGTTTCTTTTGTGGTTCACATTTTTATTTCATTTTCTCAAGAGTTATTTTTTATTCTTAAGTTATTTGTGTGTAGGTATGTGCAAAGGAGTTCTGTTCCAGACCCTATATAAAACTAGCCCACTACTAAGAACCCAGATAGTAGCCACTGCCATAAAAACCGAAGTAGCGGCTCAGAGAAAGGAGGGTAGGGGGATAGGAAGAGGTCTCTAGGAAGAGAGGGATGGGGTTTTCCAGTCAAGCCCGTTTAGACAAGGGGATCCACTGAGGCTTTCAATCAACAGCTTTCTTTTTTCCTGCTTCATGTCTCAGCCTCAGAGGTATTCTCTCCATTTATAGCCTCCCAGGTGTCATGAGCCAAAGCTGCCACTGGGGGTGTCTTTTGCCCATTGCCCCTCCTTTCTCAGAGAGACCTGGCAAAGGAGGTGGGCAGAGCCTTGGTCTCTGAACGTCCGGAAACTGACTGATCCATTTAACCTCTAACCTTGGAAAGATGTGTTTGGGATGCTCCCCAGGTGACATCTTTGCTTCTGCCGTTTTTCTCCTGCCCTTGGTTTCATCATACCCTACCTTTCTATTCTGTGTTGAATTTGCTGCTTTTTTTTTTTCATATTGAAAAGATGATACTCTAAGAGCCAAAAATAAATGGGAATGAAGAAAAAAAGAAAAAGGTATTAATGTGTGATTTTTTTTTTTTTTTTTTATCAAAACCAAAGGAACAATCTGGGCCATGGTAGGGTATGCCTATAATCCTAGCAACTGGGAGGCAGAGGCAGGCAGATAGATCTCTGTGAGTGTGAGGCTAGCCTGGTCTTCGGAGCAAGTCCAGGAGAGCCAAGGCTACACAGAGAAACTCTGTCTCGAAAAACCAAAACCAAAACAAACAGAAAAACCTCATGGGAACAAAAGTCTTCCAGAACCAAGAGCACATCAGAGGCCACGACAACTTACTCAAATTTTTCTTGTGTGTTTTTTTCTTTTTTCTCTCAAAAAGTGTGTGCGCGTGCGTGCATCCTGCAGAGCGTACATGGAGACAACTAGCAGGAACCCACTATGAACATAAGCAGCACCATCGAAAGGGCTGGTACAAAGAGAAAACAGGCAAAGCCGCTGAGCACCGACATTGCTCTTCCTGTGCTTCCTGATCTCCAGCGACGACGTGAGCAGCCTCCCACTGCGCATCTGCAAGAGCCCTGGTTGCCATGCTTTGCCCGCCACCATGGACTGCGCTCTCAAACCTCGAGCTGGAACAAATTCTTCCTTCGTTGCCTTTTGTCACAGCAATTATAAAAGTAACTAACACAGGAAATTGGCTCCTTAGAGTGGCATCGTTACTGTGACGAACGGGAGGTTCTTTATTTGTGGGAGGCATGTTGAAAAGTTTGGGATTCCAGGCTAGAGAGGTCCTAGAATGTTATACACAGAATTTACTGTACCATTCTGATTTGAGCTCAGAAGACCAGGATGCTAAAATAAACCAAACAGTGGAGGCTGGGCTCATGAGGTTTCAGAAGGGAGCAAGGACTTGTGGGAAATGGAATAGAGGTCCTGTTATATTTTGGCAGTGAGCTTGGCTACGTTTGCTCATGCTCTGACACGTTGAGCAAGGCAAAATCCAACATTTGTGTTTGTTGAATGTATTAGTATAATTAAGAAGGGACATTTCATTTCGCCGTGAGGGCAAGCCTCCACTCATTAAAGCCCCCAGGTTCTAAACATGGAAATGCCTCTGAAAGGAGAGAAGAGACTGAGCTGAGCAGGCCACCAAAGGAGTTCCTACCGCAAAGCGGTCATCCAGGAAAACGTTTTCCCAGGTTCAACCAGTAAGGCACATGCAGGGTCCTGCGGTTGTGGTAGAAGGGGTAGAATTACTTTAGCTGCCAGAAGAACTTGGTAGCAATTTTGCAAGCGTGGGCATTCCAGAGAGCCGCTGAGGTGAGGCAACATTTGGCAAGGTCAGATTCCCTGAAAGGATATTGTGAGCGTTTACTGAGTGAGGCTGGGAAGGTAAAGCGAATGTCGCAGTGGAGATTCTAGGATATCTGAGTTGCTAGCACACGGAGGAGCGCTGGCTTAGAAGCAAAGCTAGATGTACTGCAGGCAGGGCTGGAAGGGAAGAGCTACTAAAGGCTGTCAAAAACCAGATGATATAACCGAGAGTCCCAGATGCTGAACACGGAGCCGCGTCATGTATCTTCCGTGCTGAGTTTTAGTCTTATTTGGCTCTGATCTTCCCCTGGTATGTTCCCATTTTTTCTGTTCGGAATGGGAATGTTTACCTCATGCTATTTTTATATTGGAAGTATGTCTCCTGCTCTTTTTTTTTTTAATTCATAGGGGCCCATTGTTATGCTGAGTTTTGCTGAGTTATGCTGCGTTTTAGAAAACATTGAACTGTGGGCTTTTTTTTTTTTATGAAGTATTTTTTTCTTTTTAAAGACTTGTTTATTATTTATACAGCATTTTGCTTGCATGTATGCCTGCACACCAGAAGAGGGCATCAGATCTCACTGTAGGTGATCTTGAGCTACCATGTGGTTGCTGGGAATTGAACTCAGGACCTTTGGAAGAACAACCAGTGTTCTTAACCTCTGAGCCATCTCTCCAGCCCTGAACTGTGGGCTTTTGAGCAGCGTGGGAACTGTCAAGACTTTGTGAGCTTTCAGAAATGGGCCTGTTGGATTCTTGCATTATGAGATGGACACGGTGCTTCAAAGGCTGGGGAGGAAAGTCATGTTTTAAAATGGTTTGATTGGGCATCAGTTGACAAGTGGTGGAGCTGGGGTAGTTACTTTTCATTGTCCACTTCACTGGCTTTACATGACCTAGGAGATGGACATAGTAGCGTGTCTGAGGGTAGAAGAGGAGGGAAGACTGACGAAGTGTGGCCTTTTGGCTCCATGTTCATCTCGTTGCCATGTTGCCCTGCCGGGTGTCCATTCACGAGTTTTGGATGGGACCTGAGTAGTAGATAAAGGAGACTAGTTGTTTTCATCCCCCATTGCCCTTCCTCATCCCTCTTACTCTCTTGCTCTCATGCTCCTCCTCCTAAGCAAGCCTCCTCCTACTTCCACATCTCCTGTGTGAGAAGCCCACTGAGTCTCCTTAGGGCCCCCTGCTTGAGTGGAGGCGGGAGGTTGTAGCTAGGCAACAGGTCAGTGGACACATCACTGAAGAAAGTGGTATCACCTCCCCTAGAGACCATTATCTGGCGATAGTCTCTTCGGGAGGAGGGAAGCCTCCTGAATCACTCCCCTTTTTATGATGAAATGTGTGACATGCTCAGTCTTGTTCAGGGGACCACAGCTGTGGTGACTTCGGTGACTGCACAGTGCAACAGCTGTGTCATGTCCGGAAGACATCTGTTTGTGGCACACCTCCCCAGCTTTTAGCTCTTACATTTTTTTTTTGTGCCCTCTCTTTCATAAGCCTTGGAGGGACTGATATAGATGCCCCATTTCGGGTCACCCACTCCACCATCATTTATTGTTGCCATTTTGACCATTTATTGGTCTTTCTCTGTTTTAACCACCAGCAGCTGCAATAAAAGTGTCTCTGGCAAAGGCTGAGAGCAGCATTAATCTATGGATACAAATGTGAGTCTATAGAAGGCAGCTTGTGGCTGGCAAGATTGCTCAGTGGGTGAAGGTGCTTGCTTATACTGGCAAGGCTGCCGACTTGAGTTCCGTCCCTGGGACTCCCATGGTAGAAGGAGAGGGAACTGGTGCTCATAAGTTGTCCTCTGACATGCGTGTGCCTGCACGTGCACCTACACATGCGTGCACACAGGCACACAAAATAGATGTGATAAAAAATATTTTAGAAGACAGTAGAACTCTAGGGGAAAAACAGCTGCGAGGATAGGAGGATTTTGCTTGAAGGTGGCGTGGGAAGAGAAAGGTGAAGGTAGCAGATAACTAGAACAGCCCTGTCTCTCAGAAGGCTGAGCCATGGGGGGGCCCCTGCAGACAAGGTAAAGTTATGACTTTAGGATGAAGAAAAAGGAAAAGGAGAGAACAAGGAGAACGGGGTAATGAATAATATTCTAGTTTGCTTTCTGTTAGTGTGACAAAACACTGGCCAAATGCAATCTGGGAGAATAAAATCTGACCTGACATAATGATAATCAAATATATTTAAAATTTTACTTTTACATTTATGAGTGTGCATGCATGCGTGTGTGTGTGTGTGTGTGTGTATGTGTATGTGTGTATATGCATGTGTGTGTGTGTTTATGGGTGAGTGGGTACATGAGTACAGATGCTCTCAGACAATCGAAGCATGTGATCCCTTTGGAGCGGGAGTTACAGGCAGTTGTGAGTTACCCAATGTGGGGGTCTGGGAACCAAACTCCAGTCCTCTGCAAGAGTATGCGCTCTTAACTGCTGACATACTTCTTGTTTTGAAATTTTATAAACCACAAACTAGAAAGAATTTGGCCTAACTTGACAGTTCTAATTTATATGACCATAATTAAAATTACTTATAAACCAGTTTGGCACCAAGCAGACATTATTAAACCACAAGTACATCTAGCTAGCATACGTGCACATAGCCATGTATGAAAAAAATATATATATATATTTGCTTTCACACCGATTTTAAAGAGATTATTCTTTGGTAATCTTATATAAGAATACAACGACTTTAGATCATATCACCCCCACCTGCTCCCTCTTCTTGGACGATCCCTAAACATCTCCCTCTCAACTCCCCTCCTCCTCTACCTCCTCAGCCTTCCATAACCCACTGATTTCAGTTAGAGCTGTTCTTCGTACCTGGGTGTTGGAACATGAGCAACTCACCACGGGCCATACCACTGAAGAAAATGGACTCACGCCCCTAGCAGCCACCAACTGGCACTAGCTCTTCGGCTAGGGGTGGGACCTCACGAGGGGTTTTCATGCTGGAGTGTTGATTGGCTTGACCTTGTTTAGGTCCGCACCAGCAACCATCTGCGATGCGAATCGACGCATGCCAACAGTCCTGTCAAAGCTAAAAGGCTTATAAACAGAATTTAAAAACACACCAAGACTCTCATAGCATTTACTATCATTTTTCAGTTTTAAAGGTAGACTGTTTATCTGATATTTGATAGCATTAAGAACTCCTTAAGCCAAAAGCTATACTTTTAAAGATATAACTTGATTTTCTTTTTTTACTTTTTATTGGTACTTTGTGAATTTCACACCACGCACGTGGATTTCACTCATCTCCCTCGCCCCTCATACCTACCCTCCACCCTTGCAACCTCTCCCCCAATAGAGAAAAAGAAATCTCCTTGTGGAAGCTGTAGTGTGTCACAGTGTGTCCCACAGTATATATACCCCTTTGTCCACACTTCTTTGCTTGCAAGTCACTGCAATGGCTTGTCGGTCTGGTTCGAGGCCTCTGGCTTCTGCTACCCTATCAATACTGGGTCCTCACTGAGACTCCTTTGGAATCCTGTTGTTGCCTTGTGTCATGGAGATGCTGTGTTTTGGATCTGAAGGACGTGCTTCTTCATGCACGCCAGCAGCTCATTGATGGGGTAGATGTTGGGGTGGACCAGTTCAGAGCCCTGGATCTGGGCCTGAGAGTATCTGACCTGGTCAGTCAGTCCAGTGGTTCTCCTGCTCTCATGCCCAGAGAACCCCGAAACCAGGGCCAGTGTCTCTGCTCTGATGCCCAGCTGAGTTATGTCAGAGTGGACATGACTTGATTTTTAAGGCACAGAGCTGAACCTGATGATTGACCAAGCAGACTTGAGGAGGCAGCAACAGCTTGGCTCTATTTAAATTATGTTTTAAAATGTTTATTTTAGTTTTAATTGTGTGTGTGCGCGTGTGTGTGTACAGGCCATCCTTGCCATCCCCACTGCTGTTACTGCAGCTACGTCGGAGGACCTGGTGAACTGTCCCTACCTGCCAAGCTTCCCTGCATTGACTTGGGCAGGCACCTTGAGCAGCACACAAAGTCATAAGAGTAAGGTCTAGGATGATGAAGTAGGTGTCTTGGGGCTCGAACTGCCTTGGGGTCTGCCCAGCTTTCCCCTACCTGCTGCAGGGGAAACTTGCTGTCTTCCTGTCCCTTACTTTGTCAGACAAGCTCGCAGCTGGGTCTGCTCCTCTTCTTCCATTACATCGAACAGCCCCACAATCCCTAACGCTCAGATTTTGGCTCTCCCTTCTGAGCCTCTGCTCCCCTCCCCGCCCCCACTTTAGGGGCAGGCCCACCGTAGGAGTTCCACCTGATGAGAATGAAGACCCTACTCATTTGGCCAGACCTGCCACTCCTCCTGCAGAAAGGATTCCCCCAACACCAGTGTGTAGACACCCTCATCCTCTTTCTTTCCCCACACTGGCATTCTGAAAGCCTGAACTGGCAGCCATCTTTAGGGCCCATGGTGATGTAATGTAGATATGACACCTCTCCGGAGGCTGCAGCAGGGGCTCTTTTGCATCCCCCCTTGCAGTAGAGGCACACCATAAATGTTAATTAATACTCTTCATTAGCCCACTTAGATTTCAGAGCCTCTTGCTTCATCACAGTCCAAATTTGTTTATCCTTTTGGCTTAGAAACCATTACCAAGCTGATATCTGGGGCTATTTTAAATTTCATTTACATATTTTATCTACCTATTTATTTAATCTATCTATCTATCTATCTATCTATCTATCTATCTTGTGTGTGTGTGTGTGTGTGTGTGTGTTTGTGCAGAGGATGGCTTTCGGGAATCAGGACCATGTGGGTCCCAGTGATTGAATTCAGGTGGTTGGGCTTAATGGTGGTGCCTTTCCTTTTCAACCATCTCTTTGTCCTCATAGCTGGGGTTTATGATGGAAAGCAAAAAACAAACAAACAAACAAACAAACAAAACACCTCCCCCTTGAGTGTTCCTCAACTTGGGTCCTTATGATCTGCATCCTGGACTATGGTAACAGGCATCACCTGTGCAATTCATCATAGCATCCTGCTGCTGAACATAAGCATATAGATACTATCCATCCTTCCAACAAAGCCACCATCTTCTGCTTTCCTCTTGTTTTTAATGGCAGCTACATTTTATTCTATATCTCTTGGTTTTGGGAACCTACCACCCCATGATTGCATTGCCTCTACCATGTGCAGTAAGTTTGGGGGCCAACTGAAACTTGAGATCACACTTTTCGTACTAGATCCATCCTTCAGCTCTTATCATTTAATAAGCAGCCGAGTGATAGCTCTTTGTGAAGGATCCGGCAGCTTCAGCAACAGCTGTTGCCATAACCAGCCTCCTAGCGGTAGCACAAGGTAATCAGGCATACAGGCCATGAAATCACCCTGGTCCACCTTTGGCGCACCTGTCACTGCCCAGCCAGCATCTAGGAAGAGCCCAGGTGTTTTACACATTGCCACAGTCACAGCTTCTCACTTTAGCCTCACTGCTAGGATATCTGGCCCTGGGCAATGTGTCCCCTCCTTTTCCCTGTTCCTCTCCCAGCATACTGGTGTTTATGAGATCTTCAGCTCCATCCAACCCAGGGGACTGGGCTTGGCCTACCCACTCAGGGCCACAGGCTGAGAGCATGAAACTTCATAGACAGACTGAAGGGGACACCCAGTGCCACTCCTGTTGTCCCTATTGTTCTAAAATTTTGCTGTTTAGACACAGCAAGACTGCTGTTCAGAGGGTGAGGACAATAGATCACCTGCCCCTCTCCTGATTGGCTGCTCACCAGGCTGACTAGCTCCAGGTCAGCGCTCTTCATCACTGGACCTGGCGGCTGTCCCTGCTTTATTAAGACGTTCTCCCTCCCCTGCCATTAATGAGCCTTTACCGATCACCAAATGACTTTGACACCGCAGCCTGGGAGCTCAGGGTTTTTTTTTTGTTTGTTTGTTTGTTTTTCTTTTTTTCTTAACACCACCTTTCCTCTTTCATTAGCTACCACATAAGCTGGAAAAAAAATGTTCTGCCCTTTTTTCAGCTGCCACAGTTTTGGTGTCAGCCATTTCTGTTGCCTAGATTCAGACACCTGTGCTCTTGGTTTTATGTACCTGTGTTCAGTTTCTCTTTCACAGCTAAGGTGGCTCATCAGCATTTCCTGGTAGCTGATAGTTTACTCGGAGCCCAAGCCCAACTCTTGTCCGGACTCTGGTGGGCAGCAGTGTATATACTACTGTGTGTGACAGTATTCACTTCCTTTTACTCCTGTCTTTTTTCTTTTTTTGCAGGGAACATGCTTTTCGAAGAGAATTAAATTTTCTGAGAGCAGGGAATTGGTTATAGATTGCCAAGTTTCCACAGTCATAAGATCCTTGGACTTATATGTAGCCAAGCCAACTAACTCATGTTGCAAAGACAGACAGACATACCTGGAGTTCACTGGCCAGCTAGTGTAGTCAAACAGGCGAGTTCCAGGGTGACTGAGGGACTTTGTCTCGAAAATTAAGGTACGGATGGATAGAGGAAGACAACAGCGTCGACCTTTGGCCTCTTCAAGAACACACAGGTAACACATATTGTACATATTGAGCACACACGTAGACAACACACACACACATACACAAAGCAGTCCTAGCAATAGTCAAATACGTTTTTACTTATATCAGAGCTGGCGTCCACAGAATGGCACACATAAGAAGTAGGGTTTGAGGGAAGGAGGAGAATATTATTTTTGGCAAATGTGGGAACAGGCGATTCTGCCTGATGGGGCATGCAGTGTCTATTCTGGGTCAGAGCTGTTTTTTTAGTGGGTCAGGGACAGGGTCTTGCTAAGTAGTTCAGGCTGCCCTCTAACTCCCCATCCTCTTCCCTCAGCCTCCCTCGGGCTAAGATTATCACCACGTGTGGCTAGTGCTACTGATAGGCTCAACCTAGAGCCTCTAGAAACGGTTTCTCAGCGGAAGCGACTTCCCAGCCTTACTAGGCAAGTAGTCTTTGCTTAGCTCCAAAAGAAAGTAGACTGGCTTGGTGGCTGCTGGAGGGCACTGGCCCAGGAGGAAGACCTGCCGCGGGGGGTGAGGGCTGGCCAAGGGCTCGCCACTGCGAAGCAGGCAGGAGCCGCCCCTTGCAGGAATCCGTGGGCTAAGCAGCCGCTCCGGTCTTGGCCGCAATCCCGGGGAAAGAGGAGCAAGGGGCTTTCCACCTGCCCCTGACCTAACCCCGGCTAGGCTTCTCGGGTTCCAGGGCTTGCAACACGCCTCCGGAAAGGCGGCGGCCCCGCCTTCCCTGCCCCGCCCACCCGGCGGCCCCGCCCACCGCCCCGCCCCCTCGCCTTACGGGCTCGCTCCCGCGGCGGGCGCGGGAGGCGCGCGTGCTCCGCGGGCGGCGAGGGCGAGGGCGCGGGCGCGGATTCGGGAGGCCGGCTGCGAGTAAGAGCGTGGGGTTGCGGAGGTCTGGAGTCTGCAGGCGTGGGGAGGCCCCGGCAGCCGGCGCGAGCGGGCGACCTGGTCGCTAGCGGTGAGGCCTCGCCCAGCCCCGGAACCCTCGGCGTGCGGCCGTCCTGCAGTGCTGACGCGGCCTGGCCGCAGCGGCCCCGGCGGCCACTCTGTCCCGGGGCTGTCCCGCGGGTCGGTCCGTCCAGAGGCAGGAGGCGGGAGTTGCTCGGGTCCGTCGATAGGGAAAGCTAGCAGCCTGGGTGTTGGGATGTGCGCGTGGCCTCCTGAGAAAGCAGCCGAAGCTGAGCTTGCAGGTGGGACAGCAGTCACATTTTAAGGAGGAAGTTCCTGGTCGTGCTCTCAAGGGGAGGCGGAGGCAGGAGGATCTCTCGGAGTTCCAGGCGAGTTCTAGGCTAGCCAGAGCAACGCAGTGAGATCCTGTGTTTCACTGGATAACCGCACAGAACTCAGAAAAGTTAGTCTCCCTCTCTTTCCCCTCCTTTCTCCTGCCCCCACCCTCCATCCCCTCTAATCGAATGGGATGGGTTCCTGCTTTCTGCCAACCCTGGTCTCAGTGTGGAAGGGCCTTGAAATGACTGGAGAAAAATCTTGGCTCTCATAGTGTTTCTGTTCCAAATGACAAGCGAATGCCGTTTTCTCCTAAGCTGTTTTGTTGGAATAACATGCCTGCAGAACCATAGTGTACATAACTACTGGAAATTGTCAGTTTGTCACTTAACTGAAACCCATCTTCCTGCTGTTACTCAGTTCATATAACAGTACTCTTAGCATCTTACAAGATCTCGTCAGACTTTCCCCATCACCATAGTAACATTTTTCTTAATTTGTAGAACCGTACAGGTGTGTTGGCTAGTTTATTGTCAACTCCACACAAACTAGACTCATTTGGGAAGAGGGAGCTTCAGCTAAGAAAATGGCCACACGGGATTGGCTTGTGGGCAAGCCTGTGGTGCATTTTCTTTCTTTTTCTTTTTTAAATGGTTTTTAAAGTCAGGGTTTTGCTGTATAGCTCTGGCTGTTCTGGAACTCACTGTATAGGCCAGGCTGGCCTCGAACTCAGAGATTCGACTGCCTTGGCCTCAGAAGTGCCACAGTATCTGGCTGTATTTTCTTGATTGATGTAAGAGCGCCTGATCACCGTGGGCAGTGCCACCCCTGGGCAAGTATAAGAAAGCAGGCTGAGCAAGCCATGAGGAGCAAGCCAGTAAGCAGCACTCCTCCTTCATGGCCTCTGCTCCAGTTCCTGCCTCTAGCTTCCTGCTTTGTTGGAGTTCCTGCCTTTTCTTCATGATGGACTGTCACCTGGAAGTCTGAATGAAATAAGCCTTTCCCTAACAAGTTGCTAATGGCCATGGTGATTATCACTGCAGTAGAAACTCTAAGTAAGACAAAGGTGGAGCCCCGTTTTCTTCAGTGTCTTAAGCTTTACTTACTCGAAATTATGTGTGAGAATGTTCTGTGTTGTAAACATACAGTTCTGGTGGTGAACGAAATTAGGAAGAATGTTATAGAAGACGATGGTACAAACGGTAAAGGGATTGTAGTTTGGGGGGGGGAAGGATGGTCTTCCCAAAGGATGACTTCATGGCAAAAGGTTAGCGAAAGCTGAGTTAAAGGAGTGAAAAGAAACAGCCTGAATGAACTCACAGGTTATCCCAGAAGAAAGACCTTGTGGCCGAAGGAGGGGATGGAGACGCAGCCGGAGGCAGGCAGAGAGGTTCCATCATCAAGGCCGGTGGCTAGATGTATGGATTTTAAGCGTGTGGATGTATGACGATTCTGATGTTTTCCACGTTTATGCCGCATCCATTTTATTCATTGACTCTGCAGAAGTACCAACATGTCCTCGTGCCTGGGAGACCCAGACTTAGGCTTAGAAATCACTATAGAAATTAGTCATTTCTTCTGATTCTTAAAAGTCTTTCTGGGGGACTGGGGAGATGGCACAACAGTTAAGAGTGCTTCCTTCTGTTGTAGAGGACCCGAGTTTGATTCCCAGCTGCTGTGTCAGGCAGCTCACAAGCGCCTATAACTCTGGCTCATCTGTCACCTGTGGCTTATGGGGGCACCTATACTCCTGTGGATGTATATACATCTCTCTCTCACACACACCCCACTGAAAATCGAATCTTAATGATTCCTAAGTAGTGCATATCAGTTATCCTAGTGATCAGAAATCTGAGGCAGGGGGATCCCAAGTTTGTGGCCAGTCAAGGCAACATAGCAAGACCCCGTCTCCACATCTAAAATATGAGTCAATCAAATAGTCAACCAGTTTCTGTTTGAACTTGAAGAGAAGCCCATTTGTGTTTGGACAGCTGTCATTCGCACAGACTTTTTTTTTTTTTAATTTTTTTTTTGCAGTGTTTTATTGATGTTGGATATTGAACCCAGGACCTATGTGTGTAGAGCATGCGTTTCATCTCTAGGCTACAGTCCTAGTTAACTTCTGTTGCTAATAATTAGTTTTAAGTGGGCTGTCATTCACCGGTGCATGCAAAACTGAAGTCTGTTAGTAGTCGTGTTATTGCCTTCTCGTCAGCCAGCACTTCTTTTGTTTTTTTTTTTTTCCCCAAGTTTAAGTGCAGTGCTTTGACTGTACTTGAATTTATAAATTCTTGTTAGTTCTAGGGTTAGATTCACGCCATAGTTGTTAGAGAAAACTTTGGATTTGAGTGTTTGATCTGTTATGTAGCTGCGTCTTCTACCATTGTGCTCTTGGCAAGCTGGGTCAGCATTCCATGGTTTAAGTTTATGATGCTGATGATTTGTTATTGTCAATAGACTTTTTATTAAGTTTCCTGAAGTATTTACATCAGATTACCTGGAACCAAGGACAGTTCATTTAACTACTTGTGATCAGCCTCCTAGTTTGCCTTCTTTTGCTATGATAACCATTATAAGTATAGCCAACCTTAGGGAAAAAAGGTTTGTTTCATCTTGTAGGTTATAGCCCACCACTGAGAGAAGCCAAGGCAGGAGCTTGGGCCAGAAACCATTCTGTTGCCCACTGTCCTGCGCCCTGGTTTGCTCAGCCAGCTTTCTTTCTTTTTTTAAATTTATTTGTTTATTTTTTAATTAATTACAGTTTAATCATTTTGTATCCCAACTGTAGCCCCCTCACTGGTCCCCTCCCAATCTCACCTACCCTCCCTCTTCTTCACCCATGCTCTTCCTCCAGTCCACTGATAGGGAAGGTCCTCCTCCCCTTCCCTCTGATCCTAGCTTATCAGGTCTCATCAAGACTGGCTGCATTGTCTTCCTCTGTGGCTCGGTAAGGCTGCATCCCTCTCAGGGGGAGGTGATCAAAGATCTGGCCACTGAGTTCATGTCAGAGACAGCCACTGTTCCCCTTACTAGGGAACCCACTTGGACAATGAGCAGCTATGGAATACATCTGTGCAGTGTTCTAGGTTATCTCTATGCATGGTTCTTGGTTAGAGTGTCAGTCTCAGAAAAGATCCCTGTGCCCAGAATTTTTTTTTTCCTCCTTGTGGAGCTCCTGTCCCCTCCAGGTCTTTCTATTTCCCTTTTCTTTCATTAGATTCTCTGCACTCTGCCCAAAGTTTGGCCATAAGTTTCAGCCCCTGCTTTGATACCCTGCAGGATAGAGTCTTTCAGAGTCCCTCTGTGGTAGGCTCCTGTCCTGTTCCCTGTTTTCTCCCTCTTCCAGTGTCCATCCTGTTTGCCTTTCTGAATGAGGATTCATCCTCTTACCCAGGGTCTTCCTTCTTGCTTAGCTTATTTAGGTGTACAGATTTTAGTATGATTATCCTATATTATATGTCTAATATCCACTTATAAGTGAGTATATACCATATGTGTCTTTCTGCTTCTGGGCTACCTCACTCAGAATGATCTTTTCTAGCTCCCACCATTTGCCTGCAAATTTCATGATTTCCTTGTTTTTAATTGCTGAGTAGTATTCCATTGTGTAAATGTACCACAATTTCTGTATCCATTCCTCAAATGAGGGACATCCGGGTTGTTTCCAGTTTCTGGCAATTACAAATAAAGGTTCTACGAACATGCTTGAGCAAATATCCTTGTTGTGTACTTGAGCATCTTTTGGATATATGCCTAGGAGTGGTATAGCTGGATCTTCATCAGCTAGCTTTCTTCTATAAGTGCAGGCCCACTTGCCTAGAGATGCCTTAGTCCACTGTGGTCTGGGCCCTCCTAGATTAACTAGCAATTATGAAAATGTCTCACCGACATGGGCACAGGCCAGTCTGATCTGAGAAGTTCTTCAGTTGAGGTTCTTTTCTCTGGATAACATTAAGTTCATGTCAAGTTGACAGCTGAAACTGTCAACTTGAGCATCAAGTAACTTATGAGCATCAGTAACTTAAATTTCCTAGTTAAAATATTACTTAAACCACGTTAGTTAATTAAGTATATATGTTTTTAAAGCTACCCAGGATTAGCATTTGAAGTATAAGTTTTTCTTTCTTTCTTTTTGACACAAGGTTTCTCTGTGTAAGAACCCTGTGTAATCCTGGACTCATTTTTATAGACCAGGTTGGCCTTGAACTCACAGAGATCCTTTTGCCTCTGCTTCCCAAGTGCTAGGATTAAAGGTGTGTGCCACCATGCCTAGCTGAATTAGAAGTGTTAAATGTCTTAGTGGAATTAGATTATAACATTTCAAGTCTGATCCCAGCACTTGGGGAGGCAGAGGCAGGTGGATCTCTGAGTTCGAGGTTAGCCTGGTCTACAAAGTGAATCCAGATAGCCAGTGATGACCCAGAAACCTTGTCTCAAAAAAACCTAAACCAAACCAAAACAAAAAAACGTTTCAAGTCTGACTGACTGTAACTCAGCATGTTGATAGAAGAAACTGTAGTATAGACTGAAAAAGCATTTGAGTGTTTTATAGTGGTCTCTGACTTGTGCCAAAAATCCAGTTAGCTTTGGAAAGTGATTTAACTTTAATTTTCTCTTTATCTTGCTTCTGAGATGGCAGTTTGAGGAGCAATGCAGTGAAAAGAGAGAAAGGAACCTAGCAGTGGTAGCTCAGGCCTTTAATCCCAGCACTTAGGAAGCAGAGGCAGGTGGTCTCTGAGTTCAAAGCCAGCCTGGTTTACAAAGTGAGTTTCAGGACAGCCAAGGCTACACAGAGACCCTGTCTTGAAACCAGAGAGAGACAGAGAGAAAAAAATTTGTCATTCAAGCCATAAGGCTGAAGTAATGTGGCCTCATTCAGTGCGTTGAGTCTTTCTATCTAAGCTCCATGAGTTCTGGCATTGCTTTTGATATAAAAAAATAGTTGAAATGTTTTTCAGAATAAATTTTAATATTTTCATCTTTATTTATGTGTGTGTCTGTGACAGTGTGAGTGTATGCCGAGTATGCCAAGTACACACCGAAGCCAGGAGAGGGTGTCAGAGCCCCTGGAGCTGGAGTTATGCCTGCTGTGGGGGCTGGGAATGAACACCACCCCTCTCCAAGAGCCTCAGGCACACCTAACTGCTGCTCCATCTCTCTAGCCCCTTGATGTTTTTAAGTAAAAAAATAATGTAAGCTTAAGAGATAGACTTCCAGTCTTCTCCGAAAGTGCCCGGTCAACTTATATTTTTTCTCTGAATATGTTTAAAATGGCTCATAGTTTTATTTTAATTTATTTTATTTTTTAGAGGAAAGTGTTCATTTTCTTCTTGCTTTTAGCTTTCCTGTCTGGCTTGGGATATGACTTTGTGAGCGCTTACCTCTTCTACTGTATGTGAAAACCCTAGGTTCCATCCCCAGTATGTGGAAACAATAAAACAAAGCACACTACTCAACCTAAAGAAAGAAATAGAAAGTGAAAACAAAACAAAACAAACAAAAAAACCTTTCTAGGTGGTTAATACATATTTTTATTTTTTGTAGTTTCTTTTCTAAGATTTGGGCCGTCCTTACTGCCTTGTCTTTAAAAGTTTATTTCCGTCACGTGGAAAGCTGATGTGTATGGTTAGCACACAGATGGCTTGAGAAAGGAAGTAAAAATAAAACTATAGAAATAATGTTGATGGAAGGTTTTTCTAAACTAAATGCAAAGACAAACTCCTCTGTACCAGAGATAATGTACCTCTTTCCCACCATTGTGGTCTCTTTGTTCTTGTGTCTTAACCCTCGGAAGTGCTGGAGTTGAATTGCGGGTGTGTGCCTGTAGGTGGACATGTTGGACATGGATTGTGCCGATGTCCGGGCCTTTCAGAAACACTCGCCTTCGTCTGTCTCATCCTTAGACAGGCTGAGTCTTGTTTTGCAATGCATTTCCCAATCCTGTGTGTAAGGAGCATGGAACTCTCCCAATCCACTCCCTCCCCCTAAGCCCCCACATTTCTGAGTGGCTTCCTAGGTTCATTGTTTGGGTACTGTGTTGAGTTAAATCTTGGTTCTGTTTTCCTCCTAGGCTGCTCTCCACAGACACAATCAACTTTTCGTTGTTTCAAAGCAAAGCATCTTTAAAATTTTCTCAAGCTCCTAACCACAGAGATTGTGACGTTGCTTTGGAGAAGGAGACTAGTGACTGACTTCAGAGGAAGCATTCCAGTCCTGGCGTTTGTCCCCACCCCAGAATTTGAAGAACTATGGAGAGCTGGTCCCAGGTGACAATCGTGGTCTTGCTAGGACTCACAGTTCGGTGGGCGGTTTCTCTCCATCCTTACTCAGGTAATCCACTGCTCCTGTTGAGATTAGTAAATGCTCCTCTGAGCGACTTTCTGTTTTGCCCATTTTGATGGCAGTTTATAGTTTCTGACTGAATTTGAGTTTTTATTGTTATGATTAAGACAATGCATGTGTCTAATTATACTAAAAAGTATAAGAGGAAAATATACTTTGTGATATGAGAAAACCAAAACTGTATTCTAGCTTGGAGTGTGACAGATTGAGGTGTGATTATGTGTTGAGGATGGTCTCGGAGTCAGAGGTTTCTGTTTGTTGACAATGTTTTTGTAGAGAGGCACAGTACCAGACTGAGAAAGAAGAGAACAGTGGAGAAGAGTGAGGCTGGAAGGAGGGATGGGACAGTGGTCCTGCAGACTGGGAGTGGGGTCAGATTTAATGCTGCAGGTGTGTATGAGGTGCTTTGCTGCAGGTGTCACACGTGCTAGGTGCTAGAAACGTCAAGTGAATGTTGATGTCACCGAGCACAGTTTCAGATAGACGGGCAGTCATTGCAAGATGTGATGAGTAAGATTTAGTTATGATTGAGGTGCGAGGGTAACAGGAGTGACAGATGAAGCGCGCCAGAGCGAACTTCAGATTGGATGTCCGACTTAAGGGCTTGAGGGATTAACAATGGAATGGGCACAGTGTTCTAGAGAAAATGTTCATAAGGAAATACGGTCATCGGTACGTAGTGTCAGAGTGACCTAAAAAAACAAAAAAAGAATTAAGATTTCAAAATGGCATCAAAAGGAATAAAACTAGGAGAAAAGAAAACCATTGAAAAATTGATTGTGTTTGTGGAGAAGTAGCCTAGGGAGGAAACAGAACCGAGACGTAGGTCCACACAGCCATTTTTGGAAGTGGCTGGAACTTTGGTTGTACATTTATCTAGGCAAATTTGGTTGTAGAAGAATTGTCCAGTGATAAAAAAGGTTGTAGGAAAAATACCGGAGGTAAAGAGACAAACTGGTACTAGTAGCCGTGAGAGTGTATTCTGATCATTTACTGTTCACTTTAGTATTTGCCGTAGCCACTGAAGACAGGGTAATAGCTAAATGTGCAAACGTAAAATGAGACAGTCACGAAGAGGGAGGTTTTGTGATACTGGACCGTTTTTTGTTAGCCTAGAACGATCATTTGCCTCTCCTAATAAATCTAAACGTAATTGGGAATGAGAAAAAAAGTGGGCTGGTGAGGTGGCTCAAGCGGCCTGAGTTTGGTTCTGGGACCCTCTTGGTGCCAGTAACTGGCTGTGGCTCTGTCCCCGGAGGATCCAGCACCCTCTTCTGGCCTCCGTGGGCACTGTGAATGTGTGATACACTGATACACGTGCAGGCCAAACAGCATACCCATAGAAATTTAAAAGAAACAAGGAAGTGAAGACTAGTAAGTGATGAGTGGGCTCAGCCGTGATGTCTTGATTCCCGTCAGAGCTTCTCTGACTCTGTTCAGAGGCTTCTGAGGAAGAAGAGGACCTGACGAGGATAGTTGAGGGTGGATTTGCTATCATGGTACAGCTAACGAGTCACTGCGGTGGCTCCTGAATGGTGTGTTGATTGCGTGCAGCACCTTGTCTTCGACCCCTGTCCTGCAGATGGATTTGTACTGTTGAGGAAGTTAAAAGTCACTGAGGTGTTGTGCAGTAAAACTTGGGCTCAAACCTCAGGTATTTTATCCGTTAGTTGCCTCATCTCAGGGGAGTTATTTAATCTCCCTGAGGTTTTACACGAGGTAGGAATGCCAGTACATATGTCAGCAACTTGCTTGAGGGATTAGTTCAGATAGTAAGTATGAGCTGTGCTTTTTTTATGTAGGAATAGAATCAGCACATGTCTTGCCTCACCTCTATTGATCATTATGTAACTCCAAATATGGCCAGGTGGGTCACATACCTGTAACCTCAGCACTCAGGAGGCAAAAGCAGAAGGGTCAGGAATTCAGGGCCAGCTTTGCTACATAGTGAGTTTAGAGCCAACCTGGCTGATATCAGAGCTTGTCTAAACAACAACAACAAAAACCAAACCAAACCAAAACAAAAAAAAAAAAAAAAAAAACAAACCTCCAAAATTATTATTTGCTGTGTAGCCAAAAAGAGGTCTTCATAATTCTGTTTCGTTTTTCAAGCCAGGGTTTCTCTGTGTAGCCTTGGCTGTGCTAGAACTCACTATGTAGACCAGGCTGGCCTCCAGTTCACAGAGATCTGCTTGCCTCTGCTTCCTAAGTGCTGGTATTAAAAGCTTGTGCCACCACAGCCCAGCCTTGGTAATCACTAAGGCTTTAATAATAACAATAAAGATTGATAAGTGGTATCTCCCTAGAGAAAATAACAGCTTGGTGGGCTGGAGAGGTATGCCAATATATATCACATTTAAATTAAAATAAAATGACTAGATTTGGAACATTAGATATTTTCTAATTCAGGTGAAAAAAATCTTGGTATGTAACATTTAAGTATATTCTAAAAGATTTTGCTAGGCAAAAAATGGGTGAGGAGAACATTCTGGTACAAGAAAACGTGAAAGAAAGCTGAGACATTTTTTGAGGGATGGAGGAATACAGGGTGTGCATAGACAAATGTTAGCTTGCCTGAGCTCACACTTGTTTTTAAGAGTGAGTTCTAGAAGCATCCTGGAATTTGGAATAGGACGAGGAGGGGAAAGTGGGACTCTCTGTGCAGTGGCTACAGCTTACTAAGTTTATGAGAAGTAGTGCTCCACAGAGCTGGTTACGTGCTTCAGCTCACCCACCAGGCAAACACGCAGGACGAGGGAGGCTTGTATGGAAGCCACGTGAGACTCCTGGTTGTCTCCGGATAGCATGAGAACCTAGCAGTGAATGGAAGGGCGTGTGCCAACATACAGTGCTCTTTGCGCGGGCGCTGGGGATGCAAACCCAGGGCCTCATGCTTGTGCAGTGAGCGCTTTGCCAACCAAGCCAGCTCCCCAATCCTAAGACCTTCTTCTTAATGCTCGGGATGGAACCCAGGGCCCCCCACATGCTAGACATGTACAGTATCACCATCCATCTCCAGGCCACAGCTGAGGAACTGTGACACGGGAAGCTAAGAGACCTAGTGCATGGGAGACGGAGAGATGTCTCAGTGGCTAAGAGCACTTGCTGCTCTTGCAGAGAACCTGGTTTTAGTTCCCAGCTCCCATACTGTGCAACTCACAACCGCCTGTAGGTGTACTATAGTTTCCTTTCTCTTTATTTTCTTTTAAGAGAGCCATTAGGAAGCATTTGTTGGAGAGGAAAAATATGTTTTCCTTCAGCACTCCTAGGTTTTCTCTTAGAGCACAGGTTGTTTAGTAGCAGTTTGTCATTTTTAAACAAAGGTTTACAATGCCTCTTAGAGTCCATCCAAAGCCTTAGAGCCACACTGGAGTAGAGGAAGGCCATTTTATGTTTGCTATCTCCCCACCCCTACTCCAAGCCAAATATGTAGCTATGGGAAAAGCCCTTTAAAAAATCAAATTTTGAAAAATTTTAATTAGGAGGCATGATGGCATGCAAGTTAATTGGTTGATCTCATTTGACTTAACCTTTACCATGCACCAGAAACAAGGGAAGAATCTCATATAAAAATGTGGTCAATTCTTCCCTTAGTATGTTTAAAGCTTGACTGTAAAGCATGTATTGTGGACAGACGGCTCATTCTGAACATTTAAACACCGCTTTGAATAATTTGGCACTTACCAAGGTGAACATCGTTAGGGCTACTTATCCCATCTTCCTGGGACTCTGTGAGTGCACGGGGCGTGTTTTCTTTCCTCGGTTGTGGACCTTGTGTAAGTTTGTACAGTTCATCGCTGTGGAAGGAATCCTTTTGCCCTTCTGAGTGAAGCTCCCACAGGCACAGTTGGGCTGTCCTTCTGGGTTGCTTTGAGGGCACTTTAGCAGTTTTAAAAACTTAAGTACTAATTTCATAGCCAGTGTCAGCTGGATTTATTGAAGTAGGTCAGACTCTGGATAAAAACTTGTTTCCCAACCCTGAAGAGAGTCGTTATCCATTCTTCTGTTTGTTAGAGAGAGGTAATAAATTCCTCCACGTTGACCACACTATTTCCAGAGTAGTTTTAGGAAATCTAGATAGTTTGCTGAAATCTTTTCTGACTTTATTATCCTAATGGCATTGAAAAAAGAAAAAAAAAATTAACTCCCTTTGTCGTCCCAAAGAAACCATATATTCAGTGGTTGTATTCATTGAATTAGCTCCACACATGCATGCCTACAACAAATGTAAGAAAAATGAAAATAAGAATGCCTAACATGATGCCTACTTTAATTTACAGAAAACAACTTTTTTTTTTCTGTTTCCAGTAACTGAAATTCGTACTTATCAATTAGGAAGTAGTATAGCCATATGGCAAACATGATGTGGAAAATGTACATATTATGAAAAGTCAGTAATAAACCTTTTATCTTTCAGAGTGTAAGGGAGGCTCACAGGGGATTTGGGACCTGGATGATTTTGTTTGTGTTTTTGAGGCAAGGCTTTTGTAGCCAAGGCTAGCCTTTGCTGCCAAACTCCCGATCTTCCTGCCTCTACTCCTGACTGCTGGGATTACAAGCATGCACCAGTGTGCCTAATTTGTTTTGCGACAGGTTCTCGCTGTGTAGCCCCGACTAGCCTGATGTAGACCAGGTGGGTTTCGAACTCACAGGGATCTGTCTGCCTCTAACTCCCAAGTGATGGAATTAAGGCACGTGCGACCATCTTTGCCTCATCTATTCCCAACGAAGTGATTCTTTCTCTACACCCAGCTCAACATTTTGTTTGTTTTTTGGTGTTAGGTTTTGAACCTTGCACATGCTAGGCACAGTCAGTCCTTAAGATACATCCCTAACCCTGGAGGTAGTTACAACAAGTTATTTAGTATGTGAATGTAGGCGCAGGCGGGAGAACAACTCCCAGGCCTCTGCTCTCCCCTGCTGCTCCTACTCTCTCAGGGTAGCCGGCCACAGGCTTCTGGATGATCCTGTCTCTGCCTCCTCTCTTACTTTAGCGACATTGGGAGTACAGACGTGTGTCATCACCACACTCAGCTTTTCGTACGGATTGCAGGGATCAAATTTGGCCCGGCAGGATTTAGTGGCACGCACTTCACCTGCAGGGCGCACGCTGGTCTCCTGAGGTGACTCCTGAAGGCAGCGCATCTGAGCCGGTGGAAGATATGTATGGAATAGAGCGCGAACAGAACGAACAGGCGTTTTAGAGGGCTGTACAGTAAAGGCATTTGGGGCAGGAACCAGCACCCGGGCTTCACATGCCAACAGCCAGGCCTGCCAGCCTGCGGTCGCTGAGCTGTACTGACAGTCGCTGGAGTCTGCCAGGTGCTGTTGAGACACTAGGCGAACGCACCCTGGTGTTGAGTGAGATGAGAAAGCACGGCTCCTTCTGGCAGACTGCGGAGTTGCACATGCGCAAGAGTGCCTGTACTGTGCGCCATTGCTTGTGCCGGTTTCCCAGTGTGCATGACTATAAACAGGTGTACGCAGTGCATAGAGCTGTTGGTCTGCTTTTCCCGTAATTACAGACTTTCTCTTTAGAAATTCCGGCATTCGAAGAAAACTAGTAGCATACAGCCAACAAAGCAAACAGGTTTACTAAACCTGGAGGAAATCTGGGTTAGAGTTCAGTCAGCAGGGGACCGTCATTCAACGTGGCACACCTTTTGACTACGTGAGACTTATGTATGGCTATTTTGATTTCTGCCTTATTTGTTGACTTAAAAACCTGTGACTCTGTTGTACTTTGTTGGGCTTTCTCATAGTTCAGTAGTCAACTGCTTGTTAAATAGGTGCTTACTGTTTGCTAGATGGAGATTTGTCATCTCTGCGGGCATGAGAAGGTTGGAGTTAAGATGGGTCTTAGGGGGCTGCAGAGATGGCTCAGAGGTTAAGAGCACTGGCTGTTCTTTCAAAGGTCCTAAGTTCAATTCCTAGCAACTACATGGTGGCTCCTAACCATCTATAATGAGATCTGGTGCCCTCTTCTGGCCTGTAGGCACACATGCAGGCAGCATGCTGTATAAATAATAAATAAATAAATCTTTAAAAAAAAGAGTTTTAGGTCCTGGACCCACATGGCAGTGAACTGTCTGTTAACTCTAGTTCCAGGCAATCTGACACCCTCACACAGACATAGATTCAGGCAAAACACCAGTGCACATGAAATAAAAGCAAACCATTAAGAAAAATTTACTCTTTAAAAGATGATTTAAAAAAAATGGGTTTTAGAGCCAACTCGCTGGGTTTAGATGTAGAACCTGCTTTTGCTACTCGAGTGACTATTTTCCTTTTCCCAGCCTTAAAGTAGGGAAATAATAACACTTAGTTCATTGGATTATTGTATTTAGCACTAGACATGTTAGTTATTAAAGGTTTATTATCCCTTATTTGTAACTTTAAAGAAAGCGAATTACAGCTTTTTATTTTTATTTTTTTAATTTAAACATCTCTTATTTATTGTGTGTGCAGTGCTTGGCATTTGGAAGTCAGGGTGACTTAGTAATTGGTTCTCACTTCCTCTCCATGGGCTCTAGGAACTGACCTCAGGTTTGGTGGCAAATTCACGTAGCTGCTGAGACATCTCACTGGCCTTTGAGTTTTTATATGAAGAATCATTTGATAGGAATTCAACCCCTATCAATATATAGCCTGTGTTTAATTCTGTGTTCGGCCTTAAGTTTTTTATTTTCAATTTGGAAATGCAGATAATTGTAGTTAATTTATGGTACTTCTGTGAAGTATTTGCATTGCTACTTTTCTTATTGCTGTGACCAAAATACCCAACAAGGAACCATACAGGAGAGTTTATCTGCCCTCCAGCCTGAGGGTCTGGCCCGTCACTGTGGGGAAGGCACAGTGGCAGGAGTGGGAACAGGCTGCTCATGATGAGTCCGCAGTGGAAAGAGCAGAGGACTGGAGTGGTCCCTGGCTAGCAGGCCTCCAGGCCCTGTCCCATTGGCCTACTTTCTCAAATCTCTACCTCAGAATGCCTCAGCCTTGCAGAGCAGCTCCTCCAGCCCTGGACTTGTAGGAGACATATCATATTCAGACCACAGTGCTGGCAATAGTTTTTCTCGTGAAGTAAAAGTAAATATGGTGCCTGGCAAGATGAATCACCGGGTAGAGGTGCTTGCATGCATGCTGGACAGCTCCAGTTCCATCTCTGGATCTCATAAGCTGGCAGGAGAGAATCCCCTCTTGAGATCTGATTTCTACATGTCACACACACACACATGCACACGTACACGCACGCATGCACTAAAAACATTGGGTTTTTTGTGTTTTGCTTGTTTGTTTATTTGATACTGAGTCTCACTATTCCTGCCTGTCCTGGAACTCACTATGTAGACCTGGCTGGCCTTGAATTCATAGAAATCACCCTGCCTCTGCCTCCCCAGTGCTGGGACTAACGGTATGCACCACCAAGCTAGCAAAAAACAAACAAACAAACAAAAACAAAAAAAAACATTGAGAAAACAAAACAAAAAAGCAATCACACGTGCTTTGTACTACTGATGGTGTACAATGTCTCTGCTCACTGAGCGTCTGCTGTGCTAGGCTCTGTGCTGGGCGTTTACACCTCTCTGGTATTTGCTCTAGCAGGTCTCTGAGTAGAGCGTGTGGCTCCTAAGTTTAGTGAGGAGGGTAAGGCACGTGCTCATCACATGGCTATTTGGTGGCTTGGAGTACGGGTTCAGGCCTCATCTCTGATTTTGGTAACTCCTGCATTCTTTCTCTAGCTTGTGTTGGGCTTGTGATATAGGCCATTTTTATAAGGGGGAAAAGAACCTACACTGCTATGCTAAAAGCTCATTATTATCCTCTTTTTGCTTTCCATTCTAGGTGCGGGAAAACCACCTATGTTTGGTGATTATGAAGCTCAGAGACACTGGCAAGAAATTACCCTTAATTTACCAGTCAAACAATGGTACAGGCAATTTTGTGTTGGTTTTATTGTTTATCATAGTTAATGTAGATTATATGGCAGCATTTAAAAGAAAAACACCGTTTTCTTCATCTCTTGCGTATGATGCTTTGAATATGTTGTTGTCTTGCATACTGGACCTCATCTTTGAAGTTTCACATCTTTGAAGTGCCGAAAATTGTCCATATGCACACCAAGTTAGCCAGGCTATGCCATTAATCTAGAACTTCTAATGTTTATGAATCTTTAAGTTCTATTTGTTCTCATCACATGTGATGATAAGGAGGCGCACTCATGCCACAGTATTCCTGTGGTGGTTGGAGGACAGCTCTGTGGAGCTGGTTTTCTCCTTCCACATTTACATGGGTTCCAGGGATCAAACATAAAAGGTGGTCAGGCTTTGTACAAGCACTGTTTACCCATGGAGCCATTTTACCAGCCCTAAACTAGAAGTCTGATGTAAAAACACCGTATACCTTGGAAACCTGTCTGGGTGGATGGAAGTCAAAAACAGCATCATGAGCAGACAGTACTCTTTCCCTGTCCCCTTATCTATGCTTTTTTTTTTTTTTTCACCAAAGCTTACTGTGGCATCAGCTCTAGGTACAAACAGAAAGGTCTCGGCAGTAGTAACTGACTGTATGTGTGGAGCGGAAATGGAGTATTGAAAAGTTTACTTCTGCCCCTTTGGCCATCTCTGAGTATCGTGCTTCTGGTGTGGGTCCTGGCACGCTGCAGATTGCTGTGTCCATCTCGTTTGTCCTCTCTTCCATGACCTTATCTCCTATCTCCCTCTGTAGTGTAAAGAAAAGGTCAGTGGTTTCATGGTATGGTTTGTGTGGTCTTCTGTTTTGTAGAACTCGGAACATGGTAGGAATTGCTGTTATTCTCAGTCACTAACACAATGGTAACAAACCACCTTAGTTTTGCATACACAGCTGTTTGGAAGTTTCACTGAGTGTCTCTTAGAAATCTCAGTGGTTCAAAGGGTGTTTTTCATGTCTGTGGGTGACGCCCCTGGATTGACAGTTAATGTTTCTGTTTATTGTTGAGCCAGTAAGGTCTGTGAACCCTAAAACAATGTGAAGAGTGCAGACCAGAGGCCACATCATAGCTTTCTGTTGCTGGGACCTCTGAAGGTTATTTAATTTTCTCTTTAGTGTTATCACTTGCAGAATGGAAGTAACCATCTTCATATCTCATTGGGTGAATGAGGACTTACAAAGGCCTTTTCACACACTTTGCTCTTATAGCCCGAACTACTCTCCTCTCTTCGCTCTCACTGGTTCCCTTTCTTCCCAACCAAGAGCCCTCTTTCTGCTTAAATGCCTTACATATTTCATAGCCCCCTTTAAAAAGGAATTTAAACTTTGTGTGTGTGTGTCTGTGTGTGGGCATGTGCATGATTGAGTCCAGAGGATGGTGTTGGGTCCCCTGGAGCTGGAGTGAGCCTGTGTGAGCTATGTGAGCCTCTCCACGTAGGTGCTGGAAAGGAATCTCTGGTCCTCTCCAGCACATACTCCTGACCGATGAGCCATACCTCCAGCCCTCCATTGCTTCTTTCCCTCTTCTCTCCCTTTATGATCTTTTCTCCTTTTATGTCTCCTTTCTAGTTTCTTGACCTTCAAATGTGTGTGTGTGTGTATAAAAATGTGAAAGTAAATGTGGAGATGGAGCCGTAGCTGAGAGCTGCCCCCTCATCTGCAGGAAGAGAGAACTGGGCTTTTGAAACCTAAAACCCCACCTTCAGTGACACACTTCCTCCCATAAGGCCACGCCCCATCCTTCTAATCTCATCAGTTTACTTCTGATGACTAAGCTTTGAAATACGGGAGCCTGTGGGAGCCATTCTTCAAACCACCACACTGTACTTGCTAGGCAAGTACCCGACCACCAAGCTGCACAGCTGTCTCTTTTCGTCTTCATTTTTCTTTCCCCCATTTTTAGACAGTCCCACTGTATAGTCTAGGCAGGCCTTGAATGGTAATTCTATTATTGCCTTATCATCCCGAGTAGCTGTGATTACAGGCAGTGTGCCTGTGAGCCTGCCTCCCTCTCTTAGGAATTATCCCACAAATGGGGAGCCCCGTTCTTAGCCTTCCCTTGTTCCTGATAGTGTAAGTCTGCCTTTTTATAGCTTACTGTCATTCCAGCACCTCTTTCACTTATTGTCTCTAGTGAATCTCAAGGTTAAAGTAAATGAACATTATTAGCCTTTTCTTTTTAAGCTAGAAACCAAATCAGGTTGTTTCTGTCAGAATGTAATCTCGAATGACTTGATGGTTTCTCCTTGCTGTAGCCATACCATAGCTGGGTAGTTAAAGGCTTTGGCACTTAGGTTTTGCGAGGCGGTAACTTGACGGCTTTGCATGTTGAGCCCAGGCTTGCATTGTGCAGTGTGCCCTCCGGTCGTGTGAACGTGGAAGTAACACAGTTGGTGCCCGTCGTCAGTGACCTCGCTAGAGAGGTGAACCCTTGTGCACCAGCTTTCTGGCAGATTCCGGCCGTGCAGCTCTCTTGGAAAAGACATTGCTTTCTGATGTCTAGTGCAAGCCACTCACAGGACTCAGGAAGGATGTGTGGACATTTCTGCTGGAGCACATAGCTGTGGCCAGCTGTACCATACCACAGTGCCCGTACTCAGATCATTTGGCTCTCTGGTATGCTTTGAACATTTTACTAATCCTCAGCTCTCTGCATCCCTGTCTTTCAAGTAGAGCAAATCTGGGTATGAGAAATAAATTACTTGATGGAGATCTCTTCAAAAAATACGTTTTAATTTATCCTTTTTGAGAATTTCATACATGTATTTTGATCATATTTACCTTCCCCTACTCCGTCTTCTCCCGGAGACTGCCTTTTCTCAACCTTCCTCCAACTTCATATCTTTCGGTAGCTCACTAAATCCTGGAACGAGATAGAGCTATCCACTGAGCATAGGCACCCTACCAGATAGCCGGCTCCCCTTTCACTAGCTGCCATAGCCCCTCGGCTCAGGGGGAGACCTTTCCCTTGATGAGAAGCTTGCTGAGTGCTAAGTCGTCTTTAAGTTAGGGAACTGGAAGCCGTGAGCCATTTGCAACAAGATTATGAGTTTGCTTACGCAGTCTGGTCTGCGTTGCTGTAAGTTGCTCTTGTGCCCGAGAGTGAGGTGGATGGAAGAACCTGCTTAGCACAAAGGACACAATTAAAGATGTATTTCCATGAACTTCATTTTCCTTTTAGAGGCACAGTGCTTTTCATAATTCCTTCACATCTGGAACTGGAGGAACCAAGCACCTGTATGGAGTCTAGACCAGGTTTCCCCCACTGTTTCACAGACTCTCCTCTGTAGCGGGACTGAGTTATATATGCTGGCTGAATTATTTTCAAAGTCTTCCTCAACCTGCTTATTCCATGAAGCTTTCCTCTTACCATAAGCCATATCTTTTTTTTTTTATTGTTTTAAAATATATTTTTATTTTTATATTAATTACAGTTTATGTACTTTGTATCCCAGCTGTACCCCCCTCCCTCATTCCCTCTCAATCCCACCCTCCCAGCCATATTTTAAGGTATTCTTTGAAACTGGCTTTTTATTTTCTAAATTATGCATTAAAAGTGCTCTTTTTCTAATTTATTATGGTATCAGATACAAATTGTCTTTGTTGCATATATTTTATTGTGTGAGTATAATTAATTTACTAAGTCTACTAAGAATAAAGGAACAATAAGTGCCAGGCTCCTGGGGCAGCCCTGTTTGTATTTGATGTCATAGGGTAGTTATTAGTGTCTTAACTTGTTAAACCAGAAGCTTAATTTTAACTAAATGACATGTTATATCTTGAATATTGATAATGAGGTGGTGCTTTTTATCTTCCCAGGTATTTTAACAGCAGCGATAACAATCTGCAGTACTGGGGACTGGATTACCCACCGCTTACCGCCTATCATAGTCTCTTATGTGCATATGTGTGAGTTCTTCTTTTATTGATGTAGCTGAATATAAACACCCTAAGACACAGTGCAATCTGATTCATTTAGGAGTGATTACTTGTAGCTTCGGTCATATTACAAGTTTAAGAACCACTGTCAGAATGTGAACATTTCTGTAATGCTTGTGGTGTACAGGCTAGAAAGATTGCAGAACTTAGATTGGTGGTAGAGTAGAGGTGTTACCGACGGCACAGGACTGCTGAGCAGTGTTTAATACAAAGCAGCTTTCATTTTTCTGGAGTAGCCAAGTGAGCGAAAACTGTAGCTCCAAATGGCCTTCTTAACTGACCTGCTAGGTTAGAAACTTGTGACTTAGTGATTTAGGATTGGTGCCCCCTTCCCCCTTTTTTTTATTAAATGAAGTAATTTGTAGTTAAGGACTTCTATTTTGGCAGGGACCCCATTCACCTCTGTCACACAGTTTTTCTTAGACTTAAAGTGTGCCAGCAAAAATTTGAGGAACTTCTTCACTTTGTCATGATTTATTTTTTCATCTTTTAACTGTCTTATGTTTAAAATAATGAAAAATTTTAAACTGTTTTAATATAAAGTAAATTTTCATAGGTTGAAAATAAGCACCTAAACATCATGATGGTTAGATATACTAAGGATATTATCATCTGATTGAAAAGTTCATTTATCAATAATAATGTTTGAATTTTATGTAAAATTTATGATTATTATGTTTATTAAACCCGTTGTTCTGGTAACTGAAGAGGTTATAAACAAAGTATGTTTTTAATAATGAAATGTGACATCAGATTCCCTTTTACACTAGGATGCTGAGGGTCAGATATTCCATGGCTTTCTTGGAAGATGAGCAAGGCAGATGAGATGCTGTTTTATATTCTCTGTGAATTTTACATGATTAAAGACAAGGAGGAAAGCCTCAGTATTTCATTCTTAAAGTACAACAGACAATCCTTAAATTGCTGTGTTCTCAGATGTCCTCATTACTAAAGCCGAGAGTAATGAAGTGCGTGTGTATCTGCTTCGATTGGCAGGGCAGAGTTTATAAATCCGGACTGGGTTGCTCTCCACACGTCACGGGGACATGAGAGTCAGGCACACAAGCTCTTCATGCGTGCCACAGGTAAAATAGCAGTTGGTATTGGGTCAAAAACTCAGTTTTTAAAAACAACTTGGGCAAATGGGTTAAAAGTACTATTATGGTTCGTTTTTTGTTTGTTTTTGAGAAGCTGTCTCACCGTGTAGCTCTGGCTGTCCTAGAACTCAGCAGGTAGACCGGGTTGCCCTTGAACCCGCAGAGGGCCTCCTGCCTCTGCCTCCTGAATGTTGAGAGTAAAGGCATGTGCCACCACACCCTGTTGTTCCGGTGGCTTTGAAATTGTTCAGTTATGCAGATGTATACGTGTGCATGCTGCAGGACTAAAATTATATGTAAGCGGTAAGCCAAAAGAAAAGGAATAATTCTGTGGGTTTCACTCTTACTGTATCACTTCATCCTCTGAGCATCCAAAAGGAACGAATATCCTACCCTTATTTTAAGCCGAGGAAACCACCCATGTGCAGTTACATGAGGCGGGAAACTCACCTTAGGTCAGAGAGTAAGAAACTGAAGCTGCTTTTCTTTCTGCTGCTGCTTTAGTGTCCTGAGCCCAGGTTCCTTCACCCTCAAGGCAATCCTTACAGTGGTGTTTCATAGACTGTATTGTTTGTCCATTCAACAGTCAGCTCAGACACCCCCTCCTCCTTTTCAGTGGTGCTGGGAGTTAAACAAAGGGCCTTAAAGTGCTAGTCAAGACCCTTTCACCGAGCTCTACCCCAGCTAGTCAACAATGCTTATTGAGCATTGTGTGATTCATAGGAGGCTGAAGTTTTAAGCTTTGATTGCTTTGAAAGTACTACATAACTGACTATTCTAGCTCGGACCCTTTGTTGTCAGTTAGCCCGAGTGCCCAGTGTGTTCACCTGCCATATAATCTCAGGCTCAGAGGCAGCCTGTGTTGTCTGTTTGCCTCTTCCACATCTCTCTCCTCCTTCCACTGAACCTTTGCTGATTACCTTCTCAACACCCTGATATCTGCCTTTCCAGGAGTCACAGCTTGTAGGGTGGCCCATTCTAGTTTCACAGAGCACTGGGCATTAAACATCTCTTCCTCATTCAGGATAGCAGACTTCTTGGATAGCAGTGTTGTCCTTTGCTCTAAAGGGACTGCATAAGAGGGAATTATACATTGCTGTCTTTTTTTCCTGTTCCCTGTTCTGTTGTCCCCCACCATCCCATCCCATCCCATCCCATCCCATCCCATCCCATCCCATCCCATCCCATCCCATCCCATCCCATCCCATCCCATCCCATCCCATCCCATACGCGCGCGCGCACACACACACACACACACACACACACACACACACACACTTCATGTATATTCCCAATTTCTTCATTACCCAGGACACGCAAGCAGCTTTTTTTTTTTTTTTTTTTTTAGTTTGTTTGCGAACAGGGTGACAGGGTCTTGGCATGTCATATTGTCTAATGGCTGGTCTGGAACTCATGAAGCTCCAGGCTTTGTCTTGCTGACTGGTAAAATAATGTCCATGACACACTGTGCTGGGCTCTCTCCAACTCTTTCTATGCACTCACTAGTAAAAGCTTATGTAGTTTTATAAATAGTAGCACTACAGATGCTTCCTCGAATTGTTCTTTTTGAGCAGAACATTTTGAGTGCATAGATGTGAGAGAGCACATGATCTTTCTGTGCTCTGAGCATTCATTTGAAGCTCAGGTCAGAGCAGCAGGAGCGTGACTCCGTCATCGTCTCATTGATTAGACATGTGACTTTGTTAGGGAAAAAGTGAGAGAACCGTCTAGTGACGCAGCGTGTATAATCAGGTCCAAGGAGAGGGACGGGAAAGGGCTGGCTGGGTAGCATGAGTGCAGTTCTCAGTCAGGGCTGTGGGAGGAAGGCGGTCGTGGGCTGCCGGAGAGCCCGAGGGCTCGTCTTACCAGCTTCTGTTTTAGTTTTAGTTGCTGATTTGCTCATTTACGTACCAGCAGTGCTTCTGTACTGTTCCTCTTTAAAAGAAATCTCACCCAAGAGAAAGGTAAGTTTTAAGGCTGACGTTTCATCCCTGAAATGTTTAAGGTATTACTAGCCTAATAAGGATAGACTTTGAGGAAGGCCTGCTTTTTGGGAGTAGATAGTAGATAGGATGATGAATCTTTTAGCTCCTATTGATTAATTTTCATTGAGAAAACAACAGTTTAAAGTTACGGTGGTTACTTTAAGTGCTCTCTAGAAATAACAGAACGCATTGACCTTTAGAAGTGCCGCACTGTCGACCCTTGCCAGGCTGCATTTATTGCTAAGCTTGAAAATCAGGATTTTGACCTGGCTTGTGACAAGGACTCAACTAAGAGGCATTTTGGGAAGTTAGTGTGTTTTCACAGTTGTTATCAAGTACCCTTTCTTGAGAATTTTACGTCGAGTGCTTAGATGGTCAATCATCAGATTAAAAATGCCTCTGACAATTCTTCAGTTCCACAATTGTGAGAGGCAGAGACAGGTGCGTTTCTGTGAGTTTGAAGACAGCCTGACTTATATGATAAGTTCCAAGACAGCCAGAGCTACATAAAATTTCTTTCAGTAATGTTACTTTGTATTAAAGTATTTTCTGTTGCCTTCTAGTGTCTTGTGAAAATGGAATATTTTGATTAAGGAAGGACAGTGGGTCAGGAAGAGGGGGCGTTTCTGCCGTGCTAGGCGCACAGTGCGTATCACGCTGCTGTAGTAATGAGCTCTTTGCCCGCCACACTCTTCTTCACAGATCGCTAGCGCCTTGTGCATACTGCTGTACCCTGGCCTTATTCTTATTGACTACGGACATTTTCAGTATCCTTTCCTAAGTCAGAGGTGAAACCGGTTACATACGGCCTAGGCTCAGTGCATGTAGCATGCCATCTGCTATTGTCATACATGCTAGGATGTACTCTCCACGTGATATGAACGGTTGAAAAGAGTCAGGTGTGGTAAATTAAAAGCCTTACAGCCTTAGAGTTCTCAAATTTTTGTGGGACATATTTTTTAAGATGATTAATGTATTATTTCCCTTATTTTTAATTTTAATTTTATTCACTTATTTTTGTTGTGTTTTGTTCTGAGGCAGGGTCTCTGTGTAGCCCTGGCTATCCTGGAACTTGCTGTGTAGACCAGACTGGCCTCAACTCAAGAGATCTACCTGCCTCTGCCTCTTCCAGTACTGGTAATAAAAATGTATACCACCACACCAAGCATTTTTCCCCTGTTTATTTTTTAGTAACTCATTTATTTTTATTTTATGTGCATTGATGTTTTGTCTGCATGTTTGTCTGTTTGAGGGTGTCAGATCTTGAAGTTACAGATGTGAGCTGCCATGTGGGTGCTAGGAATTGAACCTGGTCCTCTGGAAGAGCAGTCAGTGTTCTCAAATGCTGAGCCATCTCTCCAGCCCAAAAAGTTATTATTGTTTACTGTATTAGTTGTTTACTTTATTATTATTGTTTATTTTATTTTATTTTATTTTTTTGAGACAAGAGTTTTTCTGTGTAGCCCTGGCTGTCCTGGTACTTGCTTTGTAGATCAGGCTGGCCTCAAACTCACAGAGATCTGCCTGCCTCTGCCTCCCAAGAGCTAGGATTCCTTTATTTTTAAGTGGAGATAACAGTCACCCTTACTAGGTGAGCCTGATTTGAGAATGAAATGAATTAGGATTTGTGATACACTTATAATAATTCTTTGGAGCTGCTGAGCATTGTATGGGTGTTTGTTGCTGCTGGTATAATTAGTGTTTTGTTTTGATTTATTCTGTGTGTATGTGAGTGTGTCCATGTGGTGGTCAGGGGTAGTTGCAGCACTTGGTTCACGCCTTCCACCATACCGTTCCGGGGATCGAACTCAGGTCATCAGGCTTGGCAGCAGGCACACTTCACCCACCGAGCCATTTACCTTGTGGGGTCAAACAGTGTGCAGTGATTCACTTAGGTCATAGGTAGGTGTTCTTCCCAGTTGCTTTGGATGCTGTGTGTATCCTCTCTCTCTCTTTTGAAAGGCACTTATTCTTTTATTTTCTCTGATAACTTTCTTGCATGTCCTCTTTCTGAGCTTATTAGCCAGTTGTTAGACGTTTTATTTTGGAGGTCCTTCTTTTGCATGTTTGCTTTCTGTTTTGTGCTTTATAGATAATTATCCCGCCTTTACCATTTACTACCTCCATTACATTCCATTTGTCTTCTTAGACATGTTTTGAATTTCTAATTAAAATTTTCTTTCTCTTTTCCTTTTCCTCTTTTTCGATTAATTCTTCATCTGATTGACACTTAGTATAAAAGAAGCATACAGTGACAACAGTAATTTTGTTGTCATAATTAAGCTTACTGTGAGAATAGTTTTATTTTCTAGATATGGCATACTCTTATAGTGCTATTGTAAAGTAGCTTAACAGAAAAAAGGCTATGCTTATTTATAACTTTTTTTCTTTAAATTTAATTTTATTTATCTATTTATTTATTATAATTTATTCACTTTGTATCCCTCCTGCAGCCCCCTCCCTCATCTCCTCCCAGTTCCACCCTCCCTCCCTTTTCTCTCCCTATGCCTTTTCCCTATTCCCCTGATAGGGGAGGATCTTCTCCCCTTCTTTCTAACCCTAGTCTATCAGGTCTCATCAAGGTTGGCTACGACATCTTCCTCTGTGGATTGGTAAGGCTGCACCCCCCAGGGGGAGGTGATCAAAATGCTGGCCACTGAGTTCAGGTCAGAGACAGCCCCTGTGTCCTTTACTAATTCCATTGGCTGCCCAGTTTCCAAGTGGTTTCCCTAGTAAAGCATATTTATAACTTTTTAAAACCTTTACGCATCAGTTGTTGTTTAGCATCAGACTTAATATATTTGAGGCTGCTTTGTATACATTTTTATCTCTTTAATGCTTTCAGTTCATATTTAGAAGTTAGCTTTCATTGTGTGTGTATGTGTGTGTGTATATATTATTTTTAAACCACACCGGAAATATGTTCTATAAAATGCACGCTCTGCCTCTTATTGAGCTAATTTCCTTGACATGGAAACATATATAATTCTGTGAGTCTTGGCTTTGCTTTGTGGGGTGTTCTTGGAGTATCTTGTGACTGGGACCTGCTAGGGTCATTGGCATTTTGCTTAGCTCTAAATTATAAACAGATGGAACTTTACCACTCCCTACCATTTTTTTGCTTCTTACTTGGCAAGTGTTTTAAAAAAGGCCTCAAAGGAAAGGGGTAAGTGACTTTTAAAGCATAGAATTCAAAATCTTCAGAGAATTTATTTGCATACTTATCTGGAGGAAGGTGGTCTTTGGCTTTGGTGATTTCTCAGAAATGTGTTGGCCACGGTGGGAAGAAAGCTGTTGAGCCATGCTTTATATCCTTGTAAATCTTCATATGCACAGGACTGTTTTGATCAGTGTATGCTTTGGAGGTAGTGTGGGCCGATTTGCTAGAGCACTGCTCTAGAGTGCCCTCACTTTACGGCTTATCGTGCTTATCATATTCACTTATTAGAAATACCCCTGCTGGACATTTTCTTCATAGCTGCATCCCTTCATGGCTGTAGCAACAGCATCCAAGCTAAAGGCTAATTGGGATGCTGGTGGGTCCTTGGCTGGAGAAAGTAGTCTTTCACCAGTTGTGAAATTCTCAGCTATGTTGTGAGCGGATTCCTATTGTAAGTCTTTGTTGGTGGTACTGATTGACAATACTGCTACTGTTATTGTATTAGATGATATTTACATCACTTTTCACGAAGCATTAGCCTTTCTCGGTCTCACTGCTCATCTCTGCTCTTTGTTCTAGGGTTGAGTTGTTTGTTAAGTTAGCCTGTACTGTCGTGGCTTCCTTCCTTCTGTGCTGGTTGCCATTCTTTACAGAAAGGGAGCATGCTCTGCAGGTTCTAAGAAGACTCTTCCCTGTTGATCGTGGCTTGTTTGAGGTATGGTTAAAAGTAGACCCGTACTGTTCTATTCCTGCACCTCCCTTGTACTTTAGCGAGCTCATGTAGGAGATACCAGCAGCAATAACTTCTGTTTCCTCCTCCACTCAACCTTTGTCAGTTATTTAATCCAGTGTAGCACCCCTAGCGCAGTTTGCATTTTTTAGTGCCTTATAAGAGTAGGTGATAGTTTTTGCCGTAATTAGATTCATAAATCAGTCATACATTCTTTTCAAGTCAGATTGGTCCGTAGTAAAAGAGCGTTAGATGCCGCAGCTCCAGCGTTAACAAGCCTGCCACTGTGTTGGTTTACATTCTCTTCTTTGTTTGCCACCTTATTTGTTAAGATGATAATCCTGTTTGCATTGGAATGATCTCATAATTCCTTATGAAATATGTAACCATTATCCATAGTAATTTTTAATGAGAATCTTTCATTTAATTCTAGTTTAATCACTCTTGTTAAACTTTTATTGCATGAATAATTTGATCATTTGGATTTAGTAATTAAGTTAAACAAACCATTTATTTCTGGAACAAGAGGTCTTTTAATAAACTTAGAGACAACATATTTATAGATGATTTGCTTTTGAATAATATTTCTTTTGAAAAGAATTAGAAAGCATTTCTAAGTTTTGAATACATAATTTCTGTAAAATATTTTCAGTGGATTTACAGGAGGATGAGATAAGCATTTTGAAAGAGAGCAGGCAATATGTTTGTTGTCATGAAGGTAGAGGGGTGTGGGGCAGTTTTGATGTACAGACACTGGTGATTCTGCCCATTGCGGCTAACGTCACTCATTAGGTGCTAGCCCCTTCACATAATTTTTCATGATCCATATAGCTCTAAGATGGCTGTTGTCCCTATTGTACCTATAGAAAACTGAGGTCAGACATTCATAGGCCTGCTGTGTGGCAGAATTGTGATTTCAAGTCCTTCTTTTCTTTTCTTTTTTTTTTTTTTTTTAATACGAAAGCTGCCTGTTATTTGTTGTAGCTTCCATTTCAGAAAGTGTCTATGGTGCTAAGCGTGGCATGGTGTCAGCCGTAGTCATAGCTCATCATCAGTCCCCCACTCCTCGTCAACCACAGAACACCCTAGATCTTTGTCTTTGACCCGGAAGAGGAAGTAGCCAGGACAGTTGTTAGAGGCTCTCCCTCTCTTGATGTCACACCTGCACAACTGTGAGATTTGCAGCTGTGTAGAGGATGTATTGTATTAGCTGGGGAGCTAAAATAGCAAATTTCATCTCGAGTGAGCCTAGCGCAATTGCTAATGCTTTAAAACGCCTTGATTTATTAGCAATTAGTCTTGTCTTTGCTAGTACCAATTAGAATTTGTGACATAAAGTTAAGTTTGTAATAAAATGGGCAAATATAGTTAATATTTATTCTGTAAATTTGGGAAGAGTTTCACTTAGTACACTGCTTTTTGAAAAATATTAAGTGTTTACTAGGATGTAGATTAGAGTTGACTAATGCTTTATATAATCTGCATTTCAAAAAAGAAAAAAATGCTTGAGGCTTAGTGTATACTTTTATTGCTTGAAGAGTTTAATCTACTTTGTTATAAATGTGAGTGAAAGTTTCATGTCTCAAAAGTTTATTACCTGGAGATTATAGGCTGTACTTCATGGATTTTAATATTTCTTTCAATTATACCAAAATGTAAAACTAACAAATCTTTTTAAGGATAAAGTAGCCAATATTTGGTGCAGCATTAATGTTTTTCTGAAGATTAAGGACATTTTGCCTCGTCACATCCAGATAGCAATCAGGTAACTAACAAGTTTATATATAGTGCTTTATAAGCTACTCTTCAAAAATATTGTCGTAGTATGTGGCTTATCTGAGCTGTCATAGTGACTTGCCACTTAGCACAATAAAATTCTGTTGTTGTCCCCGCCCCCATCCCCCAAACAGGGTTTTTCATTGTGGCCCTCCCTGACTGTCTGGGAACTTCCTCTGAAGACCAGGCTGGCCTCAGAGCTCCACAGCCTGCCTCTGCCTCCCCAGCTGGGATTAAAGGCGAGCACCACCACACTGGACTGCAACTCCACCTCCTCTTCCTCCTCCTTCTCGTCTTCCTCCTCTCTCCCTTTTCCCCTCCCCAGTTATTTTATGTGAACATTTGTCCTCATTTTTTCCTTTAAATAGATCATATATTAAATATGACTTAACATTATCTTGAAGAGTCATGGTTTTCCCAGGTGTGCAGCCAGCTTCAGCCAGAAAAATAAAGCAAGTTAGAGATTACTGTATGTCTGTGAGCTTACCACAGGAAATGGCCAATGCAGTTGTGGGGGTTTGTGGGGTTTGGCTAAGCAAACCAGAAGCCCACAGGGCAGGCATCAGGAATGTCTTGGAAAGGAAATGGCAGCTGACCGCAGTGGCTGTTAGGAGGCGGAAGCTGCCGTAGGTGGGCTTCCCCCTGGTTGCCACTCCCTGGGACAGACTCCCCTTTGCTTGACTTAAATTAGCTGATGGCTATTGCCTTCCTCATGGGCTCCAACTCTCAGAACAGACTGTAGCTCACCCTCCCGGGAAATATACAGAAAGGGAGGTTGGGTACTTGAGGCTCCTCAGCTCACAAGTTAGAGAACCACCCAAAGTGAGGGAGTGAGGTTGTGTGTTGAGACATACATCGTCTTCAGGCGCTAGGAGCTGTCTGTCACAGTCCCGAGGTGTCTGTGTCTGGCTTTTCTCCTCCCTACTCATCGGCCATCAATCACTAGAGAAGCTAGCTGCCCAGTTCACTCCCTTATGATTGGTTCTTTCTGAACTTGAAAAGGATTGTCAACTTTTGTAGAGTGAGGGCCAGAAGTCTCCTGGAAGTTAAGTTTCTGAATATTTGTGTTGAAAATACAGTATTGTCTCTTAGGCCTAGTAGTGTTTTATTTTCTAGTGTTTGGTAGTTGGCCTGCAACTCTGTGCCTTTATATCTTCATACATGATATTAAATGCTGAATGGCACGTGCAATACTTAGTGTTGTTTGATTTTGTGTTACATCAGAATCATGTACAGAAGCGCACACATACTTCAGTGTGTGTTTTATTTAAATTCTAGTTTAAAATTTAATAAATAACAAACTTTAATCTGAGATCAACTTGGACTAGTGAATGATGTAATCCTTCTATTTTAAACAGTAATTGTTTTAACTAGATCTCTAACACGGAAAACACATTTTATTGCTTTTTAGCTTCTGCTTGACATTTTTGAGCTTGCTTCCTGCATGTATAAAACTGACACTTCAGCCCTCCTCTAAAGGATTCAGATTTACTCTGGTAAGTTTCTCATTTTTCTTAAAATATTTAGTTCTTGCTGTAACTGACATTTTAAAAACAGCAGTAATTATATTCTTGTTTGGCCTTATGGACTGGGCTGCAAAATAAAACATTCACTTATTTGACAGACATTGAACGCCATCCTTGTACAGGTGTTGGGTTAAATGTTAGGCTGAGCAATCAGAATCTTGGGTTTACATCAGAACTGTTGTGTTTCTGCTTTGTATCGATTGAGTAATGGGGGCCACAACAGCGGTGGTGACGAATGCTTAACTGATGCTGTGAGCAGTTAAGTTGTGTTAAGTTGTGTTCTGTCAGACTCAGATCACGCCTGATGTGGTGGGGAAGGGAGAGATCTCGGGGCAGGGTCTTAGAACTGTGAGTGGGATTCCAGGCGGGCTTGGAAGAATCGACAAAGCTGGGAACTTCTCGACGGCAGAAAAGAAGCTCAAGTCAGAAGAGTACGGCGGGGAACAGACGTTAGACGAGATGCGTATTAGTGTGTGCGTTTGTGTCTGTTTCTGTATGTTAAGGATAGGTGAACAAAAGATAAGAACTGGGGTGAACTTCAGAAGGTGCCTGATGTCCGGTCGAGAGGCTTGTGTGGGAGAGGTGCAGAAACAAATTTGGGAAGAGAAGAGAAGAGAAACATACTTGGGTTGCTCAAAGCATAAAGGGACATGGCGGGGGCCAAGCTGGACAGAGGAGACAGACAGTGACTGATGAGTTAGGGAGGAAGCCGGTGGGAGGTTTGAGATGGGCGTTTCGTGATCCGAGACACGGGTTTGAAGGTTGCTGCGGGAGGCGGGGGTTCTACCAGTTGGGGTTCTGTACTGGTCCAGGCAGCATGTAGGCTGCTTTGCCAACACTGGCGGAGCAGAAGGGAACAAAGTGGGTGGCTGCTGTATGTGGAGGTGTCACGCACTTAGAGTGGACGCGTGGGCCGAGTGAAGTCAGGAGTTGTGCTTGGGCAGCTCGAGCCACACACAGGTGACTTCATAAAGCAGTTACTGCGTCCCACTGGGCACACTTTCTAAAGACAGTGCGATCCATCTGTCTGCTTTTCAGTTTTAGAGTTTGACCCTCTTGTCTTTCATACTTAACAAATTTACATTTATTCATTTTACCTGTGTGTGTGTGTGTGCGTGCGTGTGTAAATCAGAGGACAGCTTACGGGATCTGGTTCTCCTTTTCTACCAGGTGGGTCCTTGATATGGTTCAGCAAGGACCCGTACCAGCTGAGCCATCTTTGAGTTTGGCCCACACTTTGAGTTTGCCGGGTTCAAGGGATGGTGGGGTTTGGTCACTATTATCTCCATACATGGCAGTTCTGCTGCAGAACCATTCTAGGTCGGTCTAGATAGCCTTTTAACAGTTTTTTTTTTTTTTTTTTAACATTTATTTAATGACTTTTAGGGGGTGGGAAGCTTTACTCATGCCACAGCTGGCCAAAGGACAACTTGTGGGAGCCAGTTCTCTCCACTATGCGGGTCCTGGGGATTGAACTCTGATCGTCAGGCTTCGTGGCAAGCCCCGTATTCCCGCTGCACCATCCCAACAGCCCAATTATTATTATAAAATTGATTAAATATTATGTATATTCTGGGTTTGAGTTTTTACCTCTAGGTAATATCTATCATAGTCCAAGTGGATATTTTTATTTAGATTTGTAATTACACTGATACATTTTTCAAGTTGTTAAATCATATGTCACTCTCTTCTTTTTTCTTTAAAAAAAATTTTAAAATTAATTTACTCATTTTAACTTTTCTTTTTTTTTTTTTTAAAGGTTAGCTGTGCACTATCATTCTTTCTGTTTTCTTTCCAAGTACATGAAAAGTCCATTCTCTTGGTATCATTGTAAGTAGAAATTTTTTAAGTATGCATTTAGTATAATGTTTATTATAAAAGGAAATTTATAAAAATGTTAATTTAAATGCAAAATAGGACCACACATACATTTTTGCATATAATTATTTTAGTTATTCTCAGAAACATATTTTTGCTGTATAAAACATTTTAAACGAACTGATAAAATTATTATTGACATAGTCTCATGTCTCTGTCCTTCATATTTTCTTTATACTAGTTAAGCAAATCCCTCAGAGTGTCCTTCCCGTTTCTTCTCTTTGTATTTCATTCATTTCCGCAACTATTGGATAGCCTCATTCTCTCTCCATTTACCTCCATGATCTCTTTTACATGCTGTGTTTTGTTTCTTTTTTTGTCCCCTGCTTCCCTAAATCACAGCCTGTAGATGAAGTCTTCAGACCCTCTTGACATTCCCGAAAGAGATTATTTTGTTTAAGAGCAGAAAAATTTTCCACTTTTCATGGAACTGGGTGACAACTGGGGCTGTGTTACCTTACTCCTAAAACAGTATAAGCCTAGAATTCATGGAGTACTTGAATCTTCCCCAGGTCAGTCCCAACTATCTGCTGCAGCCTTCTGCCGTGCCCCACCTGGTGCCCTCAGTAGTCTGTGGAAGATGACCAGTGAGGTGAGGGAAGGGCTCTGCGTTTCTCCGGTAGAGCTCTGTGCTGCCTCTGTGGAAGGCATCTTGGCGAACAGCTGCTGCACACGGCCGCTGTAGATGGGCTGTAGAGTTCATGTTACTCCCTGAAGCCTGCACTGGGATTACGACTTACCACTTGCCCTGTTAGGGAACAGTAGTCCAGGTCAGGGCTACCTTGGCTTTTATTCTGCGAGAATGGCAAGCCAGGCATGGTTTTTGCAGACGAACGGGAGAAAGAGTGAGGCCCTGAGGACGTAGGGGTTAGACACACGTTGAGGATAATGGCTCAGTGGTGTCCATCTTTCCTATTTTCAGAGCAGCGCCTACGTGTAATACAGTTTAGTTTGTGCTTGGTGTGGTGATAACATGTTGAAAGAGTAAATGGGAGGGAAGACTCAGAAAACCTTACTTATTGAGTACAACTATGTTTGTCCCGAGACACTTCTGATTTAGCATATTGAAGCACTGGATGGAAAACCCTCTGACTTGATTTCTTAATAGGAAACAGTAGCTTCTGATGCCAAGCTTAACTCCTATGTGCTGGCTGACATGAAGGAAGAGCATTCCTTTAAGAAGTGGTGGAATTAGTTACTTTTCTATTGCTGGGATAAAACACCATGACCAAGGCAACTTGAGAAGGAAGGGTTTACCAGGCTTATGGTTCCAGAGGGACAAGAGTCGGTCACCATCATGATGGCGGAGGATGGCAGAGGGCAGGCCTGGTGGCTGCAGCAACAAGCTGAAAGCTCACAGCTTAGCCATAGCAGGAAACAGGGAGAGCAAACTCTGAATGGCACATTTAAGTGTCCAAGCTCAGCTCCAGTGACGTACTTCCTCCAGCAAGGCTACATACACCTCCTAAACCTACCCAAACAGCACAGCCAGGTAGAGGCCAAGCATTCAAACGTCTGAGCCTATGGAGGACATTTCTCACTGAAACCTCCACAGGGAAAAATGCTCAAGCCCTTTGGAACCCTTTTAAACATAAGGGGAGAGAGATTAATAGTAACAGCGACAGTAATCCAACAGCTGTCACTCTTAGAAAAGCTCATTTTGTATTGCTAAGAACACATACCGTGTGACACTTGCAGAGAGCAGTGAATCTAATCACTGGCCTGGGTCACACAGGAAGTGTCAGCGTGGGACTGGGGCTCAGGCCTTCCAACTAGCCTGCCTCTGCAGGAGCATGGATGCAGTCAAATCCAGAAAGCATCACACACAGGCTGTGGTAATGACCGCAGACACCAGACAAGCAGCAGCTCCATGCACCACCATCGCGTTTCCAGTCCCTGTGTTCCTGCCCTTCCCACGTAGCCTCTAACCATTCAGGCCCATCTTTCTTTTTAGTTTACTATCTTAACCTGTCCTGTTTACAGTTCACCTTCGTAGTCCTTCATTGATGCAGCAGTCCTATTTGTTGTAACTTTAGTTTGAAACTGACTGAGTAGCATGTAATATGGTAGAAGTTTGAAAACATTTGCCTTGGGATTCACTTTGTGTTTGCAAAGTTAAAGGAAATGCAAACGCTTCTTTCTCATGCGGCACACAAAGGAGTGCCTGGTAATGACTTGTCAGTCAGCTTTTGACTAGGCAGTTTTGAGAAGTTGACGCTTTCTGAGTAGTTTTTTTTCCCTTTAAACTAAGCTTGAAAATCAGACATGTAGAGTATATTTATAGTTTTACAGGTTAGAGGTAGAATTACATTCTGTGACATTAAAATGTTTTCTCTTGTCATTTTAGACCAGTTTGCTTAGTTTTAAATGAAATCCCTTTCATGTCGACTTGGTTTTTACTAGTGTCAACCTTCAGGTGAGTCAAACCAATTTCCATATAATCGTTGCAGTACGATTCTTACAGAGTCTTTGGAACTCGCACAAAGTAATTATTGATTTTGTTGTTGTTTTTCTTTGCAGCATGCTGCCTCTCCTGTTAAAAGATGATCTCCTGATACCCTCAGTTGTGACGGCGTTGGCATTCTCAACAGCTTGTGCCGCCTTCTTCCCACTGTTTGAAAACACTTCTGAGGAACAGCTGCAGCTGAAGCCCTTCGCTGTTTCTGTGAGGAGGCGCGTGCCAGGCTTTACGTTTCTTCCCAGAATCATACGGTATTTGGTAAGCTTCGTTTTTAACATTCGTTTTGTGTATGTGTACCCTTCTGCCTCATAGCACATGTAGAGGTCAGAGCGTTAACTTTTGGGAGTTGGTTATTTCCTTCTGCCGCTCGGGTCCCAGGGATTGAACTCAGGTTGTCAGGCCTGGTGGCAAGTGCCTTTACTTGCTGAGCCATCTTACTGGTCCTGTTCAGTTTTTAAGAAGTATATTTTCTAGCATGTTACTATTTTTTTTTCTTCAAATTACTGAATTTTTGTTGTTGTTGAGACAGGGTCACACTCACTATATTGCCCAGGCTAGCCTGGACCCCACTGTGTAGCCCAAGCAGGATTTGAACCCCGCTTTTTCTACCATAGCTTCTCAAGTGTTGGAATTATAGAATGTCCCTATCTAGGAGCAGTCATTTCCCATTATACCGTCACTGCTAACCCCAGCCTTGGACAGCCCCTAACCTGCTTTTTGTCTCTGAACTTGCCTGTTTGCATATTAAGGGAATGTCATAGTCAACTCAGGCTGCTGTAACAAGAGAGACTGACTGGGTGCTTAAGCGACAGAAATATACTTGCTCACGATTCTGGGCCTGGAGGCACTAACTGTCAGGGTTGGTTTCTGATGAGTCTGCTGTTTCTGGCATAGCTCTGTTTTGCTTTTCCTTACATGGCCTCTACCTTGTCTGGTATCCTCCCTTATTTTATATATATATATATATATATATATGCAATTATGGCAATTATGATGATAATCCAAGATATACATACACACACACACACACACACATCAATAAGATATATATATATATATATATATATATATATATATATATCTTGATTATCGTCATAATTGCTTTTCTAAAAGCCACTCTCCAAATACAGTCACATTGAGATGTTTAGGCTTCAGTGTGTGAATTTTGGTTTTGCATGTATTGGTGTGTGTGCATGCACCGTGGGATGCATGTAGAGCTCAGAAGGCAGCCTGTTGGAGTCCGTTCAGTCCTTTCACCATGTGGGATGCAGGGAAGAACTGTGGTTGTCAGGCTTGACAGAGCACCTGTACCTGATGAGTCGTCTCGCTGGTGGGACAGTTGCCTATTTTCTGAAGTCAAGTACGGTTCTACATTGTCATGAGTATGTGAGGAAGGTTCTAGTTTCCATGTCCTTGGCGGCACTGTTGCTCTCTTTTTAACCACAGCTATCCTGTTAGCTACATACGGGTATCATTAACTTTCATTTTGCAGTTTTCTAATGAAAGTTGTTGCATATCTTTTCATTTTCTTACTGGCTATTTGTTTATCTTTTGGGGGGCCATTACCTCCTCTATTTGTTCCTCCTCTCTCCCCCATCAGCTAGTAATTAAATTTGCACATTTAACGCAACCTCTCAGTGACAGCTATAGCTTCAGCCACTTTTATCCATCTTACATGCAGTTGTGTGTTTTATTTTTGAGTTCCCTAAGTCTTTCATACCTTATTTAAAATACGTATTTTCGACTGGGTGGGGGACAGGTCTCAACAGTTAAGAGTGTGTACTGCAGTTACAGAGGACCAGAGTTGAGTGTTGTGCATGTGTGAGAGAGAATATTTGCCAGTCTGTTTTATTTCTCCTTTCCTGTAAATGTCATGATTTTATTTTCTTTTCCTTTTTTTTTTTGGTAGCTGAATAAAACTGCATCGTATACATGTACCATTTCTTATATTAGCCTGTTGGCCTCCATCTAGGGTGTTTCTGTTTCTTTGCTTTTGTGAACAGTACAACAATACGCTTGGGTGTGCAGATATCTGTCTCTGCGTTCTGCTGACTTGCAGTATTTGGGTATATATCCAGGGTGAAATAGCTTGATTGCCTAAGGGCCCTGCACACCCAGTCCTGTAGTGGCTGCTCCAGTTTACGTTACCATCAGCGGCACGTGTTCCACTTTCCCCACAGCGGTGCCATCCAGCCGTCTTTCATTTTCTTGAGGGCAGTTGTTCCAACCAGGGCAAGATGGCAGTCACAAAGGGGTTTTCATTTGCATTAGTCTGATGGCGAAGCAGGTCGAACACTTTTTCAGGCATCTATTAGCCATTTGTATTTCTTTTGAGAACTGTCTGTTGGGTTCACCCATCGGGTGATTTATTTTTATGGTGTTTTATGTTTACCGCTTTTTTAGGTATTACAGCTGTGAATCTCCTACCTGGCATATAGTTCTCCAACCCCAGCCCGTAGCCTTTCCTTTCACTCTGGTGATGGTTTCCTTTGTTGAACGGCTTTTTAAATTCTGCATTATCCTGTGAGGATTTTTCCTGCCTACTGGGATCATTTTCAGAAAGCCAATGTCTGTCTGCATCTCAGTGTAGCCAGATATATTTTCCTCCAGCACGTCCAAAGTCTCAGGTCTTAGATCCATTTTGACCTGATTTTTATGCAGGTTAAGATATAGATGTAATTTCATTCTTCATGGTTTTCAACAACGTTCTTGAAGAGGCTTTTCCCAGTGTTGCCTTTTGATACCTTTGTCAAAGATAACTTGGCTGTAGATATTTGGGTTTATTTCTGGCATGGACCTCTTTCCATTGTTTTACTTGCTTATTTTTGTGCAGCTTTTGAAGCTTAGGATTTTTCCTCCTTGGTTCTTTGAAGAATGCCATTGGAATTTTAATGAAGTGTGTTACATATATAGGTTGCTTTAAATAATATAACCATTTTTATAAGTTTTTTTTTGACAACTTGTTTGATTCTGAGACAAGGTTCATGTAGCCCAGGATGGCCTTGGATTCACTGTGTATATGAAACTGGCTTCGAACCACTGATCCTCATGCTTCTATCTCCCAACTGTTAGAATTACAGGCATATGCTACCATGCCTGGTATTTGGGCTGCATTCTTTTTTGATCTTTTTTTTTTTTCCCTTCCCACAATTTCTCCTAGATCTTCCCCACTGCCCTTCCCATCCAACTTTATATTTTGTCACTCTTTAAAAGAAACAAAACAACCCCCCTCCACATATACACACAGAAGGGAATGAGACAAGCAAAAGATCAAATATCCAAACAAAGCAAAATGGTAGAAAAAGTCTACAAAAATATTGAATTTGTTTTGTTTGCCAACTACCAGTGGCATGGTGCTTGGCCTAAAACAAGAAAGACAAGGACAGTTTAACATTCTTATTCAGGGGTTTAAGTGGAAAGCAAGATGTAAGGTTTATTTCGTTAGCATATGCTTGAATACTTAAATGTCTGTAGAACTATAGCCTCTTGTGACAGCTTACAGGGTGGTCCTAAGGCGAAGGGATCATGGGCTCCTCGATGAGTGCAACACATTGAGTACTTGCTATGTGCTGAACACACTTGAGGTTGAAGGTGCCACAATGGAAACAAGTGAGCAGACATCCCTCTGCAGTGGCCCTGAAGATTCATGGATTTGAATGCTTGGCCACAGCAAGTGGCACTGTTAGAGGTGTGACCTTGTTGGAGGAAGAGTGTCACTGCGGAGGTGGGCGTTGAGGTCTCCTGTGCTCAAGCTACACGCAGTGTGGTACACACTCTCTCATTCCGCTGCCTTTGGATCAAGATGCAGAACTCTCAGCTCTTTCTCCAGCGCCGTGTCTGCCTGCGCGCTGCCATGCCCCCTGCAGTGACAATAATGGAAGCTAAGCCAGTCCCAGTTAAATGTCTTTCTTCATAAGATCTGCTGTGGTCATGGTGTCTCTTCACAGCAATAAGACTAAGACCCCCTCCTGTCACAAAAGTTATTTTAGCACTAGCATGTAGAGAACACATATCACAAGGTGGTAAGTAGTTTGGAGAAAAAGCAAGAGAGCACGGGCAATGGCAGTTTTCAAGTAGCAGGGTTTTGTAAGGGACTGTGCGGATACTTGAGAATGGACTGTTCCTGGTGGGAGGAATCAAAGTACGGTATTGTGGTAGCTGTATTTCCCTGAGACAAAAGCTTTCATGTGCTACTTCTACTATTTACTGAGAGGATGAATAAGGGAACAAGAATGTCTCCAGAGCCCTGGTGGCATATTAGAAGTCATGGACAGATGACCATAGTTGTTACTGCAACAATATAGCAAAAGCCAGGTGACACAGATTCACCGGTGATGAAGAACTGAACACAGTATTATGCTACAGGCACTTTCTGAAGCTTTGCTATAATTATCAGCATAAAATTGAGCTGGGTGTGGCAGTGCACGCCTGTAATCCCAGCACTTGGGGAGGCAGAGGCAGGCAGATCTCTGTGAGTTTGAGGCCTGCCTGGTGTACAAAGTGAGTTCAAGACAGCCGATGCTACATAGAGAAATACTGTCTTGAAAAACAAAAGGGGGGAAAATAGAGTAAGGGCTTCAAGATTCATTTTATCTAAAGTGGGAGGAAAAAGGGTTGGAGAGATGGCTCAGAGGTTAAAAGCATTGGCTGCTCTTCCAGAGGTCCTGAGTTCAATTCCCACAAACCACATGGTAGCTCACAACCATCTAAAATGAGATCTGGTGCCGTCTTCTGGTGTGCAGGCATACATGCAGACAGAACAGTGTATACATAATAAGTAAATATTAAAAAGAAAAGAAAAAGCTAAAGTGGAAGGAAAAAAATTTACAGGATTAAAAAAATGTGTACGTGTGTGTATGTGTGTCTGTGGCTTTGTGTATGTGAGTGCAGTGCTTGCAGAGGTCAGAAGAGGGCACTAGCTCTCCTGTAGTTGGAGTTACAGGAGGTTGTGAGCTGCCTGGCATTGGTGCTGGTGACCAAATTCCTGTCCTCTGCAAGAGCAATATGTACTCTTGACCACTGAATCATCTCTGCGGCCCCAAAGCATTCTTGTTTAACTAGTTCAGAGTCACGGTATCTCAACTACTGTGAATATTCTCAAATATTTAAAATTATTTCTTAAATTTAAAAACTTGTACCTTCATTTTAGAAAGTTTCACACTCTCCTGTTACTCAGGATTTCCCTTGAGAGAATCCTTACATTTCATTCTTTAAAGGCTGGGCCCTACCCTGCCCACTCTCCTTCGGGTGTCTGCAAAGCATTGCTTCCGACTCGGCTCTCAGTAGAGCTTTTCTGATGGCATCACTTAGGCATCCATGTAGGCTCTACCTCCGGGAAAGTCACCACTGCTTTCCTGCCTTTTCTGTCTCCTCACCCAGCTTTTGGATATCTGCTCTGCTAGAATAGGTGAGTAAATATATCACAGGGAAGCTCACTTGAGCTAAGCTAGTCAGTGCAGTATGCGCACTGACATTTCTGATGCTCAGTAGCCACAGCTGTTAATAGCTCCTAGACTAAAGAGGAGGACAGTTACCGTAAATGTATATTTTTACTACTGATTTTGACTTTTACTCAAATAAGACCTTGTGATTTGATTTAATGAGCCTCTAACTCTTCAAGGTTAAGGAGCCACGTTTTGTGTCCGTGTGCTTTTTTACAGCAATAGCTCATTGAAAGCATTCTGTGAGCCAGTGCAGTGGCGCACGCCTGTAATCCCAGCACTGGTGAAGGCAGAGGCAGGCTGGTCTCTGTAAGAAAGTATTCGGTGACTTAATTTTTTACTGATGATGGGTACAGCGATGTCATGTGTTACCCTAAGTAATGACCTCAGGTATTCTAACTTAGTGCATTATTCCAGCGCCTCTGTGGCTTGAAGTGTGGTAGATAGAAGTTCTGTGCTTTGGCCAAAATGATGGCTTCAGGAAAGGTGAACCCAGACCCTGGCAGCCCACCTCCTTCCCAAAGAAATTTTGAATCTTTTGGAGGCAGCCTCCTTCCCCCACTCATGTCCTCCTGTGACGCTTCTCAGCCTTGATCAAATTATGTTTGCCAGAAAGCCATCACATGGCTTCGCCAGAACAGTTCAGTCCTGATGTCCTGGAGGAAACTCAAGAGCTGAACAGAATAGAGCAGGAAAAGCAGGAGGAAGGCAGAGCCGCCCACAACCTTTAACGTAGCAACCTGCAGCGAGGAGGCCGTCCGCCGAGCCTTGTGTGCTGCCGCATCTCACAGCAAACCAAAGAACACGTTCAGGCTGCAAATGGGACTGGTTGTTTTCCAGTCAGTGTGCTCCTGTCAGTGACTGCATTGGAGCGGCCGTGCAGGAATCCCTCAGCAGAGCTTTATCAGAGCCAGTGGTTGGCACCACGGAGAGCAGAAACCTGTCTCATACCCACTCAGAATTTTCCAAAGTAGGTTTTTACTTCACTGCTTGCTATTCTTTGTTCAGTTTTAGTCAAAGCACTTTAACTTTGGTAAAAATACTCGAATCCAAGTTTCCAATCAGAATTTATTATCTTCATGGCACCCAACAAGCAGTGGTAAAGTGTGCACATACACTGATGTACAGAATCTGCAGACTGAAGTTTCTTAAGAAAAATAATTTGAAAATAAGATCTAAGCATATTACATAACAATTAGTTACATAGGTTCATGAGTGAAAGAGTATTTATCTCAGATATAAGCATTAGTATCACTTCTTGTGAAATTCTTTTTTTTTTTATGAGTTGGGCTCTACAACTAAGCATAGGATTGGTTGTGGCTTTCTGTAACAATCTCCTTCTGCTTCAAAGAGAAGTTTCCTTGGCGAGGGGGTGGGCCCTACATTTACCTGTAAGTTCAAGGATAAATATTTAGAATGTGGGATTACGCTTGTTTAGTATAAAGTGGTAGTTGTAGATTCTTTTCCAAGACCCATGGCTGCACCAGCCCTGCGTAGCTGGCTAGGTGTCCAGGCATGCTATCTCTTGCCGAGACCCTCCAATCAGAGAGCTGTTGGCTGCCACCAAGGTACGTGTGCCACTACTGCACCCTTGCGGTTAGTTCCCTGCCGGTTGTTGTCACGGTTTGTACGTGTCGCAGCTGGGTAGGACTGCGGGTTTCTTCCCTCCGCTGGAAGCTTGCATGGCACCTTCTGAACTGTGAAAACTAGTCCTCAGAGAGGAGGCTTTCAATTCAGTTCCAGCTCAGGGGCCTCTGGGCACTGCATCTGAAGTGCGTGGTGTCTTCAGCAATAGGGACTTGCCTTCCACCTTTGAGGGGAAGTCAAGGGTTAATTGCAACAACATGTAATGTTTTGGGAGTCTATTGCACAACCCTGCACTGACTCAGAGGAGGGCTTCCCAGGCCTAGAGTTTTGTTTTTTGTTAGATGGTCTTTGGCTTTTGTGGACAGCATTATAGCTCAGATAGGAAAATTTCATGCAAACTATGTATGGTAGAGAGTTCTTTTTCTTTTCTTTTTCTCCCATTTTTGGCAGTATGAGTCCTTAAGACTTATGCAGATCTGTTGTTTTGCCCTCCTCTTTCTGTATTCATTTCCTTCCCCTTTCTTTAGTTAGAACCCCCCCTTCATTTCTCCCTTTCAGATCGCTTGTATTCTTCCGTTCCTCTCTTCATCTCCCACATTCCCAACCTCGTCACGTCCCCTTTACCTTCCTGGTTTCTGAAGTTACTCTGGACTGTGAGTCACATCTGAAGGTTTGAAGCCAGGAGTCTCATTTGAGAGAGAACATGTGACAGTTGTCTTTCTGGGGTCTGGGTTCATAATATTTCTTAGCTCTTTTTAAAAAATTTCTTTTTTTAAAAACAGTTGAATATTGAATAGTATTTCATAGTATATGTATATGAAATTTTCATTATCCTTTCATTGGGTTGTTGAAGGGAAATCTGCCTTTTTAATGTTATCTAATAGTTTAAATAATATGCCTTCCCTAAAGTCAATTTTTAAAGAAGACTAACTTATAAAATTATGCGTATAAACATGTGTAACTAATTAGTTGGCGTCTCAGATATTTGGGTAAGACAAGCAAAGCCATGCTTATTAGAAGATGAAGTTTTGGTGTTATGTGGCCTTTGGGACAGTAAAGGTCTATAACCTTAATGTCTCTTGTATACTAGTACTGAACTTACTGGTCTAAATTAAATCCAAGCAGGCTGGAATCAGATTACTTTAGTGTGAGGCCATGCTGGACAGGAGCATGAAGGAAACCCTGTATTTACTGCTGCTACCAGCTTCTCTCTAATTCCCTGTGGGAAACCCAATGTCCTATAGAGTGGTGGTTTTCTGGGTACTCAGACTTGTGTATTGGGCTGAGGAGAGGGCTCAGCAGGTAAAGTGTTTGCTGTAAAAGCTGCGGCCCAGAGTTCAGATCCTGAGCACTTGTAAAAAGCTGATGAGCATGGCGGGATATGGAAACTGGGAATCCCTAGAGAAAGTTGGCTTGCCAGACTAGCAAGAGATATGAGAGTGACAGAGGACAGCTGATGTCAACCCCGGCCCTCATGTGCACGCACACCGTGTGCCCACACAGGTGCACATACATATGCGTAAACATTATCTATTACTTACTGCATTAAAAAGACAGGTTCTGGGACCACTAAGATGGCTTATCAGGAAAAGTCACTTGCTATCAAACCTGACAGTCTGAGTTTAACCTCCAGAATTTGTGTGGTGGAAGGAGAAAACTGGCTCTGGCAAATGGCCCTCTGACTTACACACACACACACACACACACACACACACACACACACACACACACACGACATGAGTTGAGTGCACTCCCTCCCATTCTCTGCAAAACACTGTAAAACAAAGACAAAGGTACCTCTGGAGAGCTTTAACAACAGGCATTTATATTTAAGGCTTACCCTTACATTTCTAATTTGCTATGAGTGGAGGCTTTTTTAATTTTAATTTTTTAAAATTAATTACAATTTATTCACTTTGTATCCCAACTGTAGCCCCCTCCCTGGTTCCCTTCCAGTCCCACCCTGCCTCCCTCATCTCCTCCCATGCCACTCTCCAAGTCCACTGATAGGTAAGGTCCTCCTCCTCTTCCATCTGACCCTAGCCTATCAGTTCTTATCAGGACTGGTTGCATTGTCTTCCTCTGTAGCCTGGCAATGCTGCTCCCACCTCAAGGGGAGGCGGTCAAAGAGCCAGCCACTGAGTTAATGTCAGAAACATTACCTGTTCCCCTTACTAGGGAACCCACTTGGATACTGAGCTGCTATGGGCTACATCTGTGCAGGGATTCTAGATTATCTCCATGCCTGGTCCTTGTTTAGAGTATCAGTCTCAGAAAAGACCCCTGTGCCCAGATTTCTTGGTTCTGTTGCTCTCCTTGTGGAGCTCCTGTCCCCTCCAGGTCTTTCTATCTCTCCCTACTCACTTATAAGTGGATATTATATAGGATAAACATACTAAAATCTGTACAACTAAAGAAGCTAAGCAAGGAGGACCCTGGTAAGATGATCAATCCTCATTCAGAAAGGCAAACAGGATGGGCATTGGAAGAGGGAGAAAATAGGGAACAGGACAGGAACCTACCACAGAGGGCCTCTGAAAGACTCTACTCAGCAGGGTATCAAAGCAGATGCTCAGACTCTAACTTTGGGCAGAGTACAGGGAATCTTATGAGAGTGGAGGCTTTTAACAGTCAGATAATTCTAACCAAACCAAAGCTGAGACCCGCTTATAGGTCAGATAGTGTCCCCTTCAGCTCTCATTTTCAAATTTGCTCAGATAACAGCTACAAATCAGTGTCACCCGCTGTCTGCTTCCTAGTGCTGTGATAAAGACCATGACCAAAAGCAACTTAGGGAGGAGTGGGTTTACTTGGCTTACATATCTGGGTTACAGTACATTGAGGGAACCAACTCAAGGCAGGCACTGAGGTGGAGGCCATGGAGAAGTGCTGCTTACTGGCTTCTCGTCATGCCTTGGCATCCTGCCTTCTTACATACCTCAGGATCACCTGTGGGGTGACACCACCCCTAGTGTGCTAGACCCTCCCGCATCAGTCATAAATCAAGAAAATGCACTGCAGACTTGCCCCCAGCCCAGTTGATGGAGGTTCCCTTTTGCCCAGGTGACTGTAGTTTGTGTCAAGTTGACAAGAAAAGCAGCCAGCACACCAGCATGACCTTCTACACTTACCGAGCAATAAATACTGTTGTTTTTTTTCCCCTTACAGTTTATTTCTTCAGTCATCACCATGGTTCTTCTGACAATATTGAGTGTCACACTGGACCCTCCCCAGAAATTACCAGACTTGTTTTCTGTACTTGTGTGTTTTGTGTCCTGTATAAACTTTGTATTCTTCTTGGTATACTTTAACATTGTTATCATGTGGGATTCCAAAAATGGAAGAAATCAGAAGAAAATTAACTAGCTATATTCCCAAACAAATGCAATCTTTTTCATATGTATATGTGAATTTATCCTGTTTAGAATCATGGAATTATAGGAAAAGAAATGGTGAAAAGGCATTGTTATTTACACAAAATGTATATGGGGACCAAAGCATTTGTTTTCTAAGTATTTTTTGGTAAAGCATATCATAATTTCAGTAATCTTCACAGATATTTAAATAGTAAAATAAGAGAAAAAAAATGTTCCAGCTGGTTGTAGCTCACACCTGCAATGCTAGTACCAGGAGGTAAGAGTTCAAGGGCATCCTTGGTTACATAGCAAGTTTGAGGCTAGCTTGGGCTATGTGAGACTCTTATTTCAACAAAAAGGGGAGAAAAAAAATGTCCTTAATGCCAATATTTAATAACAAAAATATACTCTATAAATTATAATTTTTAAAAACTGACAATACAGTGAGTTTACTGGAAGAATGAAGCTCCTGTCTTGTTTGAGCTTTACCATACAAATAATATGCATCTCATTTAGAAGTTGTATCTCAGGGAATTAACTTTTAATTACTGAGAGAGTACATTATGCTGTTTAAATATGCATTACTGCATATGCAAAATTGGTCGCTAATAGATTAAGTGTTATTCTTGTTTCCAAGAATATAGAATCACTTAATTTCATTTTTTAAAAAGAACTTTTATTGAATATAAATCTAAGACGTTTGAAGTCTTTTTAGTTACTCATTGTCATTAGTTCTGGGTTTCTAGTGTCATTCTAAATTAAACGACTTTATCAAGGATTCCATCTTGCTTTCTTTTACCTCGCTTAAGGTTTCCACTGGTGTGTTTATGCAGATCATGTCTTGTTGGCTTTGTCCCATCCATATGGTCTTTTTGCCTGTGCTTACTCTGGTATCAACTGGTAAAATTTGTGTATTATGTTTTAGTTTCTCAGGAAAGCTGTTTTTTCTTTTTTGGTCTCTGGTAAACATTAAAGTCACTTTCCTACTAACCAGCCTGTTTGAGTATATTTTTTTCATAATGTAGTCATCAAAGCATCAAGTGATTAAATGGCATGTTCTAAAGTCTATAAAGAATTGGTTCTGGACATGGCTAGCCATAGGCTGAAGCAAGAAAATAATGTATTTCTCATTCTGACAAAGGAAGTGGACCTAGACAAAGCAAATGTGCGTGAAGACTTTGGGGACAAGGTCAGTGCAGAGAAGCAGCCTTGGCCGCTGCGGAATCAGCAGGCGCATCACTGCCCATCGTCACCATTTGTAATCGCTGGGCCAGCTGACAGCATCTTCGCTGCTTTAATAGGTTTTTTTTCCCATAATAATAATGTATCTGAGTTTAACACAGAAATGCTTATTTCCATTAGTAATGAAGTTCTAACTTTTTAGAAATTCAGTAGAGCAACCTTATTATTCAAAAATAAAAGTATTAAGCAGTATAATGCCAGATTCATTATGTAAATGATGTGCATAAATTCTGTCAACAAAAACACATTTTTCAGATGATTTAATTTAACCATACCAAATTCCCATCAGCTTTAAAGAAGTTACGATCCATCACTCTCACATTCATTAGAAACCAGGTAGAGTGCACTAAAAGCTAGGCTTGTTGGCACACACTGGTAATCTTAGAGCTCGGTAGCTGCAAGCAGGAGGAGAGTGAGTTTGAGGCTAGCCTGGGCTACATGAAATCCTGTTTTAAAAACCAAAGTCAGATAAAGTGTGCTTTATGCTTGCAGCAGATAGCATCCAAAGTACCAGATCCTCCTGTAAGAGATTCAAAGTTTCTCAGTTAACCTCAGGAATGCGCTGTTTTAATAGATACTTATACAAAATTAAATAAAGATAGGAAGCCTCATTTTCTTGCCTGTCAAAAAAAATGAAAAGTTCTGTGTTCTTTTCAGATACATTTTAGAGTGAAGAAGCATTTTTTGGTAAATGCAATTTTCTCCACTGCTAACATACTTGTGTTTACTTTTTAAAGCAATGAAGAGAATAGGGTATGAGTTCATGTACCAGCTGAAGCTTACCAGAATCATTATCCTTTGAGGCCGTAGGGAGGGGAGAAAATCTGTCCAAATCATAAACCACAGCAAGGGAGCAGAACATGAGAGTCAGCTGTTCTATGGGAAGGAACGAGAGGACAGGCTGCAGCTACACAGTGGCTGGAGGAACACAGTGGCTCCAGCTCCCAGCTGGTTCCTTTTCTGCTCATCGGAAGGTCAGGGCCAGGTACGTCCCAGGCCCTCCCTCCACATAAACATTAGTTTTGTGTGTGGATCTTTCTGCTTTGTCCTTCATGTGGCCTCTAAGGGTGATAAAGCGAGAGTCATCTGATCTACAACGAAGAGAACTGGGAAATGGTTCTCTGCAGACCCAGCTGTTCTGAAAGGCAAATGCTCAGTATGTCAAGAGGTCAAACTCACAGTAACCGCTTTAAGCACACACCTATGTAACTCCTAACTTGTGAAACCAATCTACTTCTTAACCCTTTGTTTTAACTAATTCAGGGTACTTTATGTTTTGGCTTGTACTTTAGTTTTCAATGTTAGAACAATCTATGTTAGTATATTTTTGTTAACATATTTGAAGGATTATATCAAAAGTATTGATATTTAGCAGACAGGTAAAAGAAAACAAAATCTCGCTTAAATAGTTCCTGGAAACCTAGAAGGCAATTAGGTTGGACAGTTGATTGAACTAGTACTTAGTACCTACATCATTTAAAGTAATAGCTTAAAAAAAAACTAATATCAATCTGCTAGGTGTAAAATGAGTTCTTTTCAACTTTCATTTTTGTTTCACATTTCCATACAAGACTTTTATTTTCAAAATATACTGAATCAGGTAACATCTTAAACTAATTAAGGTGAGTGCCAAGCAACCAGCATTTCTTCCCTTGCAGCACAGGTCCAGTGTATAAGTTTTAGAATCCATGTTACACAGATGAGTTCCCTTCCCCTCTTTCTGACAGCACAGATGGTAACAAACATCACAGGGGCACACAGCTCAGCTAAAGCTTCAAGTCATCTGCCAGAGAGCACACACTGACTGCCCCTGCAGTAAAAGGCTTTTCTTTACATTCATCGCACTCTGAAGTTAGTTCAGAACCAACCTAATATTGAAATGTCTGTACTGGAAATTCATTTCAGTGTTTTCTAAATTATGCAATCTTAAGACATTCACAGTAATTTTCTCTATAAGCACGGACAATGGTTCCTAGAGTGGAGCAATAATATCTAAGACAACAGTTCCTCAACACTTCTAAATTTTCAATAAACATAAAATATCCTGTGAACTGAGAAGTGGCTGGAACTGTACGTGGGAAAGCTGGTTCCTGCCTCACCTGGTTTATGGTGAGTTCCAACAAAGTATGTTACTCTACAAAGACAAATTGTAATTCTACCCACAAACGGTAAAAGTCCGCAGAAACGCACTATCCCCAGTGCACAGCAAGACTTACATTAAAGGGTCAAGAAGAAATGTATTATTTACATTGAGATTATCTACTGGTGTGTGTAGAAGGTTTAAATTAGCTGCAAGAAATTTTATCTAGACTTGCACCTGCCTAGTGCTACAAGTTGGTATTTAGTGGGCAGATTAATTACACACGTTTCTTCTGTGCCTTTAAATATGGCCAGGCAGATGCAGACCGTTCCCAATGAGTACACTTCTCCTAGTGCCTTTGGGATATAGAATATGGTTATTACATCATCACAAATTAGTTTTCCAAATTAACATACTTCTCATACATCACTTAAGAAATGATTTAAATACCATGTGCCATGTAATTTGGTACCTGCTTTAGACACTGATGAGAGCCCATTTGCTTATTTTTGAGTCTTCTGAACAGGATTCACCCTCACAAATTAGTTTGGCTATTCCAACAGCATTCTTTACTTTGCATGAGGAAATATGAGAAACTCCAATATGACCCACTAAAACACAATTTAGATGCCTTTGTCTACATGCCTTAAGGGACTTCCAGCAGGTGCTTCCTTCAACAGCTGCTGAGAAGGGGGGTGTGGTGACTGTGACAGATTCCCGTTCAGTGTGTCCCACTGGGGACTCCTAGTGGTGAAAGGGGATCTTACTTAGACTTGGGAGCATTGTGCCAGGGAAGATACTGGCAACTGCTGAAACTTTCTTGCAGGCATGTGGCTCTTTCCCTCCTTGTTTTCACTGACAGAAGTGGTGGGCAGTGGTAGGCTTGGGGAATGGCTCAGTGCATTTGGATTGCTAGAACCCATGTAGAGCCAGAGGCAGGAAAATGCACATGTACTCCCAGCGCTCACTGGACGGTCACAGACCAGCTAAATGGGTATATATATTTGTGAACAAGAGACCCTGACTTAAAGTGGATAATGGGCTGACATCTGAGATTGTCCTCTGACCTCCATATATATGCCATGGTAAATACACACTGGCATCCACAAACATACACATACACACAAGCATCCACACAGATTTTTGCACAAAAATGAAGTGCACAGTAGACTCCTTTATTTTTTCAATTGGGAAAATCCACATATAGTATACTTCCTGTCTTAGAAGGTGGGTTCCAAACTCGACAGTCTACTTTCGCTGGCTCTTTATTTCAGTCTGGTCTGAATTCTTATGGGTTGACTAACACCCACAAAGATCGACACAGTTGTCAGACTTGGGAGGGAACACTATAAAAGAGAGAAAAGTTCTTATTAAAATGTTACCACAGAGGAGATTCTGGTTAGGTTAATTATTTAGTTTACTCCTATGAAGTAGTATCACAATCCCCATTTCCAATCCACTATGAGAGGAACCTAGCCATGTATAGGGCCATAGGTAGTAGAGCTGGTATGGAAATCTTTGATTTTAAAAATATTAGTTTATAACATCAGTCAGCTCTGGTCGTTGGGAGAACTACTGAAAAAGATTTTGAGGTCAACTCCAGAATCAAGCAGAAAACTTCCAGTACAACAGGTAGTGGAAGTACTCCTTCATAGCAACCATATATCCTAAGGTAGACACCCGACACTTGCTGTCTTTATAAGCTTTGCTGCTGCGCCATCTCTGATTGTATGAGCCTGGTGACTGTCAGTATTGACCTGAGCCCTTCCTTGGTCTTGCTTTCTGATATTTTGAACTTATGTAATTCTTTCTACACACATATACAACCCATAACAATTACCATGTTTCTGGAGCCAGGTATGGTTGGTACATGCCTGTCATTCCAGCACTTAGGAAGGAGAGGAAGGATTGAGGTCAGGTGTGGAATCCAGTTGAGATGGAGTGGGGTGGGGTGGGGGAGGAGAGGAGAGGAGAAGGAGAAAGGGGGCAGGGCATAGTGAGAACCAAGTTTCCTCAGTTCAAGTGTCCGGTCAAGTGCGGGGCACGTGTCACTAGGAGTAAATGGCCCCTGGCCAGAGAGAGCGTAGACTGGAGTTAGTGGGGTTGTCCCTCCCCACCTTAAGACATGCTTGCCTGCTGTAAAGCCCAGGCGCATACCTCAGCCACTCAAGTGCCGGGATTATAGCTGCGCACCACAGCGGGCTGGAGCTAGTGTGAAGTCCTCGGTCTCTAACTAATTACCTTGTCACGCTTTCCTGAGTAGATGTATGTCTGTTGTGAATTTTCTAACACTGCTTTTTCTTCACTGGTACTCACAGCAGAAAGCAATGTTTATAGCCATTACAACTTTTCCTTGCTCTATACCTCATGAAAGGCAGAATCCAGAACATTTACTGGCCTGCATTGTACTGATATTATAGGTCATTAATTTTACACACTATTCTTTCCCATGTGTAGTTTCACTATCACTGCCTAGTTCAAGTTCATGGGCCTTTGCGCTTTCTAGCGTCATGTGGTCAGGAGACTACCCCCCCCCGTCCTTGCCAGCCCAGCATGCAAGAAAGGCAGGTCTGTGGGATCCACAGACTTAGAAATCAAGCGTTTTCCTCAGCGTGGGCCAGTTCGTGGAATTCAAAGTTAGATTCCATATGGATTCCACTTCTGCTTTAAGGCCTGGTTCTTGTAAATCACTAACTTTCTGGTGCCAGAGGCTTGTTCTGTGGGACATTATCTGTTTCTCCAAGCTCATACTTTGGTCCTCGTTAGAGTCACATTATTTGTGCAATGGACCAGGACCCTAGAATGCAGAGCCTGAACTTGTATTATTTAATATAGCTCAAAATTCTTTTTGTCCCCACATCTAAAATGCTGCTAGATTGTATCACTTCTGAATGTGTTTTGAGTTTTTAAGCTGGGTTGAGTGCTATAAACCCTAGAAAGAAGAGCAACTGACAGAGAAGTGCTGAAGTAACTATACTTGAGACAGTGTAGCAGTTGGGACTGTGCTTTACTCTTGGAACGGAAGCCCTCTTCACGAGGGTGAGAGCCAGTCAGAGGTGTGGATGAGATGGAGAAAATGCTCCAGCAAGCAAGGCACGTACCATTCAATGTACATCACACCACTGATATAGTCTGGTATACAGTGCTGATATAGTCTGGGTGTTATAGTTAGCTACTGGAAAAAGGTTGTCTTTACAAAACATTAGCAATTACTGTAAAGAAAAGCTATAACTAATCAATTAAATCTTACAGTGTAAGTAAAATATTTTACATGAACAACGGTGAAATTGAACAAGGTTAGCTGAGTTAGAAAAGCAAGACATTACCTCAGTTCAAAATGGCTTTCAGGAATGCAAAGCTGTCCAGATGATGTTCTATGAAAAAAGATTTTTTTTTTTTTTCAGAAAAGATTTCAAAATAACTTGCCACACTATATGATACAAAGTAAATGTTGAATCAAGTTGAATTGAAATCAACTAAATTTGGGGGCTGGAGAGATGTCTCAGCGATTAAGAATATTCACTGCTCTTGGAAAAGACCCAGGCTTGGGTCTCAGCAGTCATACGGCAGCTACAACCCCCTGTAACTCCAGTTCTAAGAGCTATGGCACCCTCTTCAGTACCCTCTGTGGGTACTGCATGCATTGGTGCATTTACATGTGGGCAGGAAAACACCTACTCATATAAAATAAAAATAAATATGTCTTTAAAAAATAACTTCAACTTTTAGTTTTCATAATAAATAAGTTTGGGCTTTATAACTTATTTCAGTATCTTATACGTTATTCACTCTGCTGCAGAATACACATTTTAAAATGGTAATAACCAAGAATTTTGTTGTGTTCCTTATACATTATACCATCACAAAGACCATTACATACAATAGTATGTAATCCTATTGCTGTTATACTATGCTTCATTCCAGTTACTTGCTATCTGTGCTGGTCTCCATATTCTTAGGGCAGGACAATATCTGTCTTGCTTTGGCACCCCTACGGCCAGGAGACTAATTCTTAACAAGCATTCTGTAAACATTAAATTAGTGAAGGGCAGAAGAGAGCAACCGTACGTCTGTGAACCTTTCCTCCCAGCCCTCAAGAGGCAGACGCAGGCAGATCTCTGTGAGTTTGAGGCCAGCCTGGTCTACATGGCAAGTTCTGGGTTAGTGAGACCCACTGACCCAACAAAGCCAAAAAATTTAAGTGTTTGAAAATGCTTAAATTCTTGAAATCAGACAGTGCTACTGTTGTGTCGCAAGGCATCTAGCTTTGCTTTATGATAACTTGACATTTATCAGATAGACATTTATCCATCCATCCATCCATCCATCCATCCATCCATCCATCCATCCATCCACTGCACTGCAGAAAGGACAATCGGTCTGGGCTCTCTATAGGTGTTCTACGCAGTTACACCCAGCCCTCTCCTTCCGGATTCTGACTAGGCTCTGGGGCTGCAATACAGAGGAGTCCACGAAAAGGCCAGTAATCTGCCAGCGACATCACAAACACACTGAACAGATGATTTCACAAGTACCGTGAGAGCCTACAACATGAAGCAATCGTACTTCACCTACGAGAATGGCAAGCTTCACAGAGGACGGGCCATTTCAGACTGACTTTCCAGTTAGATAAGTGGGAGATAAGGAGGCAGATGAGGAGAAAAAGCAATTTTCTGGAAGGAAAAATGGAAGGAAAGCAGCAGGAGCCCAGGCATTCTGGTGGGCTGAAACTGAGTGCAAATACAAATGACCTCCCTCCTCTTTGGAGTCTGTGCTGGACAGCAACTCACCTAACATAATTAGCTATGAAATAATGTAAATATACTGTTACATATTCATCTAAAATATGTGTGCCACTTAGGAGTCTGGGGGGGGGGAGTTGAGTTTTTCTGACTGCCTTTCAGGGTTAAAATGGAAAATGTTCACCTGTCAGGTGACAAAAAACCAATTTCTATAAATGTGCCAGGATAATTCTTTTCCTCCTCAAGAACAGTCAGCCTCAGTCTATTCATTACTGTCTTTTTATAGTATTTTTATTTAATAAAACCTATTAAGGCCACCATACAAATCTCTTTACTTATGCTTTTATCTTTTAACTGATCAATTTTTATATTGCTGACATCCCTTCTTCACCATTTGTTCATTTAAAAATTCATAGTATGTGAGCTATGTCTCCAGGGAAGTGTCTATAAAATTTGTTACAGCTGGCAAATGTGTATGAGTCAGTGATAGCACATGACTAAATGCTTCACAGAAAATAAAATTTGTTTCTGTAGTAAGCAGAACTGTTTAAATGTTATTTATTTTTATGTTTCAAAGAAAATATATTGTGAAGTGCTGCATTGATTTAAAAGGCAACAATGTCTGTGTACACGCTGTAGAAGGGAAATTTATGAAACCTTTGCACAACTCCTTTAATTGAATTTTCCAAATCTCTCACCACACACAAATAATCAATATCTTCTGCAGAGAAAACCAGTCAGAATTATTACAGTCTTTCTTTTCAATTTTGTTGTCATCAGCACATAAGAACACCTGGATATTTGTACTGTCTGCTTGCAAGTTATTTACACCTTTTAAACATATAATTGCTGTTAAGTGAGTCCAAATGTATAATTTTAACATTTGCTACATTTTTTTTCCAAATGAAAAATTATCATACTTTAAATAAAGCATAAAAATTTAAATAATGGAGAAAAATTATGTAAAAGGCTTTGAAAAGTAATAAGCCCATTTGGCTTTCCTTAAATCCAAGACAAATCCTAAGCATTCCCTAAACAGTGATGACTGGCGTAAAACAAGGACATTAACATTATCAAAAGTAGAGGTGTAAGCCGTGAACAGCACACATAACAGTCAGTCCATATAAAGGCCTTAGGGCTACAGTGTACATTTATGTTTGTTTGTGAATCAAAATTAACAGCTATCTCCAAATAAATCCAGGAAAGTAGGGGGTGGGGGGATTTTAAAGAAAATCTTTAAGCTCAAATCTGAGTGCTTTTAAAAGTAAAGTATCTGAAAAAAAAAAGATTGCTTAATATTTAATATAAAAGATGCAAAGCCAAAAGGTAGTAGTAAAGTAAAGGAAGTAAAATTATTTAGCCAATAAAATGAGTATTTTTTCAAGCCTGAGTTAAGAGAAGTATAACATTTTTTTTAAACATCTCAGTGGTGACTAGAATGTAAAGGCAATGCCACATCAAACTATTTTATAGTGTCAGTACAGAAGAGGTTTCAGCTTGTCCTGTTGCCTAAAGATTTTGGTAACTTCAAAATCCTATAGCCAAGATGAATTTCACAATGGAAGTTAGCTAAAGAAAACATAGTCTGTGCTTTCTTTTTCTTTTTTGAGACGACCAGAGCTAGACATTTTGAAATAGTTTCTATTACAAATAGCTGAAGCAATCAACTTTTTTGAACACTGTAAAGTTCAGATGGTTATACTGCATTTGAAATATGCATTCTGCAACCTACACAATTATTCTCAAAACATAAAATATGTTTTGGACTGAAACTAAGTGTCTTGATTTCTTATCTTGGCAACCGCTCTACAATTTGCTTACATTCTTTTCAAAAACATTTTGTTTACTGGAAGTCCTAGTCACCGACAAACAATGGTGGCCTTTTTTAATATCGCTAGAAAAAAATGAAAATGCCAAGTGCTACAGAATGCCATCTATTGACTAAGGAATATCTGTATGGGTTTGCTTTTAGTAGAAGTTTGTTGTGTAAAGCAAATACATTTCATGCCTCACCATGTGATTATAATGTGACATTCCACCAGTCTCGGCCCACTGAATAGTCAGATGTCTAAAATCTTAAGCATGACAAATTTAAAATAATTATGAAAATTCACATCGAAATCTAACAGGAAAGGAACCCTTCATTTCATTATTTTCCTAATAGTCATAAAGCCAATATTATTAAGGAAAGTGAAGTTACTCTTATATCCTGAGTAACCAAAAGAAGCCTTCCTTTGTTCGAGAACCTCGAGTTCAGCAGAGCAGGGCCTGCTGTTCCCACAGGACAGCACGGCATTCTGACTCAGAGGCCTAGCTCTTCTGAAAAGCCCAGTGACCTCTGCAAGCTCTCTGTGATGCTTTACTTTTCTGTTGGATACAGGAAGCCTCCTTCGCAGTATGTGTTGGATACAGGAAGCCTCCTTCACCCAGTCCCGGAGTGACCCTCCTCTTCTGCAGTAGGGACTGCACATGGTGCTGAGCAAAGGGCACAGGCACTAAGGCTTAGATGGTGGAGACAGCAGCAACATTGCGGTGCTCCTGCAATTGCCTATTTTAGTTATTCTAGGAAAACATTAGAAGAATCTGAAGGCTAAGGAAAGCCACCATCACCGTCTTAAGTGGCCACTTCACGGACATGCTGTTGATAGTGAAACAAGTAACTGGCCTGGTTCCTCTGTTATGATTACAGAAATAAAACAAATTCAGTATTCAGCATAAGGACTGATTTAAAAAACCTATTTTTATGTTACGAAGATTGACAAGATGCTTTAAAATTTAAACAAATCTGGATAATAAGAGAAAAAAGATTTCTGCTGACACCTTCACGTGTGCCATGGCATACGCCCCAATAAATTAGTTAAATGTAGTCATTTGGTTAACTAATTACCGTAGAATTTTTCCTTCATTTCTCGAAATTTGGTGAATGGCAGTTTTAATTATGAAGTTATAGGAAAGTATTGATTTAAACAATCCGTCATTGGCACAGAAGCTGGAGAAGCTTCTTCTAATTTGGGAATAATAAACACATAAATGTCACAGTATAATCTACATCTTGTAAGGTTAGGAAAGTGGAACAGTGACCGCACTGCAGTCAAGCCATGAAAGCTAAAGGAGAGAAGAGACCCCAATCTCCTGAACAGCTCCCCTGTGTGAGAGTCTAGGGCATAGTACAAGTAGAAGGTGCAGGAGCCTTCTCTCTGCTCTCTTGACAAGAGCTTTGGAGGCATCTTGCCATGGCTGTTAGCCGTGTGTAATGCAGCAGCCCTGTATCTGACTGGAATCTGGTATTTCCACTAAAGGTTACGGTCCAAGTTAAGCCCAGGCAAACATATGAGACTGGTTGACCCAGTGTCAGTTTTATTAATGTATAATCTGAAAACTGGGGTTGACTAGCCGACTTCACTTGTCTTTGGAAGAAATGTGAAACTGTGGAAAGGCTGGACTGAGTCATCCTGACCTTTAGCTGGAGTCCCTGTTCTGTAACTCAAGTGGCAGTCAAGTTACTCAGTGAATTTTGTGTATTTGTTTATTGTCCATAATGACAATGAAAATAACTATCTTGTGATAGTGCCTAGGACTGGGAACAGAATTTACAGAAATCATCAGTACTCCATAAATGGTAGTTGCTTGTACTTAAGGATGTGAGACTAAAATATGACTAGTCAATGCCCAACTCCACTTGCAGAGACTGCTGAGTGGTGTTCATGTCAGAATATTAAGATTCTCATTCTTCTGCACACAACAGAGTCATAAAGAATCAGAAGGTCTCTGCTGGGATCTGCCCAGATTAGCACTCAGTAGGAGCAACCTGTGTATGGCAATTTTAAAAAGACCCCTGCTGAGTTAGTGGCTTGGTGGTTCCAGGCTCTCCATCAATCACATACAGAAAACTCACAGCAAATATCTTGGGACTTTATGCTGAACCCTAGTCAGCAATATACTTTAAAACCACCGGGAACTGATTCAAATCCACTCACGTGTATAGCAAGGTAAGAGAACAGACACAGGTCCCCAACGAACTTGGTACTCCCTAGTGAGTCCTGCCAGGCTTCTGTATCCCAAGCCTTTTGAAGCTCATCCTTGGGGTCCCCCTTCCACCCTGTGAGATGGTAGAGATTAAGAACCCGGAGAAGACTGGAAGAGAACTTTGATTCTGGATTGGTTTGCTCTCACTTCTTGCAGTGTGACTTAGACAAGAGTAGGTTCTAGAGAGGCAATATTGCCCCTGACCCCAGTTTCTCAGGCGAGGAGGTTGACTCTTCTACAGACATAGTATCTCCAAGAATAGGACTCTGAGATTGTGCTTACACTCCAGATCCAAGATTGAGGTGGTGATGGGTTGAGAAAGGCAATGAAGGCTAGCCAGAAAGGGGACGGGGGCTGTAGGTGCAGGAAGATTGAGGTGGTGATGGGCTGAGAAAGGCAATGAAGGCTAGCCATAAGGGGACAGGGGGCTGTAGGTGCAGGAAGATTGAGGTGGTGATGGGCTGAGAAAGGCAATGAAGGCTAGCCAGAAAGGGGACAGGGGGCTGAAGGTGCAGGAAGGACCCGCTGTTCCCCCATGCTCACCCAGGCTGGGCTGGGCACACATGGGCTGGTGCCCAGGCTTTGGTAGGCTAAGGCCTTGAGGGCTTCTTTTTCCTTCTCTTAGAGGAAAGAAAAATCTGCTGCCTTTTATCCACCTCTAGACTTTTCTTTTCCATCTTTTTAAATAGACTTTCCTGAAGAACTTACTAGCTTGGTTTGCACATGCAGTTTCCTTATTGTAGCCTCTTATAGGTGAGCCCTGGTTTTGACTGCCTTTTGGATTTCTTTACTCTCTCTTTTCACCCTAAAATCGCTTAATCTTCTATGACCCCCCCCTTGACCTCACTGGCCCTTCTCTTACTTTTCCTTCTTCTCCCCTTTCCTCCATTAGCCAATACTAATCACTAGTCTCACTCTGCTTTTCCCTCCCACACATATAAAAATTAACATCTTAGTGCTCACAGAACTATCGGTGTTCCTTTACTCCCTAAAATGGCTAGCATGTGATTATTTTTAATTTGACCATTACTGTATTTTCACAGTGGGCTGGCCTAACTTTGATAGTTACTGTTTTTGAAAACAGTTTTACCTTCAGGGCAGTATTAGGGATTAAGCCTGGTGCTATGAATACGTAGGCTGAGGGTCTAACTACGAGGCTAGATTTGGAGTCTAGCAGAAAACAAAGCCATAGCCTTACTACAACCCAGTCACTCCTACACTGCAAACACTTCAAATGAAAGAACAGAAAGAAAAGAAGATCAACCAAAGATTTAACCCTAGATGTGCAAGTCTCAGTGCAAAAATACAAGAAACATTAAAATCCAAGGCATAATGATTCCTCTAAAAGTAATTTATCCCACAGTAACGTCCTCTAATGGGAGTAAATTATATGAAATCCTGAAACACTAATTCAAAAGAGAGTTATAAGTTCTCCAAAGATACCAAAGAAGACATAAATTCCTGAGTAAATTATAAGAGAATACAAGTACCTAAAATAAATACGGGAGTCTGATGCTAGTAGATGGCTTAATCAATCGAATTCCCAGCGCCCACATCAAAGCCAGGTATTGCGGTGTGTCTGTATCTCCAGGACCTAATGGCAACTAGACTGGAAATCAAAGAATTCCAGGCTCAGTAAGAGCCTTATCTCAAAAAATAGGACAGATGAGCTGGAGAGGTGGAACAGCAGTTAAGAGTACTTGTTGCTCTTGCAGAGGACCTGGGTTCAATTTCTAGCACCCATGCAGAGGCTCACAGTTACCTGTAATTCCAGTTCCAGGGAATCCAATTCCATTTTCTGGCTTCCATGGTCACTGTAGGCATGTGGTACATACACAGACACATAGGCCAAATACCCATACACATAAAATAAATATAAAAAAATAAAAAACAAGATGGAGAGTGACAGAGAAGATCCCTGAGGCTGATCTCTGACCTTCAAATGAACACACACAGGCATGTGTACTGTATATATACACGACATGCACATACAAAAATAAAGAGAAACAAGTCAGTACAGGATATAAAAGTAGAATGAAAAACAAAACAAAAAGCAAGGGAAGTGTAAGAAATTCAAAGTTCACTACATCAAAGAGGAAGCTCCACAGAAAGACTCACCTAGAAGTTGAATAGAACAAGGGGAAAACAGAACACGAGGGCTGAAGACAAGACAGATGAGTTGGAATATATAGACAATGACAAAGATGAATTAATGAGAAAGGATAAACAGAATGTAAAGGATTCTATGAAAAGACCAAATCTACAAATCATGAACATGGAGGAAGGAGAACTTCATGTTAAAGGCTTAGCACTAACTCAGAATACTATCCACAGCGAAACTATTTGCTCTAACTGAAGAAGAAATACCTTCCTTGATAGAAACAGGCCAAAGGATTTCATGACACACAGCTAGGCACCCTAGAGCCCATGGAGCTCCAGGGCGTGACACAGGGCTTTCCTAACCGTAACCTATCTGAGTCAGGCCAGGCACAGGGGACAGTGCTTGAAGTAGATACTTGAAGGAATCCTTTGGAATAAGATCCATGATGCTACAGGAAAGAAAAAACTACATTAGAACAATAGTTTAGAATGAAAACCTAAAAACACTAAAAGAAAATAAAAAATCAACAAAATGACAGATCTACAGTAGTTTGGATCTCCAGTACCCATGTAGATGCCAGGAGTGTATGGTGGCTCACCTCTAATACTTCTAGTAATAATTCTGAATATAAATGGCTTCAGTGCTAATCAAAAGACAGAGACTAGCAGACTGAATTACAAAACAGGATCCATCCGTTTGCTGTCTCTAAAAACACACTTCACTCTCAAAGATTAATATTTAGGCTCAGTGGGTAAAGCACTCGCTGTGCAAGTGAAGACCAGAGTTTGGATCCCCATGTAAATGTCGGCAGGGTGTGGCGGCTCACCTGTAATGCCTGTGCACAGAAGACAGACAGCAGGTTGGCTAGCTGGGTTAGCCAAGCAGGCAAGCTGTGTTTTCAAGTGACACACCCTGTCCCATAGGTTGGACAGAAAGCAATTAAGGAAGACATGCAACATCAAACCGTGGCCTTCATACACACTCACATATGTGCATGTGTCTACGTGAACATGAAAACACACCACACATGGACTAAACAAAACAAGACAAAACAAAAGGGCCAGACACTACCTTAGGGTGGAAGAATGGAAAAACACATTCCAAGAAAATGGAACTAGGAAATAAGCAGGTGCTGTTCTAATATCTGACTAACTAGACTTCAGACCAAAATTAGAAGAGGTAAGATGATCACTTTATACTGATCAACAATTCACCACGAGGACATTGCTGTTTTAAACACATGTGCATTGCACACGGGTGGACGTAATTTCACAAATCAAATACTTTTACATGTAGAGACTCAGACGAATCCCAACATACTAATAGTCTATGTCTTAGTCAGTGTTCGGTTACTGTGAGGAGACACCATGTCCATTGCAACTCGTATAAAAGAAAGCATTTAACTGGACTGGCTTACAGTTTCAGAGGTTTAGTTTATTGCCATCACGGTATATGTAGGTAGACATAGTGCTGGAGAGGTAGCTGAAAGTTCTACATCAGGATCGGCAGGCAGCAGAGAGAGAGAGAGTCACTGGCCCTGGCTTGGGATTCTGAACCCTCAAATCCTCCTTTCCCCAGTGACACGCTTGCTCCAACAAGGCCACGCCTCCTAGTCCCTGTCAAGCAGTGCCACTTCCTGATGACTAAGCCTGCAAATACATGCATCTATCAGGCTCTTCCTATTGAAACCACAGCGGGGATAACACCAATAGCCCACTTTCGTCAACACACACGTCTTCCAGACAAAAATAAACAAGAAAAGCATCTGAGTTAACCAATGTCATAGATGGACCTAACAGACACTTATAGAAGAGTCTAACCAGGCACCGAGTAATTCACATTCTTCACAGCATAACATAGACCCTTCTCTAGAGCAGACTGTCTAGTACAAAACAAAGCAAGTCATAACAACAACAAAAGAGCTGAAAGAAGTTCTCATATTTTATCTGACTGCAATGGGATAAAACTAAATATTGACAACATGAAAACTATAGAACCTACACAAACTTATACAGATTGAATAACACATTACTGAATGATGAATGACCCCTTGAAGGAATCAAGAAGGAAATTTAAAAATTCCTAGAATCGGATGAAAATAAAAATAGAGCATACCAAAAACAAACAAACAAACAAAAACCTATGAAAATAGTTCTATTAAAAAAGTTTTATAACTGCTTTAAAAAAATCAAAGAGATTTCAAATAAATAAACTAATGATATAGATGAAAAAGGAGAAAAAGCCAAACCCAAAAGCAGGGACAAAGATATAAATAAGAACATGGCAGATATTAATGAAATAAAAATGAAAAACAAAAAGACAAACAGCAACAATGTAAATGCTCAATAAAACAAAGAGTTGGTTCTTTGAAAAGATAAACAAAAACTTGACAAACCCTTAGTGAAACTAACTAAAACAAATAAACAAAAGACAGCACTCAAGTTAATGAAATGAGAGATGAAAAGGGAGCTGATATGAATACTGATGGAATTTAGAAAGTCAGTAGGACATACCTTGAATACTTATATTTCACTAAGTTGTAAAAATTTAAAGATGAATAAATCTCTAGACACATACACACACGCTGAGGTCTTACTTTATGAAATTATATGAAAACATTTCTCTTTTAAAAAGGCTTTATTTTATCTCACGTGTATGAGTGTTTTGTCTATATGTAAGTTTGAACAGCACATGTATGCTTGGTGCCTGTAGAGGTACGAAGGCCACACATCTAGATCCACAGGAGCTGGAGTTGTAGATGGTTGTAAGCCACTATGTGGTTGCTAGGATCTGACACCAGGTCCTCTGCAGGAGTGACAAGTGCTTTCAGCTGATGAGACATCTCCCCAGCCCCGTGAAAACATCTTTTTATGTAATACAATAAAATACTACAACCCTACCTTTGGGAGGAATTCTTGAATTCTTCTTTTTGAGTAGTTTTTGTTTTGTTACTTTTGTCACTGAAAGAGGAAAAAACCAACAAACAAAAGCCACCATCACATTAAGAAGTACCATAAGGGGCTAGAGATGGCTCAGAGCTGAATATAGCTTGCTGAGCAGCTGAGAGAATTAGACTTTGGGTCTTTGGACCCAGTTAACAAGCTGGGATTCTGGTGCATGCCTTGCTGCCCGCCAGCTTAGATGAGAACATCTGAGTCCCAGGCCCAGGGAGAAACTGAGTCACAGGTACAGGTAGTGATGGGGCACCTCAGGCCTGCACACTACCTGTATGCACACTTGAACTTACGCTCTCAGACACAAACACAATCTTTTTTTTTTTTTTCTTTTTAAATAAGAACGTACAAAAAAAATACTTGGATGTGGTTGGCATATACCTGTAATGCCAGCACTCTGGAGGTTGGAAAAAAAAAATCTCTGTGACTTCAAGAACAGCCTGGGGTAGACACTGAATTCCAGGACAGCCTGGGCTATGAACAAACAAGCCTGGAATATGAATAAATAATTTCTCCTTATTTGGAAGAAGTAATTCTGTAGGAAAAAAATACTTCAAAGCAATACATACTATAGGTACCAAGCACAATGTGATGCCCTCTTAGTATCTTACTTTTAAAATGAGCTCAATACAAAGGAAGCCTGCCCGCAGTCTCACTGTGCAATCTTTTCCTTCAAGAAAAAGCCATAAAACAACACATCCCGATAAAGCACCTTCTTTCTAAAAATGGCAACAGCATCTCTATCTGGACAGCACTGGGATATGTGTGATCCATCAGGCTGAAACTTGAGAAACATCATGAAGTTTATCTCTAAAATTACTATTATTAAAAACACAGGGTCTGTGGAGATGGCTCAGGGGTTAAGAGCACTGGCGGCTCTTCCAGAGACTCTGAGTTTACTTTTCAGCACTCATATGGTGGCTCACAATCATGTATAATGGAATCTGATGCCCTCTTGGGTATGTAGACAAAAATAACCATCTATATAAAATACATAAGTAAAAAATATCTTTTAAAATTACATTAATTTTTCTTACTTAGTTCTTTGGTTTTCTTTGCTTCTCCTTTTAAGACACATGGTACTAGGGAAATGCCAATGAGATCTTCAAGCTGTCTGTTGCCCTCCAAAGCCTAAAGACAACCATTTTCAATGAGTTAAGCTCTGTATACCTAAGAGATTATTTACAAAAGAAATACAATACATTGTCTTAATTTTAAAAATTCTTAAATTAAGAGTTATGAGTTTTTCTAGTAAGTCAAGTATTACAAGCCCTATAATGACTTAATAATACTAGTTTTGCCTTGTTTGGGGGTGGTGGTGATCGTAGAGGTTTGAGACAGGACTTCTCTATGTAGTCCTGGCCATCCTAGAACTTGATATGTAGACCAGGCTGGCCTTAGACTCTAGAGATCTGCCCCCCTCTCCCTCCCGAGTGCTGGGTTAAGGGAGTGAGTGTATCACCATGTTCAGTTTAGAGCAGGTCTTTTGTTTAAAAACCTTATTATTAAAAAGTTAAACATGGGGGTTGGGGATTTAGCTCAGTGGTAGAGCTCTTGCCTAGCAAGCGCAAGGCCCTGGGTTTGGTCCTCAGCTCTGGAAAAAAAAAAAAAAGTTAAACATGCTGGGCATGGTGGTGCATATCTTTAATTCTAGCACTTGAGAGGCAGAGGCAGGCAGATCTCTGTGCTCAAAGCAAGCCTGGTCTACATAGTGAGTCCGACTAAGGAGGTTCTCATGAGAAATAAATACATACTCTGAAAACTGTTGACTGGATTCTTAAACATAGGGCTTCTTTCTTTTTCTTTCCTAAACAGATAGCAAATATATGAAAATTATATGCAAGAAAAAGTGCAAACCTGTATACTACTTAAATTTTTCATTATCTCCACAGTTTTTTCTGATGATCTCTCAATTGTAGAGAGCAGCGTCGTAAATCTAGGAATGAACAAACAAATAGAGTTATTAAGTGCGTGAATGTGTCAGCTCACGGAGCTCTAATTCTACTCCATGAGACAGACTGGTCTCTAGCCCTTTCTTTACATGTCCAAGCAGCAGAATATGGAAATGTTCTTCCTTCATTTTGCCGTTCCTTTATAAACACAACATACATTATTACTCATCTCCAAAGAGTCCATCTCTCCCTCTTTCATTTCTACCCAACAGTGAGAGGAAAGATAGAGCTGTCTCTTCCCTTTCCATACATGCCTTCTTGAGTTAATAGTCCACTGTAAAGGGTAAAAATAACGACTTGCACAATTCAAGATAAAGAAGATACAAAAGCAATCTCTTAAATTTGAAATAAGAAAAAAAAACTGCTTACAGTTCTACCTTGTGATTTTATTGCTAATCCATAGGTTGGATTTTTTTTCTTTAGGATTCAAACTTTATTTTTTGTAAGTGTAAAACAGTGGCTCTCAACCTGTGGGCTGCGACTCCATTGGTGTGAGCCACCTTTTCACAAGGGCTGCATTCCTAATAGCAGCGAAATTACAGTTAGGAAGTAGCAATGAAAAAAACTTTACGGTTGGGGTCACCACAACATGAGGAACTGTGCTAAAGGGTCCCACACTGGGAAGGTTGAGAACCACTGGTTTATATCATGCTTTCTTTACAGAACACAACAGACTTTTTTGGGAGTAGAGTTCTTGCTTTTGAGAAAGGGTGTCAAAGTGTAACTCTGGTTGGTTTGGAAATGGCTATGTAGACCGGGCTAGCCTCAAATATGTAGCAATTCTCTGAGCCCTGCCTCTCTAGTGATGGAATCATGGGCATGGACTGTGTAACTTTTGTGTGAGTGCATACACCCTAAATGTGTAAAGCTGAACCATACTATCAAATAAACAAGCCAAAGATGATTTAATCAACTCCTCATTGTTGCAATTTCAGGTTATTTTCTAATTTGAAATTTCCTCACGATCTAGTACAACTATCTCAATATCTCAATATAACAAAGTATAGCAGATCACATACATAATTTTCTAGGAGCTGCATTAAAAGGAATAGAAGTTGTTAAATTTTAATAACATTTAGCTCAAAATATTTAAAGTATTAAACATGTAATTAATACAAAAACTCCTGAGATAGCTTTGTACTTTTCAAGTGTGCTGTGTATTTACACTGAAACATCTCATTTCAAACTAGCTACATGACTGTTTCAGACAGCACAAATCTATACGATTGACTTTATAAAAAAATGAGAAAAAGTTTTTAAAAGCTTTTCAAAATCACATCAGTGTTGCCATTAAATTTTCTGTGGTATTAAAGAAAAATTATAGGTTAAAATTTTCATACACTGCACACAGTATGTTTAAACTGGGTAGGATGCATGTAATAATAGCAACATGGACCGTGGACATGATAGCATGCTTCAAAAGATGAAAATTATTAGAGGACAGACATAAATGGATGATATTTCTTTAAAATTTTTACTGCATTAATAGGAATTTCAATAAGAAGTCATTTATTTTGTGGCCATTTTCTTACTCTTGAAACCTCAGTTTGAGACGGTAGCCCAAATCCTGAAGGAATAGGGGACTTTCAGGCAACTTGAGGCCTGTGCATCATGTGGCTAAAGGCTATGAGCGTGGCCCAATACAAAATCAGAAATTTACATCAAATGAGATGTTTTTACATTTTTTAATTTTGTCACAATTACAGAGTCCTCAAGTGTGAACTTTGTAGACACAATGTCATGTCAGAACACCAAGAGGAAAAACGTGTATACGAAGTGTCCTCAGAATGCGAAGTGTAGACAGATAAGCTACTTTAGTCACTGACATCTAGGGCCTTAGTTCTTGTTGCTTCAGGGAGTGGTGTGGGAAGGGTCGAACTGTGACCTCTAAGGTCTCCTAAGGGTCAGGAGTGCATGAGGCTCCCAGGAACTGCAGAGTGTAAACCCCCCAAAGGACCTAGCTCCTTGCCCAAATTAAGGTAGCAATCGAGGTGCTCAGGTTCAAGTGAGCAATGCAACTCTGTCCACCCCAGTATACACACAGTGGAAAGCAACCCAAAGAGACACCCAATACCAAACTCTGGCCTCCAAAGGCACACATGTGAACATGCATGCATGTAAGCATGAAGTACATACAACAACAGACATAAAAAAGTTTCAGTGCTGACAGCTTAGAAAGAACATCCGTGAACAATTTATCAGTGGGCACTCTTGTTTGTAGCTATAAAATACCGCTTCCTCCATAAAATTGTGATGGCCATTCTTGGTTGTCAGTTTGACTTCATCTGGAATTAACTAAAATTCAAATGGCTGGAGGAATCATTTGAAGTGACAAGACACACTTCTAATCCAGATCTTTTGAGGTGGAAAGCTCTAACTTTCATGTGGGCCCCAGCTTCTGCTGGCAGCCTGTAAAGGACACGGAAGAGGGGAGCCTGCTCTCCCTTTGCCTGCCTGCTCTTGTTCTCCCTAGCCAGTCCTTCCTTCACTGGCCTTAGAACTTACTCCTTCAAGATTCTGGTGGATGCTGAAGACCAGCTGAGATGCCCAGCCTTGTGGGCTGAGCAACTACTGGATTCTTGAACCTTCTGTTGGTAGACAGCCATTGATGAACTAGCTGGTCAACAACCTGTAAGCCATTCTAATAAACCTAATATGTATAAATAATAACATGTAGTTATACAAACATATAATTATATATTATTTATATAATATGCACATAGATTTTTTTAAGTCTTAAGAAATGAGAACTGTTTCTATTTGACTTAGCTTTCCATTTGCACTAAACATTTTCATAAAAAAGATATTTTGCTAGACGCTGCTTTACTTTTCAACAGAATACTTTCATCACATTTACTCATCTATGCTGTGTGTGCACATGCTCGGAAGTCTGAGGACAGCTTGTGGCAGTGGGTCAAAGCGCCTTGTCAAATATGATGACAAATGTCTTTACCTGTTGAGTCTACTCACCAGCCCAGAAGGGAAAGACTATGTGATTTTAAACAAATTTCACAATAGAAATTAAAACATAATTAAGAAAGTTAAAATATGAATAAAATGATATACTCATTGGCCGCTGATTATTTTTATACCCCCTCTTTGTTCTGAGAGCTAAGGTTTCTTTTATCATTATACTCTGAATAACCTTCTCTGTCTGTGTAATGTTATTTGTGCATGTTTTCATGGTTAACTATTTGGTATTGGATAAGCGACTGGTGTGTTCTTCAATGGAAAGGATTTTATTGGTGTGAGATGCGCCATGAATCTACATGTCACCCTTGAACAGGGCCATGCTAATCTCTGTACCGTTCCAATTTTAGTATATACAGTGCTAAAGTGAGCCCAGGAAAATATTTTACTGGAGTCCCCCCCACCATTTCCTCACTCTCTTTTCTTGTCTTCCCATTCTTCCTTTCTGAAATAGCTGGGTGTGGTGGCTCATGTCTGTAATCCCAGCACTCAGAAAGGCTGAAACATTTAATGAGTTCTAGGGCAAACTGAACCACACTTAAGATCTTGTCTCAAAACAAAACACTATGAAAAGAAATATCAGGCCCGGTAGCACAATTCCATAATTCCAGCACATACGAGAAGGGAGAGGCAGGGGGGTTGGAGAGTTCAAGACTAGGCTAGTGTCATAGCAAGACAGTCTCCAATTCTTCTTCTTCTTATTGTATGGACTACAGACAGCTAAATTACTGCAAGCAAAGTGTGTTTCATGCATAGGAATCTACAGCAAGTGATGAACACAATGACTACTAATAACTCGGCTTGGAATCTTCCTGAGAAGTCTGACTCTTTCTGCTTCTAACCCTGTATATTCCGAGGAATAACTAACTGGGCACAGAGAACAAATCAACCATCCAGAGAATGGAGTTATGTTAGAGTACAGGAGCTCTTCAAATAAAGAAGTGATCATGAAATTGTTAAAAAGATCCTTTCATGAAATGAAGTTTCAAGTCAGTGAGGTGGTTCAGCAGGTAAAGGCACTTGCTGCCAAGCTTGTGACCTGAATTTGATCCTTGAAATCTACATGTCAGAAAGAGAGATGGGACACTTGCAAGCTGACATCTGACCTCTGTACCGATGGCCACACACATACATAATACACACACACACACACATAAGTTTAATACAAATAGTAAGATAAAAAAGCTCTCGAATAATCCAGCCTACATTATAATCCCCCACCTTTTCAGTTAGTACTTTTAACTATTTCAATGTCATAAAAAGCGTCCTACATATTTTCTCTAAAATAGTTACTCTTTTACCTTCTACACTCAGGCCTTCAATCCACTCAGGATTGATTTTTGTCTGTAGTGGGAGGTAAGAATTCAGATTCGGTTTCCCCATATTATCAGCACTATCTTTGTACAGAATTATCAGTCACTTAGACAGAATACCTCCACTGTGAAGAAAACAGCTAACCCAGCTCAACAAAAACGTTCTTTAAAACACCTTACTCCTTTAACTCCAATGCTTAGATTACTGAATACCCTTTAAACAAGTTCTATCTGAAAAGATTAATGCCGAGGATAGTGTAGAAAATCACTGATGAAATAAAATGGCATTCTGGGCTTCTGAGATGGCTCAGTGGGCAAAGGTGTCTGCTACCAAGCCTGACGACTTGAGTTCAATGCTCAGGGCCCACACGGGAGGAGAGAATGGACTCCATCAAGTTGTATTCTGACATCCCCACAATACTGCGGCATGTTTCCCTTCCCCGTCCAAATAAAAGACACGTGGTAAGATGGTTTTAAATGGCATTTTTAATCGTATATCATTTTCTCTGGAAATTGATTAGTAATTGCACGGCTTACCATCTCATCGTGAACTTCCACTGTGTACTAGAGAGATGGCTCAGTAGTTTAGAGCGCCTGTTCTTGCAGAGGAGCTGGGTTAGGCTCCCAGTACCATGTGACGGCTCACAACCATCCATAAATCCAGTTCCAGGGCACCTGACGTCTTCCTCTGACCGCCTCAGGACTAGGAACACATGTGGTGCACATGCATACATGCAGGCAAAACACTCGTACACATAAAATAAATCTTTAAAAAATGTAGAATGTGTGTCGTATAGGCTTGACAGTGAATATATAATGATTCCAAAATACCAACGACTGATGAACATTCTGGAAACAATGTTCTAAAACCTTCTTTTTTCCATGTTTTTCTTGACTACATGATATTTTGCACAAATGAAAAAGCAATGGGGAATACTGCCACAGTATTTTATAATCATTTATAACTAATCCATAAATGTGTTCCATTTAAATTGAGATTAAAAAAAATCAAGTTTTTAAAGTTTTTATAGTGGTTTTTCAAAATAGGAAGAAAACATTTTAAAAAATTAGAAATGGATCTTGGGCAAGAATTTTAAAAAACTTAAAGTGGAAAAATTATTTTATATGCATTATTTTTATGTATTTCAAAGTATCTCTACTTAAATGCAATAATTTTAATATTAACTTGTATAGTTTTTAGAAACAAATGTTGACAGAAAGTAAATAAACATAAACAAATTTAATAAACGTAAACAATTTCCTAAGTGACCCATAATGGAGGTTTTGTGGCTTCCTTGCTCTGTGATAGCAAGCTGCCAGGGTATCCCATTAAAAGTGTAGAGAGTTCAGAAGAAGGAAGAAATGGGTGTAAGCTATGAGAAGGGAAGGCAGTTTAAGCAGAGCTGGCATGGGGTAGTCATCTGTGGTTTGGGCTTGTTTGTGTGGTTTCACCTTTGTCCAAACCTCTCCTCCTCCGCTGTGCACCTTTACTTCTAACTCTGCTTCATTTCACAGCTGTATGAGAGAGCTATCTGGGGTAGCTGTCATCTACTTTCAAATACACAATTACCAGAGATTCAGAATTGTTATGTGCGACTTGCTTTTACTGCTACTCTCCATCACAGTTTCAGATTTTTGCTATTTTTATATGCTGTCTGTTTCAATGGTTAAAAAAGAATACTTAACAACTAGTCAAGACTGGTTTCATTAAGGAATTAGGATTTTTAATTTAAAAAAAAAAAAGAAAAGTATGGGGCTGGAGAGATGGCTCAGTGGGTAAGAGCACTTGCTGCTTTTGCAGAGGACTCAGGTTAAGTTTCCAGCACCCCCAGGGCTGCTCACATGCCCTCAGTCAGGTCCAGGGCATCTGGAGGCCCCTTCTACACCTGAAGACAAAACACTAATACACATAAAATAGAAATAAACAAATCTTTAAAAAATTATTTAAAAAAAGAAAAGAAAAAAAAAAAGGGCAAATCCTTTTGCAGGGTGGGTGGCATGGCTCAGTGGATAAAAGGGCCTGCCACCAGCCTGATGGTTTGAGTTCAGTCCCTGAGACCATGTGATGGAAGGAGGGAACTGAGGCCTGGAGGTTACCCCTGACCTTCGCATGCACACTGTGGCAAATGCTTTCCCTAACACACACACACACACACACACACCACAACAAACACACAAAATGAATGAATGAATGAATAAATGAATGAATGTAATAAAGAATTTTAAAGAGCAGTCCTTTGCAAATATAGTACTTGTGAAGTAGGGAAGCCTAGAACATGAACATATTTGGTGGCAGGGAGAATGTGGGCAGGGAGGAAAAAACCTCCTAAAGCAAATACCGAGGTGACGTAGGAAATGCTAAGCAAGGCTTCCTAGAAGACTAACCTTTCTCAGTACAGTGCTTTAAACAGCATTCAGTAACTGATACTAGTCACTTTCATTATGAAATAAAGGACATCCAATCTGAGGTTTTAAACTACAGATTTTACCACTATTAGAATGGAAAATGAATCTAAGTTCCCTATAAGTGACTTTGAAAACATTTGCCAACATAAACTCATTTCTAAGTTGAGGAGGCTCTATTAGCTTCCAACATAAGACCATGCGCTCTAAGTGGGCTGAAACGTCACCTTACATCATAGGGTATGGCACACAGAAATCACTTGGTAAATGAGATGAACACATGAGCCACTTTAAAAACGTCACTCCCTTGACTAATTCAATCACTCCAATGTGAGATACATAAATATTATTCCGAGGATAGGCTTTCTGCAAAACTCGATTTTATTCAAAGGCATCAGTGGCAAGTCAGTGTGAACAGGGCTGGGTGCTGGCTCGTAGCCTGGGCTGCTTACAGCCCTTACACGACTGCCCCACCTTCCCCTGCTTGTGGCTCTCTGGTTCCTCTCCATCTATGTGACTGTGAGATGAAAGTTTCCTTGGTTTGACCCTAAGTTGATCTGTTTGTTATACAGCCCAGACCTAGGCATGCTGAGTAGTAAAGTTAAAACATTATACATTCCCACTACATGAGCAATAAGACACTATAAATACTTTCTTTAACAACAGACTTTAAGAAAGTCATATAAAATAAATGTATAGATAGACAGAATAATTCAGCCCCTTTATAAACTCTTAATTTACAAAAGTAAATGACTTTTCTCAAGTTGTCACTTGGGAAAAAAAAAAAAAAGTCAGGCTTTTCCTAAATAGTATTCAGTGGATATGACTTCAAAACCAAGCTTACTCATCACTGTCTTTTGCTATGGATTCCTTTCCTGCAGGTGAGCTGAAGCTATTCAGTTTTCTTGTTCCTGTATGAAAAAAACAAACAAAAAAACAAAGTTAAAGAGATAATTTGCTGAATTTTAATGGACTGAACTGTCAAATTTTAGCTACCTGTAACTCCAGCACTTGAAAGACAGAATGGGGGCGTTGAGGCTAGTCTGACACGCATAGCCTGGCACAACTTAGGAAAAAAAGCCAACAACAAAGAAGATGAATTTAGGTTGCTAAATACTGAATAGGAAGGGGAAAACAAAATGGAAGTAAGAAAAAAGTATCCAAAAAAGTATTCTGTGTTTTTTCATTTCCTTTAACAAAAGAAAAAAAAATTGACCAGAAGTCAGTTTCCTGAATTTTGTACTATGCTATTTATACTCATAAAGCTTTAAAATCAAAATTTAAAACTGCTTCCTTAATTTGTAATTCATTCTCACATTTTAGCTCCAGAAGCCAGTGACAACGTAGATTATTTTACTGGAAGTTTTCAAGTGTTCAATGCAGTTCCTCAGAAGGCAGCTAATCGTCAGCTTACAGGCCTTTCATTTGCTGCACTCGTGGGACTCAGACTTGTTTGGGCTCTGCCATCTTGGATCTGGGATCATTTTTTTGTCAGATGTAGGATTGGTGAAGATCTTTTCCTACTCTGTAGACTGCCATTTTGGTCTATGGATAGTGTCCTTTGCTTTACAGAAGCTTTTCAGTTTCAAGAGGTCCCATTGATTAATTGTAGATCATAGAGCCTAAGCTGTTGGCGTTACGTTCAGGAAGTTGTCTCCTGTGCCAATGAGTTCAAGACTCTCACTTTCTCCTCTAGCAGATTTAGTGTAGCTGGTTTTATGTTGAGGTCTTTGATCCACCTGGACTTGAGTTTTGTGTAGGGTGATAAATATGGATCTAGTTGCGTTTTTCTACATGTAGACTTCCAGTTAGACCAGCACCATTTGCTGAAGATGCTATCTTTTTTTTTCCCCATTGTATGGTTTTGGCTCCTTTGTCAAAAATCAGGTGTTCATAGGTGTGTGGATTTATTTCTGTGTCTTCAATTATATTTCATTAATCAACAAGCCTATTTCTATGCCAATACCAGGCAGTTTTTATTACTATTGCTCTGCAGTATAGCTTGAGGTCCAGTATGGACATACCTCCAGAAGTTATATTATTGTATAAGATTGTTTTCACTATTCTGGGTTTTTTGTTTTTTTCAACATGAAGTTTAGAATTGTTCTTTCAATGTCTGTGAAAAATTGTGTTGGCATTTTGATGGGGATCGCATTGAATCCTTAGATTGCCTTTGGTAAAATGGCCATTTTTTTCTGTTAATCCTACTGATCCATGAGCATGGGAGATCTTTCCATCCTCTGGTATCTTCTTCAGTTTCTTTCTTCAGAGATTTGAAGTTCTTGTCATACAGGTCTTTGACTTCCTAGATACTTTATATTATTTGTGGCTATTGGGAAGGGTGTGGTTTTCCTAATTTCTTTCTTGGCCCATTTGTCATTTGTATACAGGAGAGCTGCTGATTTTTTTTTTTTAAATTAATCTTGTATCCAGCCACTTTACTGAAGGAGTTTATCAGCTGCAGGAGTTCTCTGGCAGAATTTTTGGGGTCACTTATGTATACTATCATATCACCTATGAATAGTGATACTTTAACTTCTTCCTTTCTGATTTGTATCTCTTTGATCTCCTTTAGTTGTCCTATTGCTCTAGCTAGAACTTCTAGTTCTATATTGAAGAGATATGGAGAGACTTGGCAAACTTGTCTTATCCCTGATGTTAGTGGGATTGCTTTGAGTTTCTCTCCATTTAGTCTGATGTTGGCTATTGGCTTTCTGTGTATAGCCTTTATTACGTTTAGGTATAGGCCTTATATACATGATCTCTCCAAGACTATTATCATGAAGGGGTGTTGGATTTTGTCAAAGGCTTTTTCTGCATCTAATGAGATGATCATGTGACTTTTTTTCTTTCAATTTGTTTATATGGTGGATTAGGTTGATGGATTTTTGTATGCTGAACCATCCGTGCATTCTTGGGATGAAGCCTACTTGATCATGGTGGATGATGTGTTCTTGAATTCAATTTGCAAGTACCTTATTGAGTATTTTTGCATCAATGTTCATAAGGGAGATTGGTATGAAATTTTCTTTCTCTGCTGAGTCTTTGTGTGGTTTGGGTATCATGGTGACTGTGGCCTTATAGAATGAATCTGGTACTGTTCCTTCTATTTCTATTTTGTGGAATAGTTTGAGGAATATTGGTGTTAGCTCTTCTTTGAAAGTCTGCACTAACACTATCTGGCCATAGTTTGTTTTTTTTTTGTTTTTGTTTTTTTTTTTTTTTTTTGGTTGGGAGACTTCAGGGCTGCTTCTATTTCCTTACGGGTTATAGAGCTGTTTAAACTGTTTACCTGCTGTTGATTTAACTATAGTAGGTAAAAATCTATCAAGAAAATTATCCATTTCCTTTAGATTTTCCAATTTTGTGGAATAGAGGTTTTTAAAATAAGACCTAATGATTCTTTGGATTTCTTCAACATCTGCTGTTATGCCCCCTTTTTCATTTCTGATTTTGTTAATTTGGGTACTGTCTCTCTGTCTTTTAGTTAGTTTGGTTAGGGATTTGTCTATCTTGTTGATTTTTTTCAAAGAACCAACTCGTTTCATTTGTTCTTTGTATTGCTTTTTTTTGTTTCTAATTTATTGATTTCAGCCTTGAGTTTGATTATTTCCTGACATCTACTCCTCTTGGGTGTGTTTGCTTCTTCTTCTTCTTCTTCTTCTTCCTCTTCCTCTTCCTCTTCCTCTTCCTCTTCCTCTTCCTCTTCTTCTTCTTCTTCTTCTTCTTCTTCTTCTTCTTCTTCTTCTCTAAAGCTTTCAAGTGATCTGTTAAGTTGCTAATATGGGACCTCTCCATTATCTTTATGGAGGCACTTAGTGCTATGAACTTTCCTCTTAGCACTGCTTTCATGGTGTCCCATAAGTTTGGGTATGTTGTACCTTCATTTTCATTGAATTCTAGAAAGTCTTTCATTTGTTTCTTTATTTCTTCCCTCACCCAGTGATCATTGAGCAGGGAGTTGTTCAGTTTCCATGAATGTGTAGGCTTTTTGTTATTTCTATTGTTGTTGAGGTCTAGCTTTAATCCATGGTGATCTGATAAAGAATTATGTGTTAACTCAATTTTCATGTATCAGTTGAGGTTTGCTTTGTGATCAACTATATGGTCAACTTTAGAGAAGGTTCCATGTGGTGCTGTGAAAAAAAAAAAAAAGAATATTCTTTTGTGTTTGGATGAAAAGTTCTGTAAACATTTATTAGATCCATTTGATTCAAGACTTCTGTTAACTTCATTATTTCTCTATTTCTCTATTTAGCTTCTGTCTTGATGATCTGTCCCTTGGTGAGAGTGGGATGTTGAAGCCTCCCACTATTAATGTGTTTGGATCAATATGTGATTTAACCTTTAATAATATTTCTTTTACGAATGCAGGGGCCCTTGTATTCAGGGAACAGATGTTCAAGATTGATGTCCTCTTTGTGGATTTTTCCTTTGATGAGAATGAAGCGTCCTTCCCCATCTCTTCTGATTAATTTTAGTTGAAAGTCCATTTTCTTAGATACTAGGATGTCTATTCCAGCTTGCTTCTTGGGTCTGTTAGCTTGGAAAACCTTTTTCCAGCCCTTTACTATGAGATAGTGTTTATCTCTGTTGCTGAGGTATGTTTCTTAATGCAGCAGAATGTTGGATTCTATTTCCATAACCATTCTGTTAGCCTCTGTCTTTTTACTGGAGAGTTGAGTCCACTGATTTTGATACAATATTAGTGACTAATGATTGTTAGTTCCTTTTGTTGTGGGGTTGGTGGTGATAGTGTATTTGTGTGCTTGTTTTCTTTTGGTTTTGCTGTTGTGAAGTTATGTATATGCTGTGTTTTCTTGGGTGTAGTTGACCTCATTGGGTTGGAGTTTTCCTTCTAGTATCTTCTGCTGGGCTGGGTTGGTACATAGATAGTTTAAATTTAGTTTTGTATTAGAATATCTTGTTTTCTCTATGTATGGGGAATGAGTTTTGCTAGGTATCATAGTCTGGGTCAGCATCTGCAGTCTCTTAGTGTCTGTTTGACATCTGCCCAGGCCCTTCTGGTTTTCATAGTCTCTGTGTCAGTTGTGATTCTGATAGGTCTACCTTTATATGTTACTTGAACTTTTTCCCTTACCACTTTTAATACTTCTTTTTTTTCTGTAGATTTAGTGTTTTGATTATGTAGTGAGAGGAATTTCTCTTCTGGTCTAGTCTATTTGATGTTCTATAAGCCTCTTGTATGTTTAAAGGCATCTCTTTCTTAAGGTTGGGAAAATTTTCTTCTATGATTTTCTCGAAAATACTTTCTGGACTTTGGAGCCTGGAATTTTCTTTTTTGTCTATTTCTATTATTCTTAGGTTTCATCTTTTCATGGTGTCCTTGTGTTTTGTGTCAGGAACTTTTCCATCTTTTTTTTTTTTGAACTTTTCCATCTTAATGTTTTCTTTGGGAGATGTATTGATTTCTTCAATTGTATCTTCAGCGCCTCAGATTCTCTCCTCCATCTCTTGTATTCTGTTGGTGATGCTTATCTCTGTGGTTTATGATCTCTTCTCTAAGTTTTCCATCTCCAGGGTTTTCTCCATTTGTGTTTTCTTTATTGATTCTAATTGCGTTTTCAGGTCTTGAACTGTTTTATCCATTTCCTTCACCTATTTGATTGTGGTTTCCTGTTTGTCCTTGATGGCAACCTATTTGGTTGGTTGTATTTTCCTGTAATTCTTTGAAATATTTTTTTCATTTTCTTTTTATATGTCTCTAATAAGTGCATAATCATGGATTTAAGGTCATTTTTCTGTCTTTCAGCTGCATTAGAATATCCATTGTTTTGTTTTGTTTTGTTTTGGGGGGGAGGTTTCTGGTGGAGCCATGATGCCCTGGTTTTTGTTGATTGTGTCCTTACGCTGGCCTTTAGCCTTCGAGCTGTCTGTAGCCTTTGTTGAACCTGCACCTAAGACTGGATCCTCCCATCTCTGGTGTCTGGAGTAATCTTCAGGTCCAGGAGAACACAAATGGATACTGGTGTTTCAGACACAGCCACATTAGAGTGTGTGTTTCAGAAGGCAGGGCATGGCCACAGGTGCCTTGAATGGCAGCGGGTGTCTCAGGTGGTAGCTGAGGGGACATAGCCACCTCAGGTGGAAGCTGCAGGGTTGGAGGAGGGCTTCTGCCTCAGGTGGCACTTGTAGGGGATCCAGTTCCTCAGAAGGCAGCTGATCGTCAGCTTACAGGCCTTTCATTTGCTGCACTCGTGGGACTCAGACTTGTCTGGGCTCTGCCATCTTGGATCTGGGATCTGTATGATTTTATTGTCCACCTGGTCTCCATATCCATAGGGGGACCAATAAAACCGTGGTTTGAAGATTGGAATGCTGTCCCAGGATTCCAGACATTACCCTCAGGGAAGTAGGAGTGATTGGATGTCTGGCTGCTGGAGCGGAGGGTCCCTGGATGTAGGGGCCCGCACTCTCTCTAGTATGGGGAAAAGGCAGGGGGCTCATACTTCATGACCCCTGGACCCAGAAGACTGCCACAGGGGACCTAGATTCGATGGCCCCCAACTCCCTAGATGTCCCCTACAGTCTGGGAAGCACCAAAGTTGGTGTGTTGGATCCAGCTGCCAGTTTATTCACTGGTTTCAGTCTCTGATCTGCCCCTTATATACAGTAATACTGGTGGCCACCCTCTTGGAACTCCCTTACTAAATATTTTTATTACTGAAAAATAATATGTGGATCAATAAAAATCTTAGTTTTCTTAGGTCTGTAAGTACTTTCCAGTTGCTTACTAGGACTTTAGATATTTTTCAAAATAATTTTTTTCAGTTACTAATTCTCCTCTCTTCATGCCATTCTACTTAAAAAGTAAACACAATATATTCCTGGCTTGGTGGCACACTTCTCTAATCCCAGCATTCCACAGAGGGCAAGGCCAGCCTAGTCTACAGAGTAAGTTCCAGAATAGCCAGGCCTATAAATAAATACCCTGTCTTGAAAAAAAAAAAACCCAAACAAATAAAATAAATAACGAGAAAGAAAGAAAGAAAGAAAGAAAGGAAGAAAGAAAGAAAGAAAGAAAGAAAGAAAGAAAGAAAGAAAGAAAGAAAGTATATATTAAAATGCCATGGAGTCATATTGGTATTTTCCTTTCTAGGTCACATACACGTTTTAATATTTGTTTCTGGATTCTTTTTAAGTACAGCTTTACAAAACACTGGTTGTAAGTGTGTCATCACCGAAGTTGGACTACATTCAGAATTGTATTTGAAGTTTCTGGTAGGATCCAGGGAGCCTTTTCCATAACTAATGAAAATGGCTTTCAGTGGATAAACTTGGAAGCACAATTAATGGTGATGATGACAATGCTTAACATATAGCAGCTACTGTTTTACACAAGTTACATGAAATAATTAACCTGAGCTGGGCATGGTGGTGCATGTCCGCGATCCCAGTACTCCTGAGGTGGAGGCAGAATGACTAAACATTCAGTCAGCAAGGGGCTCAGCGTGACTAAGTATGGTGAGAAGGCAAGAGCTGCTAGAACATGGCAGGATGGGGATGGGTAGGTACATGATGGAAGAATGGCTTTTAAAATCCCTGTAAGGGTTTGCAGGGCGAGGAAGACTGCCAGTCTGAGTTCAGTCCCAGGAATCCATGAAAAAAGTCCAGTACCCCTAAAGCAGATGGGAGGCAGGGACAGGAGAATTGCTCTGAAGCTCACATGCCAGGTAGTTCAGACAACACGGCAGGAGCAGAAACAAGGAGAACAGAAACAAGTGAAACAGTAGCAGAAACATGAAAATTTATGCTCAAAAGCTGTCCCTCGGCTTCCACATTCAAGCTGTGAGACTTGAATATGCAAAATCTAAGTTTAAGGTTTGGGGGTTTAACATAAAGTATAACAAGAAATAACAAGTAGAAATTTAATTTTTCTAAATGTTATTTAAATTTCCCATTAGATTTTGAATAGTATTTTACAAGGGGGAAATGTAAAGGAGGTCATGACCTCATTGGCATCTACAATTACTTTGTAAGGTACATATTCTAATTTGGAGCTATAATATCTGATAACAATTAGGTTTTCTTAGTGCTACAGAACGCAGAAGACGTACTAGGATTGGGGGTATTATTACAAACGATGTGATTTCACTCAGGACCTTAACAAATCTCTGTTTTGAGGCTTCTCCGTGTGATGATGTGCATGTGTGAGTATATGTACATACATATATATTTCAGAGTAAATTAAACACATATGTTCATTTTAACTAATAACTAGAACATATTAGCAATCATATATAAGTCAAAAGCTAGATATCGCCGACACCCCAGAAACCTTTACAGTATGACTTTTTAAAAAAGAGCATACTTAGTACCTATAATGTGATAATTACACATATAAATGTCAAGTGAATCATGTGACCAATCTTTTTATGGGCAAAAGGAATGTCCCTTAAGTCCATATTTAATTTCAATATGGAAATTGAGTATGTATCAACTTAAAATCTATTGAGATTTTCATACAGAGATATGAAATCTCTAAGTATTATTTTCAATTAAGATATATCAGGCATGCAAAAACTATAGAACTTGAGAAAAATATATAGATTTCCATAAATTTTGTGAAAACAAACATAATAACTTTAGAATAAAATCATTTGGTTAAATTAAAATCAAAGACACTAAAAACAATAACTTTAATAATGTATTTCATTAAATAAATTAGGTAAAATGAGACCAATTTCTGTATAGATTCTAGTATATGCTTAACATCCAATAAATGTTAAATAGTAGAATATGAATTAGGTTAGTCATAGCATATCTAAAATACATTTTACTAAATTTGAGCCTATTTAAAATTTTATATTAAAGAGACTGACATGTCACTGATTCATGACCTTTTACAATATAAAAAAAAATTAAACATGAAATCGAGACCTGTGCCTTTAAATATAGATCTTAGCAATAAACTACTAAAGAACACAAATATATGTCAGAATTAAATGAACAATACATTAAAATAATTCTTTTATAAAAAAATAGGGTTTTTTAGAGATTTTTTTTTAAAACAAATACATTTAATATAAGGAAAAGTCATGAAACATAATAAAGGTAAACTATATAAACATATCCCGAATGTGAGTAAAGCTAAATGGATAATATGGATAAAAATAACATTTAGAAGTATCCCTCTTAAACTGCAGTGTGGCACTACCTGAGTTATGTGCCCTTTAATTTATGCACATGATGGATAGCTTGTTAAGGGCATATCTGTAACCATTATAATTGATAGTAGCTGAAGGCAGTCAGGCCATAATTTCTATTTAATGGATGGGATAGTAAGGGAACAGCAGTAGCATTTTAAAATAAGTGCCTACGAAGTTTACATTTATGTCCAAAGTAACATTTACATTCTAGGCCTTTCTATGTTAAATTCCTTGAGAAGAGAGAAAAACCAGCTGCAACAAGAGCTATATATTACTAAATCAAAATCCTGATTTAACCAATAACCAGAAAAATCTTATCATAAGTGAAAAAGAATGTTCAACTAACCATTTGATGGTCCATTTCTGTGCTCTTGTTCTTTGGGGGTTGTGGGAGAAGAAAATGGGCTCATTTGATAAGTTCCAGTAGTTGGAGAATAAGCTGTAATACTTTTCTTCCTTGTGATTTTTGAAGGACCGAATGACTAGAAATAAATAATAATTTGGAAGAGAAGTACTTACATTTGGTTACAGAACTTTAGAAATACCTTAAGTAACCTAGGAAAACTCAAATTAATACCACTTTTCTTGCTCTTTCTTTTAGATTTTGAATATATTTATCACCTTCAAAGTGAACACTTTCAAATGAGGTAGCTATTATAGATTTCTATAATAACCTCAATTTGATGCATTGAGGTTATTAAGCTTATTTGCTATATCAAAGTGAAACATTCCTAACTGCTGATATGTCCCAACAGTTTTGGAGATGTGGAAACTGGCCAGCAGTCTCCCTGCTAACATGCAGTATGTAATATATAACTCGGGAGCCAGCCCAGGAAAACTCTGAGGTGCTTGTTACTGAGACCTAGGAATTCTAGGAAAGCTCGTTGCTCCCCCCACCTACTTTTCTGTAAGTGTTCTTTCCGCCTTAAGGATAATCAAGTCAGTGTCTAAACAACTGAGTCTTAAGATTTGTCTTGAGCTACACAACGCCCTGCAGCTTTCTCCTTTGTATTCTAAGCAGTATATATCTTGGTAATATTTTATATTTTTGTCTAACCCATTACAATTTGTTCCTGAAAATGATTTATCTTTATATCCCAGAGAACAAAACTTGTATAATGACTGAAAAGGGAGCTGGCATCCTCCTCTACGCAGAATACGCTCATTTATGAACTAGCGCCTACAAGTTCCACGAGATTATGCCCACATGGGTCTCGAATCAGACTACTCCTCAGAATGTTATCTCTTATCTTCCCAAAGGATCTCCAATTCATCACCTACTTTCTCTAATCATCAATTATCACACAATTAATTGCTTGCTCTTGAATTCCTCTAAGCCTTGCTTTCTATTGTGCGTATTGATCTCTCCACTAATGTGTAGAAGGAAACATAATGAGGGGCGAGGGAGATAACTCAGCACAAGGGCTTGAATTCATGTCTCCAGAATCCATGTAAGGCCAGGTGAAATGAAATCCATCTGGAACCCGGAACTCTTATGGCCAACATGGTAGATAAAGACGTGAAAATCCAGCAAGCAGGAGGACCGAAGTTCAGTTCCCCACAGACACATAAAGTCAGACATGGCAGCACATGCCGGAATCCTCGTTCTTCTATAGCAAGAAGTGAGGCAGAAATGGAGAATCTCTGGAAGACTGTGGGTCAGCTAGCCTGGCAAACACAGTCACAAACAAGAGAATCCATCTCAAGGCAGAAGGTGAACACCCAAGCTTGTCCTCTGACTTCTATACGTGTGTACGGCATACGTGCACCCACATTCTCCCTTCCCACTTCCCTCCTACCCCGACCTCTCATATACACACACACAAACACACACGATTTTAAAAGAAAAAGATAAATCGCTTAAGATTGTCAGCCAAAAGTTAAACAAGCCAGAGATGAAGTTTTAAGTTAATATGTCTGTTAGAGAAATTCACGAAGGAACAATCACAGTGGGCTACAGTAATCTATTATAGAAAGGTTCTTGTGAGTGGGAAGGAAGGGGCTGAGATAAGAGACTAAGAGACTAAAAAATGCAGGAAAGGGAGTTGGGAATGTAGCTCAGTTGGCAGAGTGCTCGCCTAGCATGCCCAGAGCCCCAGTTGCAATCCCTAGCACCGAATAAACTGGTCACAATGGTGGATGTCTATACATCTCAGCATTCAGGAGGTGGAGGCAAGAGGATCAGAAGTTCAAGGTCATCCCTGGTTACACCCTGCAGATGAGGCCATCTTGAGAAACACAAAACCCTTCCTCAAAAGAAAAGTTAAAAAGGCACAAGAATCTGAAACCAAGAATACTGGGTATACGGTTGAACTCAGAGCATAAAGGAAAGGTCTCAAGGCCCAGTCAGATATTGCCAACACTGTGGAACAGCTAGCTTGGATGCTGTCTTCAAACAGTTCTATAGTCAAGTGTCCTTCAATACACCCATGGTGGTGTCACCTTTAAAAATAACCCTGGTATTTGTTCTAAAAACCAGAGGTCAAATGTTTATAGTTAACATTTTAAATGATATATATTTGTTTAGGGGAGAAAAAAAGGCATTTGTTTCATATATCTACAATTGCTAAAATTGTAAGCAGACTCTTGTAAAAACATCTTTATAAGTTCAACTATTGTGCCACTGCATCTCTAATGCAATCCTGTAATGCATCCCTGCAGGGTGGAAGAGTTGTTCATGTCTTTATCAGGCAGTTACCATTACCTTTCCATATTGAGTTTTCACCTGTTTATATGTATTCAGTCATAAACTATGACATTTACTCAAGTCCTACTCAACTTCTCCAAGAATTTATTGCCGAGAATGTGCTCACTGCGTATGTACAAGAAATGAAAGTTACTGCCCTGCTGTATGTTTATGTCCATATGTTTTCCTATTTCACCAAAATTATTTTATCCACACTCCCAAATGTCTAAACATTGCAACTGTAGATAATATATTTCTTCTTGGAAACAGTTCTATAGCTGTGTGTGTTCACACATGTGTGTGTGTGCACAGGAGTGTTTTACTACCATGAATTCCCTTTTCTCCTCTCCCTTCTTCTTAGTCACTTCTGTTGTTTAAAAAGTAACATGTTTATCTGTAACTGCCACACACAGAGAGACAACTAAAGCTCTACCTTTGCCTGCTGTCTCACCAAAACATTCTTCAGCAATCATCATGTGAGGTCATTGCCCTGTGTGTGCACAAACTCCCCCCTGCTTCTCTCCTCAGTTTTACCACACTCCTCTAACTTCCAATTTGTGAAGATTCAGAGACAGCAACCCTAGGATCCTAAGAACTCCATTCTGCCACCTGCCAAGCTCTGGGGACTTATATACTACCTCCCCAAATAGGAAGAGATTAAGAGACACTGAGTTACTAATTAAGAGGTCAGCAAGGAAGAGTGCCATTTATTGATCCCTTTAGAAACAACAACAACAACAACAAAGAAAAGTCTGCTAGAAAGGGCAAAGGATTCAGGATGCAACAGAATACAGTAGACACTACGCCCACTTCTATAATAATTTATGTCTGCTTCGAATATTTACTGACACCTTAGAAATGTTTAACACTATTACTAAACAAAGAAAGACTGTCCTAAAATTTAGTCTATTATCAGCCCAATCGCCACCACTGTACTTTTTGTTAAGAGGTCAAACCTTTTATCTTAGCAAAACTAAAATTTGAGCATAGATCTTTCTGCTAAAGAAAAAAAAATCAATGCTCTATAATTTCAAATAGCTATGGCATTTGCCTTTCATATCCTTCATGAATTGTAGCTTGCTTTGTCACCTTGTTTAAAGCATGTTCAACCAAAAAGGTGCCTGCATTTCATTGATTTTGTACCTCTTAAAAACAGTCTAGAAAGCACTAACTAAGGGTTCTTTTACAGTGAAATATGGGATATAAAATTATTATTATGAACTGTTAGCTGCCATCACTAGAATACTTAAAACAGGTACTATAGATATCCAGAAAAGGGCAGCTGAAAGAAGATCAGTCTTTTGTGTCTCTTCTTTTTGTACAAGGTTGGCTAATAACCGACATTGGTCTTGAATGTATCATCCTCATGCCTCAGCCTCATCAGTGCTGGGACTACACATGTGTGTCATCATGCCTGTTGGGATGATTATTATTAAGCTTACTCTGATTGTATCAACTAGAGTAAGCTTAATAATAATCATCCCATGATACAATTATGGCATATTACCAACACTAATTTGGAATTTATACTCAGATATTCTGAAGATTAACTGTGATTTTCATTTTGGACCTACCATTTCTGAGCTGTCACAATTATCACTTTTTTTTTTTTTTGTCTCTTTAGATGTTTATTTTACTAGGTTTAGATACACTCCTTCAAATTCTGGCACAAACTCCCTCACACTAGTAAAAAAGGAAAAAAAAAGTATCATTTAAATTTTTTACTTTAAAATCTTCAGGTTTTATTAAGATATAATTGGCAAATAAAATTGGATGTATTCAAGGCATACACTATGATAAGTCAGTGTATATATATATCTGTGAAATTTCCATCCTAATCAAGTTAATTCACATACCCATCACCTCACACAGTTGTGGTGTGTGTGTGTGTGTGTGTGTGTGTGTGTGTGTGCATCTTAGCAAATACAAAGAGCAGAGCACTTTGACTAAGGTCTTAGGCTCTGCATTGTCTCTTTCAAGCTTTTCCATCTCATAGCTGAACATCTGTGCCCTAGACCAACACCTCCCCATTTTCTCCACCTCCTGATTCTGGAAGGCCTTTTAATCTAGAAATACAAATGGGAACACAATATGCTATTCCTGACTTTTAAAAGTTTCGTCTTTTTGTCATCTCCCATTGTATGGGAAGCCCTAGTTTCTTTTAACCATGCTGTCTCTCCAATGCTTATTGAGTGCTATGAGGCTCCAGATCATCCAAACAGAATTAATTCAGGAGAAAAAAAAAAATCATTTCTTCTTGTCTCGGTCTGCTATTTGCCATCTGGGTGGCTCAGCATCACTTCCCCAGCAGGCTTAATGTCGGCAAACACATACCCGCATCCAGCAGTGTGGGGAAACAGCCTTTCTTCACTTCAGTTTTGTCAAATCTGCCACACACTTTTTTCTTTGCTTTCCTGCACTGATTCTAGCTTAATTAAATACAATTATCACTTTTAAGGGTACTAAAGACACTGGGATTTTGTTGTTGCTTTTACAGTAGCTACGGAGAACAAAATAACCTTGTACATATCGAGTTTTATCTTACAGGGATATCAGGGAAAGAATATGAGCACACATGCACACAAAGGGAGGGGGTGGGCATGGTGGCACACCCCTTCAATCCAAGCACTTTGGATGCAGAGGCAGGTGGATCTAGAAGTTTGAGGCCAGTGTGACCAATATAGTGAGCTCCAGAATAGCCAGGAATATACAGGGCTACATGTTCTTTTATAAATTTTATGCCTTGAGAAAAACATTTAATTAATTAATTTATTCATTTTACATCCCAGTGATAGCCCCTCCCTCCTCTCCTGTCAGTCCTACCTTCCCTTCCCATCCTGCCTCCCAAGTCCCCAGAAAAGGGGAACCCCCCTACCTACCCACCAGCTCATCAAGTTGCAAGAGGGCTGTAGTCTGGTAAGGCAGTCCTGTCGGGGGAAGTGATCATGAAGCAGGCAACAGAGAAATTTTTGGCTCCTGTAAATTCACAGAGATGCTTTCTTATATTTTCTTCCCAAGGCCTTACACTTTTGGCTAACTTTAAGATTCTAATGTTGAGTGTGGTGGCACACACCTTTAATCCCAGCATTTTGGGGGGCAAAGGCAGGCAAATCTCTGAGTTCAAGGCCAGCCTGGTCTACAGAGTGAGTTCCCTGTACTACAGTGAACAGCCCACAATGACTTGCAACTCCAGCTCTAAGATGGCAGTGAGGCCTCTGCTCTCCAAGGGTACCTGCATTCGTATGTACACACCCCACATATATACATATAATAATCTTTTTAAAAGATTTTTCATGTGGATACCATTTATTAGACTTTTTTACATAGAACAAACACAATATTTTGAAATGTTTGACAGAACCTATACACTTTGGCTGAGGTTCCACTCTGATAATCTTTAGCGATCTCTCTCTCTCTCTCTGTATGTGTCTTGAATTGTGACGTTATTTTCCCTTCTAGGGATAGACTTGCTATGCCACCGCAGAAAAAGTGAGCATTTAAAATTTGCACATGTTATTGAAAGGGGTTCATTCCTGTAGGATGTACTCAGATACACAAGTGATCAGACAGAGGGGCAGCAGGCACACCTCTTTGCTTTCTTACTATCAGGAACAGGGACATGCACTCCACTCAGCTGCCACACCTTCTCCAATAAGGGTTCTCTACCAGTATCATCGTGAAACTCCTTTTGCTTAAGAATGTTTCACGAGAGCTATTGTTTTCATTTTTTTTATTATGTGTGAACATGTGTGGGTGTGAGCACATATGTGAAGGTCAGAGGACAACTTTTTGCAGTTTGATCTCTATCCCTTTACATGAGTTCCACAGATCAAACTCGGCTCGTCATGCTTATGTCGCTAGCGCCTTTACATGTGGAACCATCTCACAAACCCAACATTTGGTTTTGGTAGGCATGAAAAGATTTTGTCTCCTTCTCCTGGGAGCCTGGAAAGGAGTATAAGTAGGAATGTGGTCGAGAGAGGTTATAGCCTCGCCCAGGGCTGGGAGAAGGACCTAGAGAGGAAGGCAGGGTGGGATGGTAATAATTAGGATCCCTCCTGGAAACCACTAATTCTAGGAAGCACAACTTGTTCACATGCCAGAGTCCTCCCTCACTGTGAATCGGTGTGTGTGTGTGTGTGTGTGTGAGAAAACAATCTGCGTTGGTTCACAGGTTTTTAGAATGATAGCTGACATAAAGGAGAATACCTGGCATAGCAAATCAGCCATCAAATAAGCGCATCTTAGTGACAGTCCCCTAAGTACCCGTCTGTGCTCCTATCCAAAACTGAATGCATGAAAACACTTAACCTTTCAAAATTCTGGGCTTTTGGCTTCTAAAACGACCCACTAGTGAGGATTTTCCACACTCTCTGCAGCCAATGACCTTCCCTGCTGTAGAGGTCAATGTGATAGCACAGGCGTTAAAGTGAAGAGGAGATTCATTTACATATTGTCACACCGCTATGAACTTACAGTACTGAGCCCAAACAGGACTCAATGAACACACCGAGGGATGTGTGTATGATCCCAGATGGAAGGCCGAGAAAGGGAAGATAGAATTATCCATGTCGACTCTGTAAGAACTTTTACATAGACACACAAATACATTATCCTAAGAAAGTCATAAGATTACCGGAAGACAGAGAAAAATACAACTCCATGTTTATTCTAAAATTAAGAAATTCTAAAACTAAGAACATTTCAGATTTTCTGATTAATGATGCTTAAGCCACTGATTTTGGGAAAATAAAACAGGTCTTAAGGAAATAGGATGAATAAGTCTGTGTTAGCAGATTAAATAGTTTGGAGGAAATGGACAAGTGCCCTAAGACACAAACTTGCCCAGATTAAATAACCAAGAACTAGAAAATATGAATAAATCATTAGAGGAACTGAATTAATATAGACCCAGGCCAAATATAATAATGTGTCTTCCAACACACAGCAGCCCCTGTGACACTGACCTAGATGCACGCTCATCTGAAGAAAACACAGAAAGCCTGCCGCACTGACAGTTGTGCCCCACGAAGAGAATGGGTTTGCAATGGTCATTTTCCTGCTCAGATGGTGAGTTTATCTCCCAAGAACAGCTTTGAAGCAGGAAAGAACAATATTTCATTTCAAGCTGGACTACCCATCTACCCAAATACCATTCTGACCAAAGAAACAGATGCAGAATTACAGTCACAGCTGCATTCCGCACACAACAAGTTGGATAATGGTACTCTAAATTGCTAATTACACCTTTAATGCTGCTTTTAGTGCCACTGCAGTATTTTGCCACCTTTGTATAATCTTTTTAAAAGGCACCCTGAAAGGTTTTTAAATGATGACTTTCTATTTTGTTAAAACCAGTGACTCTTCCAAGGAGAAATCACACCCCACTCCACAGCCCCACCCCTGCCAAAGACAGGGTTTCTTTGTGTAACCCTGACTGTCCTGGAACTCCTTCCACAGAGCAGACTGGCCAAGATATCCACCTGCCTCTCCTTCAGAGTCCTGAGACTAGAGGCATGCACCACCATTCCTGGCTTAAAACTCAATTCTTGAAGTGGCAGTCTCATGGGATTTGTAAGGGCCCATTTATTAACTAGCATTTTGTTTTAATTTACTTCCTTTCCAATTATTTACACTTAAGATTAGAGAAATAATAAGTATGCCAGTCAGTGTTTGTATCTAAATCCATACTTGGTGTGAAAAGTGTGTGGGAGGGATTGTGTCCCTAACCCCCTCATCTGTCCACACCCCCAATTCCCAAATAAACCTTTTTAAAACCTTTAATCTGTGAATTGGCTTATTTCGTTGGCAGAGATAACCTATCAGAAAGATTATTAGCTAACATATGTTGTGACATTTTGGCACTGGGAATATTCTATGACTAGATTTAGAAAAGTTACCAACAGTACAATTTTATTTTTACTGTGATTACCATGGTAAAATTCATTATACTGCCAGTAATCTCTGCATTTATTCTATGCCAGCATAGTTGAGGCAGATTATTACTTTTTAATATGACAATGTCACTAATGTTTTAGTATTATTTTAATAGATTACAATATGTAGATTAAAATACTTCTATTTCATTTTGTTTCTTATACATTTAAGTGGCAAACTTCTATAAAGTAATTTCTACTAAATTATTTTTATAAAGATTACTAAATGATTTGCTTCTCATATGTCTATCTTAAACTGACTAGAAACTCTGGCATGCTAGATTAGGAAAATACTTTATATGAAGACAACATTGTATCAGTGACGACTGTGCCATGCTTATGCTTTTGATAAATGTTATACTCAGCAAGGTAAATCAATAGGCAAAAGTGAAAAACACAATACTGCTTATTCTGTCTCATTCCTTCCCCTTCCCCCCCAGCCTTCCTCCCTCTCATGCAGCTGAGGTGAGGAGTATCTTGAACTCAGGCTCCTCCTGCCCCCATCTGCCATGTGCTAGGATTACAGGCATGTGCTACCATGAGGCTGCGGTCAATTCTTAAACTAATACTTACATTTTCTTCAACCATATCATCCAGTTTCAGCGATCTTTTAACTCTGCAAACAAAATAATTTAAAGAACTTTTAGATTTGGCATGCTTTATTGTAAGCTGATATTTTAGGATAAAATAGAAATAGCTGAGTACAAGTTACTTTTTACCAACTAATTTTTACATTGCTTGTTAAAGCTAAATGCCACATTGGAAAAAACTCAACTATAATGATAAATTTGGATTTTTTAATGTTTTTATTTGATCAGTTTATTTCTAGTAGCATATTTTAATATGGGATCCTAATTAAAAATTTACACACATCACTTCTTCAAATATGTAACTTATATACAATTACTATCATAACATTTACATACTGAAGTTGTATTCTTTTTGGGTGGTAGTAATGGGTACTGAAACCAGGCCTTTGTGCTTGCTAGGTAAGAGCTCTACAACTGATCTGTATTCCCAGACCAGTTTTCATTATAGATAATTTTAGTAAAAAAATCAGTTGTCTGCATTAAAATATTATGAGGAAAAATTACACATAACAGCAAAATAATCTAAAATATTTTTTATAGAGACACTGAAAATCTACCATTTGCAGGAACAGAGTGCTAAGTGGTACAGGTATTTGTAAGGCAAAGTTTTGCACATTAGCCTAGCATTGGACATGATTCAGAGCAAGCAGACTATGACTTAACAGGGGAACAGATGCTGCATGTCTTTATATGTCCCCAATCTGCAAGAAACTATTTTTTGTTTCCTTCACTACATTGATTCAGGAACGTGCCAGGCTCTCTATGTGTAAAATCTGTTCTGCTAAACGGGATGCCCAGCTGTTGGTGGCAATGCTTAGAAAGGAAAGTTGAATATTTATAATACTTTATTCCATACAGCTGCTTTCTAAAGAGCAGTCATCAACATTTTATTGATTGTAGACTAAATGCTCAAAGGAGAAAAAGGTTAATATAAATTAAAACTGGTTTTCCAAATGCAGTATTAAAAGTACTTCTTGATCTGAGACATAAATTACCTCAAGTATTAGAAAATTAGAACATTCTGTAAAAGATTGCATTATATTCTGTTCTGCAGAACCTCTCCTAAAAATACATATAGATCCTAAAAATCACTAAGAGCATTTTTCTTTGTTTTTAAATTATGTGACTATTTTTATAAGAAAAGAGAGCTCCCCTTGATACCACTCAAAATATTTTTCTTGTATCACTAGCTAATTCTTAGAAAAAGTAATTCTGTGTTCAGATTTTAAAAGGTTTCAGATTAGATAATAAGTAGACTCATTAAACCAAGGAAATGTTAAACTTTCAAGAAAGTGAGTTGAGTTAAAATAGGCTGTAATCTGTTTTATGCTTGTTTATAACCTAACAATGAAGGTAAAAGACAACAGCAGAAGACATCTGAGAAATGACTTAGTTCAGGCTAGATAGAAGTTTGTGTAACATGCTCAATGTCAGGTTTTCAAAGAGGGAAACACAGAACTTGTAACTGGCTCTTAATGAATTATAATAAAAACATCTCTTCTTTGATAAAAGACTGGAATCTTTTCTGGACCTCATAGCTAGAGCTAGTAATACATCTTGAGGCCTGCTTTCCTACTGTGTACCCCGCCTGTTTGTTTAGTTTGCCAGTGCTTTAGATTTCCCATGTAACCAATCTGTACAACTAAGCTAATGCATAACTGTAATCTTCAGACCCAGAGCTGTCATGGGTGTTCTGACAACCTATTTGCTGGACACGGCACAGAGGCTGAAAGCAGTCTTATAAATGAATCACAAATGTTGGGTACACAAAATTTGGGTACTGCTTGATGGTGCTTGTAATGTTGTCATCTGGGCCAGCTGGAGTCAGTGACTTAATCCCGTAAAACTGTTAAAGATTTCTGTAATATACCCCTTGTTCCCTACCCATTTGATACTTTTTGTGCTGCTCAATAAATACAAAGCAAAAATCTCTGTTAGAGACGGCCACAGATTCCCAAGATAGCCTTCAGGCAGGCACAGATTCAGACTCATAGACAGCCAGGAAGGATGGAAGACACTGGGAGGGCAAAGAGGAGAATTCTAATCTAGGTTTGATATTGGTTTGATGACATGAAGGAGAAGTGCTTTGATTTCTTTCCTAAAGGCGACAATGATGCATTATTGGTGTCTCGGAGTTTATTACTAATGCATTTAAAACAACCATATAGGTCTTCAATTGAGAGAGAGAGAAAATTATAGATCACGTAGAGAAGAACAAACTTACTAGAAGAATTTATGATAATTTATCCTTACCTTTTGATCAGAACTGGGCACACTGTTACCGGTTATTAAACTGAGTATCTACTGCTTCCACTGGTATTCCTTTAGCCATGAACAACTGATATGAGAGGATGAAATGAGACTAACTGGATTATTCTGAAGTCAACAGGAACAGAGCAGAAATGCGTAAGACACGTCAGGAAGCACAGGTAAAATTTGACTAGAAACAAGGAACTTTCTGGGAGTTCTAAAGTTGTAACTGGCTCTTAAGGCTATTATCTTGGTGAAAAGTAAATAAATAAACCAAACAACAAAAACAAAAAAAAATCATGTAAGCAGAGAGGGTGATGTAGGCCTATATCTGCAGCATTCAGGAGGCTGAGGGAGGAGAATCCAGAGTTTAAGGCTAGACTGGGTTACATAGCACATTTCAAGACAACCTGGGATAGCAAAAAAAAGCAAGCAGGGTTATAAAAACAAAATGGGCAAAGGATTTGAATACACATTTCTCCAAAGGTATAAAAATGAGCAGTACACATGTGAAAAGATAGTCAATAGTCACTAGAGGACCCACATCAAACCCATGAGGTTCGGCATACTACAGAGTGCTACTAGTAATAAGGCATTATAGAAAAACAAACAACATATAAAGTAAGTACAGAGAAACAGGAACCTGGGCAGACTGCTGACGAGAATGTAAACCAGCAGGGCACTGTTTAAACAATACGGTTCCTCAAAGACTTAAAGACAGGATTACCATATGATTCAGGGATTCCATCTCCAAAAACGAACAAAAAGCCAGTACATGTTGAACATGGAGAAAACAATGCTCGTGGCTGTAAAAGGAACTTTATTTGCCTGTTTCAGTGGTTGTCTTGGAGGCTTACCAGCTCAGTCTGCTAACCTAGGCCTAGTCCTGGAAGCTTCTAGCCTCCTTACAATCTAACCTACAACGTTTCAGTCTCCGAGACTCACTGCTTAATAAGCTCACTCTTGTTCTCACTGAGCTCTGGGCTGGCTGGTTCAACTCAGCTGTTCTGGCTCAAACTCCTCTCCCAGCTGACTTATTCAGTCTGGCTTTTCTCTCAGTTTCTGAATGCTCTGTGTGGCCTAACTCAAGCCATCTGCTCTAATCTCCTAGCTCCTTCTCATTCTCTGGCTTATTTGCTCTTCACCTGAGTTCTCTCTCTCTCTGCAACCTGTCTCTCTATTACTGTCCCAATAAAAACTGCCTTCTCTCTCTCTGCATTGCCCCTTCAGTAGCTTCCCTTTCCTCTCTTCTATTGAAAGTTGGGCACATCCTATTCTGTCAAGTCTTTCTCTGATTCATCATTTTTTTCTACCACTCCATTAAACATCACTTTCAAACATGGGTGCTTCCATCTACAAACTAACTTTACCTTCACTGTTTGGGATTAAAGGCAAGTACAACCACACTGTACCTAAGCCTTTCTTTACCTGAAACTTGTTCTACACTAGGCTGGCCTTGAGTTCTCTTACCTCTGTCTCTTGGAGTAAAGGTGTGTTCACACAGACCTAGAAGGTCTTAGGACGTGATCTCTTGCCAGAGCTGCCATGTTCTGAATTAACATTCCTCTGCACATGGCAGCATTGTTAAAATGGCTCAAAAGCAGAAGCAGCTCAGGTTGCTGGTGAAAAATGAATTAACACAAAACATGGTATGTACATACGTGGATGTTAGCTTTAAAAATAACATTTGATTTCAGGCCTGACTACTTTGTTTTGGATAACCAGTTAGGGCGCTCTTCCCTGGAAGAAGCTGATTTCCCCTCTCTTGATGGTAATTAGCTGCCTGTAGTAAACCACACTGGACAGACTCAGCAGGCTGTGTTTTTACATATGTGTGTGTACCAACAAAAATCAAAGAGGGCTGGAGAAATGGCTCAGAGCTTAACAACACTGACTGCTCTTCCAGAGGTCCTGTGTTCAATTCCCAGAACCCACATGGTGGCTGACAACCACGTATAACTGTAATGCCATAAGATCTGATGCCTTTCTCTGGTGTGCAGACAAAACCCCACATACATAAATAAATACATCTTTGAAAAAATAATAATCGAAGAAAAAGAGGCCATTAATTTGAGAGTGAAGGGGGACATAGGAAGGGTTGAAGGAAAATGGTAGAATTATATTTAAATTTAAAAAATAATAAAAATCAAAAAATAAAAAGAGCAAAAAAGAAATCTGACACCTATTACAACATAGATGAAGACATTAGTCTAAGTAAAACAAGCCATTTACCAGGCTTGGTGGCACATGTCTGTAATATCAGCACTGGGAAGGCAGAGGAAGATGGATCTTTGTGAGTTTGAGGCCATCCTGGTCTACAAAGTGAGTCCAGGACAGCCAAGGCTACACAGAGAAACAAAACAGAAAACAAGCCAGTTACAAAAGGATACACTGTGAAGATTTTATTCATATGACAGTAATCAAATTCAGAGACATGGAAATAAAAATGGTGACTTTATTAGGCTAGAGGCAGGAAGTAATGGGAAATTGTTATTTAATTAAAGTAGTTTTAGTCTCATAAGATCACAGTAAATCTAGAGATGGATGGTGGTGATGGATGTACTCCTACCACCGTGAACATGGCAGGCAGCACTTCTCAGAGTCGGGGACCAGATGGGATGAAAAAGACAAAGGAAAGCTGCTTACACAGGTGTAACTGGGGTCAAACCACAGTTACTACTAGAATTAAATGCTGTCACAATTTGATAAAGATAAATATATTTGGTGTGCAACATTTCCAACAGGTAAAATGATATAACATTCTTTAGGAATGAATGCTACACCATTTTATTATTTAGGTTAACACAGGACAGTATCTTTAAATACGATTCTCTGCTTCATCACAACGAAATGATTGGATAAGTTTTACTATATAACATTACTAACATCAGTTATAATACTAAATAAATGGTTCTAAGGAGGAAAGCTATTACTGATTCTTAACCAATAATTCCTTAGAATTCCAAAACATCCTAGAAGCTCACAAAACAATATCAGGTTCTTTTTTTAAAATAGAACTTTTAAAAGTTACACATGATTTTGAATGGTAGGGTCAAGGTGGTTGGAGAGGGTGAAGCATAAACTTGGGAAAGCAGATAAGACTGGTGGGGAATCTTTGATGCTATGCCAAATTCTTCCCTAAGGTTGGGCAAATCATACAATCGCACTAAGCTTCATAAACTTGATAAGACTGGCCTGTAAAGTGGTAAGAATTTCAGAGAGGAAGATAAAAATATCACTTAGTATTTCAGTGCTTCCATTACTCCTCAATATAAAGACTATGATAATGCTGCCAGCCACCTACTTCACAAGAGAGTTTAGAGGACTTGTGAGCTCCTGAGACGCTTAGAAATCCTTTGACAAAAAGCAATGGCCAAATTCATAACCCATGTGACACGTTAAATACAACTTGAGGTATATAAAATAGTCCACTTTCTATTTTGCATATGATAATAAGGGATAAGAATCTTCAATATCTGTTCCGCACTGTTCTTTTCTTTGAAGTCTATGTTTGTTTGAGTTCAAAACTTCCTGCACACAAAATCTCCATTGCAGCATGGATGAGTGGGAATTCTAATCATCACATAAAGTGTGGTACAGTGGGAAAGCATCTAAAGGGATCACTCTCTGAGGTACTTTGTGAAACAACCCACCAAAAACTTTGGCCAATTATTAGATAATGTATTTTGGTATCAAACCTTCCTTATCAAACAATTAATACTGGGCCAAAGGAAAATCATTTTACAAAAGTTAATGGGTGTATTTGGGTATATTAATTATAGAACATAGCCAGTAGTGAGATTTTCCAGGGTTTAATAAAAAGAGAAACCAAGTTAAGACCATTTCACTCCTAAATGATATTCTCAATATAAAAGAAATATAAAATTTGTACATGTAGCTGACATTAATAAGTCCTTTAAAGGAGTCCTACCAAGGGCTTACACAGGTCTATAGAACTTACACAGGTCTATAGGTAGGTGAGGTGATATTTTATGTACTTTATGAATTATTTTCCACCACATACATACACACATAAACTGAAACAACAAAACACCTGACTGCTACTGATGTCTACTTCTAAAACTCTGACAATCATCTCCATGAGGTTCCCACAGATGCTGTCCAGTACTCAATAAATATCCTACTCTCAATAGCATTTGTACATGGCCATCTCACTAAGCATTTTATGTCAAAGTATTATGTATGTTTTCTTCCCTATATGATTAGGTTATGTCTGTTATTTAATAAGCAGTAAGTTGTTTTGTGAACTCTCTTCCATGAAAACTCAAACCACTACATAGTACATATTTCAATCTCAGAGCCTGAGAGAGTAGCTGCATATTGTTGTTACATAAGTTATTGATACGTTCAATCAATTGTGATTTTTTTTCATTAAGATGTCTCAAATAATTATTTCAATTTCCTATGGGGCCCTGTTTTGTATATGAAAACAACTAGTTTGGTTGAATCTCCTGCATCTTTTTAATGATATATAATGTAGAGATGTATGTTATGACACACATGTTATATTTAAGCACATATATGTATTATATATTTTAGGGTAGTACTAGGAGTTGAATTAAAGGCCTCATGCATGCTTGGTAAGCATTCTAACATAAAGTAACAGCCCCATTTGCCTCTCAAAAGACATTTTGGTCAAGTATACTGAGGGTCCTTTGACATATGTTTCATCAATTCTAGAAAAGCTACAATGTCCTCAAACATTGCCTCTCCCACATGCTACCTTTCTAACCATGAAGTTACTGAAAATTAATTTTTAACTCCCTCAACACATCTTGCTAATCTCTGAACTCATTTTCACGTACATGCCTGTGACACCAGCATCTGGGACATAGTAGCAGCAGGATTAGGAGTTTATGGCCAGCCTCAGCTACATAGTGAAACTGGGCTACACTAGATAGTCGTTTTTTAAAAAAAATTAAGAAATAGTACATTTTTTTCCCAGAAAACTCTGAGACTTTGTAGGACTATCAGCAGAATTATCCCACCTTAAGACACAGTCAGAAACTTCAACACTAATGCTATTCTAAATTTTCTATAGAAATTGATTGTCTTCAACACTAATACTATTCTAATTTTCATAGAAATTGATTGTCTTTGGCTGAGGCACCATGATAATACACGCTAATTAGAAAGACTAGGCAAATGGTACAGGGAAATTTATAAATGAAAAGATGGAAGATGTGAGTGATGGGGAGGAGAGTCAATGGAAATGTAATAGTAAAAGCTATTACATTGGCCATTAGTAATAAGTAATAACTAATTTGTAATTAGTAATAAGTAAACATAGAGTTGGTGTAAAATTTCTCCATATTGCCTAAAGCAGCTGCCGTGGCCCCATCTCCTCCCTTTTAAGTTTGAGTCTTATTTTAGCCTTAAACTCCTGATCCCAATCCTCCTGCCTCTAGTTCCCAAGCACTGTGGTTACAGGTAACATTTATCATAGGATATATATTTTTAAAAAACAGCTTTATCATTCACTTAATATTTGTCAATCAACTATTTTATTAATGAGAATTCAAATCCTGGTGTGTCTGAGTTCAAGTGCTTTTTCCTCTTCAAGTCTAAGAGTCAAGGTTGCAAACTAGGTAAGTTACATTGCCTCTGGCTATACAGCATAAATAGAAAAACAAGAGTACATTTGCTTGAGGAGATGAAAGAAACTTGGAACAGTAATTAGTGGATTCACCTGTTTCTCTCTTCAAGCCAGGGCCAAAGGATCTAACAGATGGTAGAGAAATAATGCTTACTGAGAACGTAAGATAGGTACTCTCTAAATCTAAAATACAAAAACCGAAACAAACTACTTAAGTTGGTTGGGATGCATACTACTAAAAAACAAATAATGTTCAAATTATAAAATCAAGCAGTCAAAGATTCATCACACAATTTAAGAAACGGTATCACCAACATGACTGGGCACTTCCCTAGCCCATCTGCTTCCTCTACGAGGCAACCATTAAAATGAATTTGATGCCCGATCCCTGCTTTTCCCTATTATAATCTTAGCACACACATATATAAACCCAAACAACTGTTTATTTTTGCTAGCCTTTAAGCGTTAAAGGCTGTATGCAGTCTTCCACAAACTGGTTCCTTCAGTCACTCTGTTTTTAAAATACTACCCATTCTATGGTTGTTGGTTATTTGTTTTCATATTTATTTTAGATTCATTCAGGCCACACATAGTTCCCCAACTATTCATTTAGAAAAGAAAAAAAAAACGTATTTTCCTGTTACATTTAAAAAAATTATAAATGGATACAGATCACACCTTTCCATAATTACATTATACAAATAGCCTTGTCAACGCATACCGAAAAGTCAACATTGAACATCACTGAAAAAAAAAATATACTTTCAGAGACTGGAGAGATGATGGCTCAGCAGTTAAGAGCACCTGCTGCTCTTTCAAGAGGAGAAAGAGGTTCAGTTCACAGCAATTATATGGTGGCTCACAACCACCTCTAATTCCAGTTTCAGATATGATACCCTCTCTGGCTTCCCTGGACACCTACGTACATGCAGGCAAAACACTCGTCCATACAAATTTTTTCTTTAAAAACTACTTTCATGGATCTGGAGAGATGGCTCAGAGGTTAAGAGCACTGGCTGTCCTTCCAAAGGTCCTGAGTTCAATTCCCAGCACCCACATGATGGCTCACCACCACCTCTAATGAGATCTGGTGCCCTCTTCTGGTGTGCAGGTGTTCATGCAGGCAGAGCACTGTATACATAATAAATAAAGAAAATCTTTAAAAAAAACTACCTTCATGAGAACTTTCTAAGATTACTACTTGTACAACTCCCCCTTTGACTTCATAGTTCATCACATTTACAAAGCGTCTCACTAACAAAGATGGAGCATTCCTACTAAAGCAGCAGTTTTCGACCTTCCTAACGCTGTGGCCCTTTAATACAGCTCCTCATGTTGTGGTGACCCGCAGCCATAAAACTATTTTTATTGCTACTTCCTAACTGTCGTTTTGCTACTGTTATGAATCATAGCGTAAATATCTATGTTTTCTGATGGTCTTAGGGTGACCCCTGTGAAAGGGTTGACCCCAAATGGCTCATGACCCACAGTCTCAGAACACCTGTACTACAGTGTTACTATGCTTCATGCATTAAATTGTGAAGACGTCCTTTACTCTCTTTGCTAAAACATGCTAATAGCAAAATTGGGTTTAGGATGCAGTCATTGTGCAGAGTGCTTACCTAGTACACACGAAGCCTTAGGTTGGACCCCCCCCCTCCCCAGCACTGTATAAAAAGGGAGTGGTAGGCATGCCTGCAATCCCAGCATGAGGGAGGTGGAAGAATCAGAAGCTGGTCGTTTTCTTCAGCTACAAAGCGCGTTTGCGATCAGCCTGGGTTAAACACGCCTCTGGGATTTTGTGTTTGTTTTGTCTTTTTTACAAATAAGTACCAACCAACAAAACTGCTACACATGTGGGATGGCAATGCATTTACTGTCAGATGCATTTTCCTCAAACTCTTCTAATATAACGAACATCTAGTGGTATACTAAAGTTGCCAGGTGATAAAAAGATCCACTTCTAATAGATTTTGGCTCTCATTTCTGTAAACAGATCAGGAAAATAGTTCATACACCAAATTTGTTTTCATTTTTTCCCCTGCTTAGTTGTTTTCTGTTACATTATCTTTGCCAGCAGTGTGATAACAGAATTTTTTCTAGTGCAGTAAAAGGGAGACAAGTCTTTCTACTTGTTTATCATAAAAATGGTAGAGGACTCAATAAATATAGGTTGTTATTTTGGAAGGTCCTCCTTTTTATGTCAGGTCACATCTAACGCAGATATCTCCCCTACTGTCTTACTTTGCATTTTACTCAAACAGCAAAATGTGATCCTAGCAGGCAGAAGCTAAATCAGCCTGGCACAGGGATTGGCCACAGAAGTATGACAAGTATTAGCCCTTCCTCCTCCCTCAAATTATTTAATGACACTTAAAAAAACTTTTCATACAACGTCCAACAGTGCTTTATTTATCCTATATTGGGTAGATGAGGGGTGGAAGAATATAAGATTATCCAGCACAACACCCACTCCAATTATGATCACTTTCGGTTATCATATTATTGGGGTTGGGCAGCAATTTAAAGGTGATCCAATACAAACTTATTTTTATAAGTAATAAAAGAAAACCACTTATTGCTGAGTTGCTAAGTGAGAATCTTTAAGTCCAAGCACTGAAAATCCATTCAGTCCATGAACTCTCTCCCGAGTTTATCAGAACTCTCTACACAAATGTTTCACAAGCATTAAAACGTTCTACAAATTAGAGAGACATATTTACTCAACCTCCTCTTTCATTCTCAGGATCGTTAACCCTACTTAAGTTATTTCAAGTTAGACATTACTCAGATTTATTCCGCAGCTTACACAGTGTTGGGAGGTTTGAGGAGTTAAATTAGGAGTGGAAGAGTAGGGGAGGGTTGAGGGTACCAAGCATCCTGACACTGTCAACAGAGAAGTTTATAGAAAACAGAAAAGACAGGTGACCATGGGGTCTCAGAGCATACTCCTTTTGCTCACAGAGAGCCCTTTAAAACAGCAACATCCAGGGAAGCGATACCTACGGCATTTCGGGACTCTGGCAAGGGCCACCGTTGCAGAACAGAACCAATTGAGAAACCGCAAACGCGGAAGCATAAGAAATCCCGCGCAGTAGGCTCCGAGTGAGGTGTTACAGCTAATGCCGCCCGCCGGAAACAGTCTCTGCATGATAAAGAGCCCTACCCTGTGCAAGAAATCGGTGTGCAGAGGAGTAAGGACAGAGCCCTGTCTAGTCCCTGCCGGATGCAGCACACGACCCTCTCTCACTTTTCAGTCTCGTAACAGACACCCATCAATGCCAAGACTGTTCTCTCCGGGTCAATAGTTCAAAGATCTCTGGTCGGACCCTTTGGAAGGTGTTCCTCCCCTTACTTCCGGTGGCGGAGAAGCGCAGTTGCTATGGTAATCTTAAAAAGGCGGAGGTCCGTCGGGTTGTGCCGAGACGTTCGCGGAACTACTAAGGAAAATTGGCTGCTCGTCTTGGTTTGTGAGCTGAAATTAGGTAGCCACCGGCTCCCTCTCTCGCTCTCTCGCTCGCTCTGCCTCTCCCACCTGCTTCGTTTACTTCTGTGTCCTCCCTGAAACATACATAGCAGCACTGTGGCCCAAGGCGAACAAAAACGGAGAGGGCTTGTCTGTTACTCGGTGCCGCGAAGGTGACTGGACGGCTCTCCGTCTTCACTCGGCCCTTTGGATGCCCTAGGCGCTTTTAGCGGTTTATTTTTCCTGTCTGTTGTGTGCCTGGTTATTTATGGAGCCGTTTGCTACAATGTACTCTCCAGGCCCCTGTCTCAGTCTTGGACTAGAGTTTTAAATAAGAGGGGGTTTCCGAGCCCTTATGGGTCCCGTTATACATTTATTTAAGCTTCAGTTTAGACTCTCTTCACAGGAAGGGAAAGAATAGAATTCTGGAACATGTCTGCCCTGGGATTTCCATGCGAGAATAACCCTATTTGGAAAGAGCATTTGAAGAAGATCCTTTAAAAATATGTTTTTAAATTGCTTGCTGTAAAGTGAGTGTTCGTTCTTCCTTATTGGAACAGCTTTCTTTCACATTTGTGAGACGGCGTGCACGCATATGTGTTTAAAACTGATGTTTAATTATGGTGGTACCGATTTGCAGTAACCAGACTGTGACATCACATCCCTATGGGGTCCTTCTAAATCTGGTGTAATATGAAAGTGTCAGACAGGCGGCCTGTGTATTATAAATAGGGTACTTCATCCATGATAAGCGATTATTATCTTTCTTTCCCAAGTGTAAAAGACCTACATAATTCAAGAAGGTGCCAGTGATTTAGGCCTCCTGAGTAAGAATCCAATGAGTCCTGAAGGGGACCCTACCTGTGTCATCTTATTGTTCAACTTGAACTATTCAATTTATTAGCTTGGAATGTATTTTTAGAACTCAACGCAGGATAAAGTAATATTGGAAGCCATTAGACCACCAGAACAATTTAGCACCTCATCGTAGCCTTTGTTCAATAAGCTTTTGTCCACATTAACAGAAGAAACTACTGAAATTTCACAACTTAACTCAGGATAACTGGGTGACATCTCTCTCCCTCAGTTTCATCATCTGTAAAATGGACAAAAAGTGCCTAGCCGGTGTAGTAAAGGATGAAATAAGATGTGTGATTGTCTATTAATGTCTTACGAGCAGAGGTGCTGTATAGACCCCAGATCTTACTACTAGTAAAGGAATTCAGTAAAGCCCAGTGGTCATAAATAAGACTTCAGTGATTTGACATATGCTGTATCATTAAAATGTGAAAGAAATGACTTAGTTAATCCTGCTATGGATGGTGGGTGCCAGCTGCAGTTAATTACATAAGACAGTGTTGTGTTAGGGAATTTCACTCCACCTACAGCTTCTTTAGCATGTTTGTGCCCTGCAGTATTCTATCTGCCTCACATTTGTGAACTGATATAGTCTTAACAATGCTCTTAAGTCTCCCCTGACCTCTTATTTTTGAGATGGTGGGAGTATGCATTTATTTGTTCAGATTCTTTTGTATTATGTTACATCATTGTTCTTTGGGATGCTTTTATATATTTGAGAAATTATATATGTATATGTGTGTATCTAATTAGAAATCAATTTTTAAGGACTTACTCTATTTAATATGAACTGTTGAGTTTACATAGTTGCTATAACATTTATCTTTTTATTTTATGTATAAAAATTTTAATACCCTAATATCCCACCGCATAGTGGAAAGTGGTACATTTGCATTTTAGGTGCTTTATATCCACTAAAATAAAAATTTTAATTATTTTCCAACAGAATGGCCAGCAATTCTGGAAGTGATGCAGCTTTAGGTATTCAGAAATCAGTGCTTTCAGGGAGTCCTCGAACAAAGAAATTTCCACCAACTGAACAGGAGGTATTTTATATGAATTGTAGAGCCGCCTACTTAACTATCTTCAAAAGCAGCTTGGAAAATATTATTTCTAAAGATCAACTTTACCTAGGTAATTTTTTAAGTTGACTATTTTTTCTTAATAAAATAAAAGTCTGAATTTGAATTACATCATTGAATCAGTCCAGTTTCACAATGAAACAAGCAATATAATTTTAAGAAACAATAGCTGTTTATATAGTTAAATATTCTAGGGACCTCCAAATTTAATAGGTATCTCTATATATCTATAATATACTGTATTATACATTAAAATACATTATATTAATGTTACTGTATAATAATAAATATATTTCTAAACTTTTTAGGTATCTCTCATATATCCCATTCTCTCTATGTAGAGAGAGACGATTCACAGATTCCATTAGTTACTACAGAAGAGTCATTATTGTTCTGTTTTTAGTTATCGTTGTGGTACTTTAGATTTATAATAACAGAATCAAAACACTCTTTGTCATCTGACTCACTAGTCTGAATTTTGACCTACATTAAAGAAAATATGAAGAATATGCAAAACAGGGCCAAATGACTGTGAGAGAAAAATAACTAGCTATAAATGAAATTTTAGAAGAGAATTAAGAGTTGGGAGATTTTGTTTCTTTAAGGTTTATTTATTATTTATACAACATTCTGCCTGCATGTATACCTGCATACCAGAAGAGGGCACCAGATCTCATTATAGATGGTTATGAGCCGCCATGTGGTTGCTGGGAATTGAACTCATGGCTCAGGAGTGCTCTTAAACTCTGAGCCATCTCTCCAGCCCAAGATTTTGCTTCTTATTCTACCCATTATCAAATTTAAAATTCTTTTGATAGTAGAAGTCCTCCAGATCACTGAATTTGGTCCTTAACAGGCTATCAAATAACTTGGAGGTCTTGATTCTGGTAATTTTTAGTGGCTAGAGAGCGGTAAATGATGATAGTGGGTAATGCTGACCACTCACGTCAGTTTCATCAAGGCTAATATGATGAGCAGAGAAACTGAGTTTCTTTGCTATCTTTAGAAGTAATTTTCTTAAGTTAAAATTCTTCTGTTTCTGCAGAAATGTCTTGGGTTTTATGCATATGATCTCTTTCTGAGAAAAACCATTTGAAGGAATGATGAAAATTGACAAGATTAAAAAATATATTTGCTATCTAGATGTGCAGCTTGGTCATCATGTGGGTTCCCTAACAATTGGAGTGGAGCAATGGGTCAGTGGGGGGGGGGGGGGTCTGTCTCTGACTCTGTTGCCTACCCTTGGAGCCCTTTCCCTTAGCTGGACTGCCTTATCTGGCCTCAGTAGGAAAGGATTCGCTTAATCCTGCTGAGACTTGATGTGCTAGGGTGGGTTGGTACCCATGAGGGGCCTCCCTTTCTCTGAGGTGAAGGGAAGGAGAGGTGGGAAGAAGCGGGTGTGAGGGTGAGACTGGGAGGAGAGGAGGGAGGGAGGCCTGTAATCAGGATGTAAAGTGACTGTATCAATTAATGGGAAAAATACATATGCTCTTTAGATAGAATGCATGTATTAAATAGTTTAAGATCAAATGCTCGTGATTTAAAAAATTATGTGTAATTTTACTTGGACTGATATAATTTTAAAGTTAGTAAACTTTCATCTTGAATTCAAAACATCTGTGTTTAATTGGCATATATTAAATAGTATAGATAGAAATCCAGTTAATTAAAACTCCATTTTGCTGCTGTTGCTAAATTTTCTGACATTTTTAAATTTTATTTTATTTTTTATATTTAGAGATAGTGAGTTTGCTAAGTTAGGCTGGGCAGTGATGGCTCATGCCTTTAATCCTAGTACTAGGGAGGCAAAGATAGGCAGATTGCTGTGAGTTTGAGGCCAGCCTGGTCTACAGAGTGAGCTCTAGGACAGTCAAAGCTATACAAAGAGAGACCGTATTCAAACAAACAAACAAACAAACAAACAAAAAATTTGCTAAGTTAAAAGTTTAACCCTTTCCTCTGGTATAATACTTTAATTGTTAACCAGTGAATAAGTATTAGTAAGATACTGTCAGTCCTGTGAAATCTGGGTAGAAAACAAGTCAGTTTTTGCATCTCCAGTGCTACATGTAGCTTGGATTTAAGGTGGAATATTCTTTGTAGCACTGTTGGGCTAAAGATAGTTTTTACGAAGGAAGAATGTGCATCAGTGATGTCTTTCTTACTCCTCTTTTCCGTATATGCTTCTGCCCTCAGCGTGTACAATATGGTCTGAAGTTTCCCTTCAGGGTCAGACACTGCAGGGCCACAGGTGTCACAGACACATGGCAAAGCTTAAGAAAAACGAAAGCCAAAGACTAGTGTGCGGAAGCCAACTCTTAACCAGCTGCACTTAGCAAAAACTTCTCTACTTCTGAGTGCATATTTTGGCATAATTAACCTTGTTTTGAGACAGTTATTCTTTTTCATGTAATAGTTTTAGAGAAGCTGGTGATGTAGCTTAGTGGTAGAGCTTGCACAGGCCTGGAGATCAAGCACTTAAAAAATGACCCTTCCAGAAGATTCTTAGGTGGCGAGTACAGTAATGGGGCCTGAAGGCACAAGCTCATCACCCCAGCCCTTACAAGGGAAGCTGAAGCAGGAGGATTAACTTATGGTTGAGGCCAGTCTGGGCTGTAACAGAGGCTGTCATCTGGAGTGAGGAGTGTGGGGCTGGGAGGGATGGGGAGAGGTGAGAATGTGTGTGGAGGAATTTTTTGGTTATTGAAGATAGCAGCAAGTGTTTGCCGAACTGCTCTTTTGGAGAGTTGTAAGATAGTTTCTAACTCTTGCTCCATGGGTTTTTAACCTTCCAATGACAACTTCATTTACCTTGTACTTCATTCTCTCCCATTCTAGTCGCTGGAGTTGACTAGGGGTAGATTGATACCTAAATGCTTATGCCATTTCTCTGATTCTGTTGCCATATGACTTATTAGGCAAATACTTACTCTTCATTCTGAGGGCAGCATGGTAATCAAGGATTTTTGTCCATATCCACATGTGAAAAAAATACATGTTCAACATCATACATTTCTATAAAGGTTTTATAAGTGGATAGAAGATCGCAGTTAATGGTAGTGAAACTGCTGTCAGCAGTAAAGTGACGGCTCAGTGGCTAAGAGCATCTGCTACCAAACTTGACAATTGGAGTTGCATTCTTGGTACCCACAAGGTGAAGGAAAAAAACAAATGCCCTAAATTGTCTTCCAACCTCCACGTGCATTGCGCATGCAGGAAACGATGTTAAAAAATTAAATCTATTGACTGAGCTTGTTTCCCTTCCCGTGTCTGTTTCAGTCATCTAAGTACAGTGCATTGACACAAACTGGAGGATGGGAAAGTGTCTTTTAGTCTTTCAAACATAAGTCATGACCACAATTAGCAATATTACATTTAACATGTAGACCTTATGTGGGTCAGCAAGATGGCTCAGTAGGTGGAGCTGCCTGCCCCCAAGCTTGAGGGCCTGAGTTCAGTCCCTAGAACCCACAAGATGGAAGCAATTACAAGTGGTCATCTGATGTCCACATTTGCACCATGGCCTGCATGTGCAGGCACACACATTAATAATAATAATATTAACAATAATAATAACAATAGATATGTAAGATGTAACATATTTTGAAAGATGTAAAATTTTCACTTATATCACAGAACAACTTTGGACCCCAAAAAGCTTGCTCCTTTGAAAAACAAAAGTCACCTTATGTGATATTGTGTGCAACCAGTGCTCAATAATTGTTTCAAATGTTCGTATTTGTTATGTCGATTTAGTTTCTATTTCCTTGTGGACATTTCTCTAATTTTTTTGTATTTATTAACTTTATTATATTAAATTGTAGAAAATTCAAATAATCATTTATGTGCTGATTTATGATGCACATATATTATATATTCCCACCAGAATAGTTGGAAATGTCCAACATTATGTTTTGTAATAAAAGTTGGTAGCTTAATTCAAGACACATACAGCTTACAAATTTAATGATTTCTTCTCTGGTAGTTCAGAAACTCACCAGTTCATATGGACAGTTAAAAGTAATATGTAGAAGTTATTTGCGAATCACAGCATCACTTGTATTCAACTGAACAAGGTTCTTTAGTTGTTTAAAGATGTTGTCTCTGGTGTTGTACAGCATATGCAGATACACAGAGCCTTTCTGAGAGTGTAACTCTCTTACAGACGTAAAGATACGAGAAATGAAAACCCTGTGACGACTGTGTCTCTGTTATGCTCTTTCAAGGTTTATCAGCTTGATTTTGAACAGAATCATGACTACAAATGGATGCTCCCTAAAACTTGCTATGTTACTTGGAGAGGGGCATAGGAGGAGATGAAGGAGGGAGGGGACTGCAGCTGGGATGCAAAACGAATAAACTTAATTAATATAAAAATAAAAAAATTAATTAAGAAAAGACCATCCCAACCAAAAAAAAAACTTACTGTGTTTAGTTAGGTATGCGTGTGTGTGCACACGTGCATGCTCAGATATGCCTGTGTCGTGCCCCATGAACGCACATGGCAAAGCATGTAAAGGTCAGAGCACAACTTGTGGGAATTGGTTCTTTCCACTGTGGGTCCTAAGGGTAGAACTGAGGCTGTCCGGTTTGGTGACAGGTGCATTCTCTTGCTGAGCCATCTCACTAGGCCTACAAATGGATACTGCACATATTTGACACTTGGAGCATGTTTGATGTTCTGGAGCCCCTATTACCCAGCTCTAATGAACATTTTAGATATTACATCTTGTTGACATTAAAATTCTCAATCAAATGAGTTCTTCCCTTCACTGAAATATCTGCCAAGACTGAAAAAGTCATTTATGCTTTTTATATTGACCCCTGTCTTCTCAAAATAAATTTAGTCAACCTTGTTTTCCCCAAGGGTTTTTACATAAACCAACTGGGTGTGGTGGCTTGTTCCTATAATCCCAGCACTTTGGAGGCAGAGACAGGAGTACATCAATCTCAAGGCCAAACCAGATCGACAAAATGAGTTCCAGAGTATATAGAGTGAAAACCTGCCTCAAAAAATAAAGGTCTTAAGTAAACCTGATAATGACAGTTACGTAGGCTGAAAACCAAACAGATATAAGAGAAAAAAACCAATTCAATTCTGCCACTAACATACCAAGTGTCTTTGGCTGGTAGGCATATATATTTTTGGCTTTAAAGAATGAAACATACATTGATGTAACTATATAGTCAACATCAATGATGATGTACTGAATATATTGGATTTGCTTAATAATAGAGATTGAAGAAAAAGAATACTCAAATATCAATGTTTGTAGTAACAAATGATACTTTGTTTTTGTGTGCTTGTTTGTTTTAATTGGACAGCTCTTCAGCATGCAGGAAGAAGTCCATCCCAAAAGACCATTAATAAGTATTGGACTCCTCAAACTGCCAAACTGAATTTTGATGATTTTTGTGTAATTTTAAGCAAGGAAAAACCTATTTCAAAAGCAAAATTGCTAGAATCATTTAAACAATTAGATGTAAATGATGATGGCTCTATTCTACACTCTGACCTTCATAAATACCTAACGAAGGTAAGATCTGTGAGACTTTTATACGTTGTGTGTTTGTAAAGCAACAGGGGAGTCCAGCTTTGGCTACCAAAATCCATATTTACTAAGTATTCTCCCAACAGCTCAAATGAATGGAATACAGTATTTATAAAGTATTTGCAATCTTTCTCCATGAAAAATGCTTTATGAATAAAAGAGAAAGGATGAGGTTGGGCCCATGTTTCAGTCTCCCTTACCTTATGTAATTCTTCACTGCTCAGAACTCTGAAAATCCATGATGGCGCTTTCAAGTGATTAGTGAAGGAAAATTACTGTGACTGTGATTAGAAGTCATTCTCTCTCTCTCTCTCTCTCTCTCTCTCTCTTTTTCTTCTCTCTCTTTCTATTTCTATTTCTGACAGAGTTTTTCTGTAAAGCCTTGGCTGTCCTGCAACTGGCTAATAGACCAGGCTAATCTTGAACTCAGAGATCCACCTGCCCCTGCCTCCCAAGTGATGGTGTTAAAGGTGTGTGTATCCAGCTCAACTCATTTTGTTTAGAAGATCTTATTACTATAATTTCAGTATTCATTATTGCAGACTGTAATACAGATTTTTAAAAATTTGAAACTGAAATTAAGTATATTTTCATAAAATTTAATAGTTGTGTGAAATTTTTATTTAATTTTTTAATTCTCATTCTGACTTACAGTTAATCAGATTTTCAAACTTATTTGTAGAAGAGATTAAAATGTATTTCCAGTTGGGCACTATGTTGTTTTAAAATAAGTCTTATTTAATTTTAGAGAGGCGAGAAGATGACTCAGGAAGAAGTAAATGCTGTATTGAATTTGGCTGATGTAAATGCGAATGGGAAGTTTGACTACATTAAGGTAGAGAAGCCCATATTGCTGGAAACTTGCATGCTGTATAGGGCATTACTTTTAATTTTTCTAAACACTGCTAACACATAACTGACAAAATGATCTATATATTTGTAGCCTGTGCAGAGATGCTTTTGACATATGCATACACTGTGAAATGACTAGCGATTAGCTCTTACCTGACAAGTGGTCTGTTATTGTTGTATTAAACCCAGGGCATCGTATATACCAAACCCTGTACGGAAGTTCAACCCCAGCCCCTCGCAACTGTTGATGTTGACAAAGGCACACACTGTGCGCTATTACCCATTATACTTTTAATTTGTCCTCTCCGTCCCACAATTATGATGAATGTAAAATATATATATATTTTTTAAATTTTATTTATTATTTATACAGTACTCTTTCTGCATGTATGCTTGCACGCCAGAAGAGGGCACCAGAGCTCATTATAGGTGGTTATGAGCCACCATGTGGTTACTGGGAATTGAACTCAGAACCTTTGGAAGAGCAGACAGTGCCCTTAACCACTGAGCCATCTCTCCAGCCCAATATATAAAAATATTAAAGATAATATGGGGTAAGCATCCCGAATCTGAACATCCAAAATATGAAGTGCTTTATTCCTGTTCCATTCCATGTATAAACTCATGTGAAACCTCCTAAAAATAATGTGTAGAACTCGTTCTGGGTTCTTTGTGTAAGCAGTATGTTAAACATGAATGAATTTCTTAACTAGACTCAGATACCACAAAATACCCTACCCTGTATGTGCAGGTGCTCCAAAACCTGAAGCCATCCAAATACTCTTGGTCCCAGCATTTTGAATAAGGGCCACTCAGCCTGGATTACCAAGTTAATTCTTACACAGGTGCAGAAGCAGAGAGAACAAATGCAACTCTATGTGTCTTGTAAAAATAAATAAATAAATAAATCACCTCTCCTGGTGTACCATTCGTTTTCACTTGGAGTGTGACCTCACTGATTGATGGCTGCGTTTCACCAGGTCACTTGGGATGGGCAGCCTGGTTCAGGAAAATAACATGAGCAATGAGTAAAGTAGAAATGCGTTTCAGTGACCAGCCTTCTCCTTGCCTACTAATGTACCTGTGCCTCCCTCAACTCCCAGTGCGGGACTGATCGTTTCCCACCAGCCGACTTTCTTCTATTTCCTTTAGTTTTGTGAATTATACATGACAACCAGTGAGCAGTGTCTCAAGACTACACTAGAAAGACTGGAGGCCGACAGTAAACTGAGGCGCCAACAGTTTGGAAGCCACATGGAAGGGTCCCCTGAAAGGAATCCATCACCAGTACCAAAACCGTCACCTAGAATCAAAAGAAAAAATGACCAGGAAACATTCTCAAGCAAAGGTATTTACTTGTAATACTAATAATTTCTTGATCAGAAATGGCAGATCATAATTCAAACAATTTTTTTTTGTCTCAGGTTATTAATAATTAGGTAACTGAGAATCCAACTTTTAACCACCATTTCTAGACTTCCTTAGCAGTAAAAATGTACTGAAGTAAAATTTTATTATGGAGCTTCACTTGGCTATGCTCATTATATTTTATTAAAACTAAATTTTCAGACTAACAGGTGACATATTGAAATAAAGAATCTTATATTGGTATCACATAAATTAAGGACTATTAAAGACTGATCAATATAAAACCTCTGACTGCATTTCAATAGGAAGAACAAAGAGTGAAAGTAATGCAATAGACTGTAATACTGTGTTTAGAAATAAACTGTTTCTGTTTTTCATATGTGAGACCAAGTAATGATTACTTTTTACAGGTGACCCAGGCCATTCCTTACTGTCAACAACTAGAAATTTCAAAACATCTGTTTCCTTCGTAATTACTATGGGTGCTAATAGTAAGCAAGACTCAATGTTAACTGAGCCAAACTTAAAGGTACAGTACTTTAAATGAACAAATACAACTTTTTCTGTAGTGTTTGACTTTTAATTAAATTTGATCTATCTATCTAATTAATTTGATCTATCTAATCTAATCTATATCTATCTTTGTCTATCTGTCTATCTATCTATCTATCTATCTATCTATCTATCTATCTATCTATCTGTCTATCTATCCATCCATCTATGTGTGTGTTGGGGAGGGGGCATGATCATCCATGGTATGCATCGGGAGGTCAGAGAACAACTTGGTAGAGTCAGATTTTTTCCTCCACTGTGTGGGACCCAGTTCGGAATCTGAATTGCTTGTCTTGTCTTTAGACACCTTTGTCTGCTGAGCTATCTTGCTGACCCTGGTTGTGATATTTTAAAATAAAAATAATGAGTAAGAATATTATTATATATAAGTCTTTATTTTGGAAATGGTGACCCTTCAATTTTTGAATTTGAGGAATAGGTTTAATTAACTATCTACATTGGCAAGTAAAATTTTTTTGTTTGACAAATACTTTCCCTAGGTGTTTTTTAAATAAATCATCAATCCAATATCAATTCCTGTGAGAGAAAAACCACAAAGTCACTTTGCTAAGTCAATATTTGTAGAGTGTTAATATTGATCTTCTTCCTTTGTTTTCCCTTTCTAGACTCAACTTTTACTAGTTTTCTTTCAGGAGAAAATAATAGCCACAGAAATATAAAACATTAACTGGAAACTGCTAGGATACATTAAGAATGTGCACCTGGAGACCTCTGTAGAAGGGGGAAAATGGTTATGACCACACACTATAACTGCTGCTAGAGAACTGAACTGATTGTTCTCCAGAGCTGCATTCTTGTTTCAAATAACAACTCTGTATTTGTTATTGAACTCTGAAGTCCCTTATATCTTTAAATTGCTAGACAGTGACATTTGTTCTATATTAAAATTTTAAAACATCACCTCTAAGGAATTTTCCTCTGACTGTTTAGGAATCTGTCCACCCTAAGCAATTTGGTGTGCATGTCCAGTGTGTTCATACATATTTTGTGTTCCAACAATATTATTTTTCACCAGTGGAACTTTTTTGTATTTTGTAATTAAGTTAAATGTTAAAATATTAGTCTAGGTTGTTATGATTTACCTAATTCTAAAGTGTTTAAAATAATTTTAGTCATTATGTAGAGATATAAACTACATATATATATTATATTATATGGTTAGTTATATATTTATATAACTAATTTATATTTATATAACTAGCCATATAATATAATATAAATTAGTTATATAAATATATAACTAACCATATAAATATAGTTTGTTTAGTTTAATTCAGTCCAACAAATAATTCCTTTTTTCTTTCCTTCATTTTTTTTCTTTAAGTTTTTGAGACAGGATTTTTCTTTGTAGTCCTGGCTGTCCTGTAATTCGCTCTGTAAATCATGCTGGCCCCAAATTCAGAGACCTGACTGCCTGTGCCTCCCAAGTGCTGGGTTCAAAAGTGTGCACTACCACCACCTGGCTGATAATTTACATCAGTTATTTTGCTTAGTGTAAAATAATTTAATTGAAAAAATTTCCATTTTAATATTAGCTATCATATGCCACGGTAGTACAGCATAGTATTTCATCATTAAAATAAGCAATTATTGATAGGATACTGCGGAAAGAGTCTTCTTGGAATTGATAAAGAGCTCAGAGTAAATAAACCTGAGAGTGACTCCTAGCTTCTCCCCTAATAATTGTGTAAATGTGGGCAAGTTTAACAACCTTTCTTCTGAGTCTTATTTTTTTAAAACTACAAATTGAGAATATTTTTATTTAATGTATTTTAAAAGATCTACATCTTTTTCAAAGCATTTAATATAGTAGTAGGGACCTAGTCACCTAACTACATAAAGAATTACAGCGCTAAGACACGACTGCAGTTCTTCACACAGAAATGAGCTGGTGAAGTCTAGTTGAAGGAGCATTGCTCTAGCATTGGGTTTTGAGTGGTGATGAGAGAAGGACTTACTGAGAGGCTGGTAGAGTTATCTGCATGTGTTGTGGTGCCAGCTTGGCCTGTGGTAAATTAGGATCAGGAGGGTCTAAAGACGATCCCAGGGTTAGTGTGCAGGACATTAGATATGGATATAAAAAAACAAAAAATAGTTCACCTATGTTTTGCATCTAGACATCAAGAGTAAGAATTGAGAATTAGATTTTTAAAGTACCAAGAATTTAATTACTAAATGAAATTCGCATATTGTCAACTTCAAAGAAGTTGTTTTCATTTATTTATTATGTGTATGTGCATGTGAAGGTCAGAGAACAGCTGTGGGAGTTGGTCCTCTCCTTCCACTGTGTGGATTCCAGGCATTGAACCGAGAGCATGGTGCTTAGTGTAAAGTGCCTCTACCTGAGCCTGCACCTGATATTGTTAACTTTTTAAACCCGTAACTTTAATATAAATATTAATTTCTTTTGGAAATGTTTGCCTTGCATTTCTTTTTTTAAATTATTTTTTATTAATTACAGTTTATTCACTTTCTATCCCAGCTGTGGCCCCCTCCCTCGTCCCCTCCCAGCCTCATCCTTCCTCCCTCTTCTTCTCCTATGCCTCTTCCCCAGTCCACTGATAGGGGAGGTCCTCCTCCCCTTCCATCTGACCCTAGTCTATCAGGTCTCATCAGGACTGGCTGCATTGTCTTTCTTTGTGGCCTGGTAAGGCTGTGACCCCCTCAGGGGAAGGTGATCAAAAAGCCATCCAGACAGCCCCTGTTCCCAGGGAATCTACGTAGCTGCCATGGGCTACATCTGTGCAGGGGTTCTAGGTTATCTCTATGCATGTCCTTGGTTGGACTATCAGTCTCAGAAAAGACCCCTGTGCCCAGATTTTTTGGTTTTGTTGCTCTCCTTGTAGAGTTCCTGTCTCCTCCATGTCTTTCTATCTCCCCCATTCTTTCATAAGATTCTCTGAACTCTGCCTGAAGTTTGGCTATGAGTCTCAGCATCTGCTTTGCCACCCTGCTAGGTAGTGTTTTTCAGAGGCCCTCTGTGGTAGGCTCCTGTCCTGTTCTCTGTTTTCTCCTTCTTCCAATGTCCATCCCATTTGTCTTTCTGAGTGAGGATTGATCATCTTACCCAGGGTCCTCCTTATTGCTTAGCTTTATAGTTGTACAGATTTTAGTATGATTATCCTATATTATATGTCTAATATCCACTTATAAGTGAGTATGTACCATGTGTGCCTTTCTGCTTCTGGGATACCTCACTCAGGATGATTTTTTTCTAGTTTCCACCATTTGCTTTGTTTACTGTCTGGCATTTCTTAGATGAAGTGATCCAAAATATTGTTATTTTGGCTTTTTGAGTGTATTCCAGGCTGGGCATGGATTTACATTATAATCAAGGATGATCCTGAATTCTTGATCCTCCTGCTTCCTGAAATAATATTTTTAATCTCAGGCTTTGTTATTCAGCAGGTGTCAGCTCTTTTTGTTGTTGTTTTACTTTGAAGCAATTTTAGTTTTGTAGGTGTTATATACATTTGTGAGGTTTTATAACCATTCTAGTGAGTGTTTGGTTATGGAAATATAAAATAAATTATTAATAAGACAGCTACATTAATTTTCAAGTAGTATAATCCAGTTAGTTACCTTAGTCTATGTACAACAGAGATATGTGGAATTGCACAGAAAATGAGCAGTTCAGAAATGTGAAATTGTTGCAGTGGGGCATGCATAAGCCAGACATTTTCCCTGTTCTGTCTGCCCACCTGCATGCCTCCCTGCCTGCATGTCCTCCATCTCTTCCTCCCTTCCTTGCTCCCTTCCTGCCTTGCTTTCTTCTTTTTATGCTTTTGTTCATTCTTTTAAAAGACATGGTCTTGCTGTGTTTGCCCAGGCTGGCCTCTAGCTTACACACTCAAAAAGTTGTTTTCTTTTAGTCTCCCTGAGTAGCTGAAACTATAGGCAGCATGTTTAACAGTCAGATTTCAAATAAAATATCCACACCTTTATAAAAGATTTGAATTATAGGAGGAAAAGAAGACCCTCACAGTGACTGTATATATCTGACTCCTATGGGTCATACTTTGACACTATATTATCATTCTCTTTTTAATCTTGACTTCTATCTAGTTAGATTCTGTAATGTTCAAGAAATGTCAAGAATTTTCTTTGAGAAAAGAATAGGTTTAAGTTCCTTGCTATAAAGCCAGTCATAACTGAAATTCAAGTAGGCCACACCTCTCAGTTGTAGACTCCAGAGATGTAACACTGCCTGAATTTATACTCCTAATTACAATTTGCCTAAATAGTGGCTTATAAGTGTATTTTATATGATATGTACATGACACATGTATCTGTCATACAGCACATGTATAGTTTGCATACATATGTTATATGCTATCAAGCTATACATATTTACAACATGTTATGTGTGCATAAGCCACGTACATGTGAAGCATATATTATATACAAGTTTCTCTATAAAAAAGTACAAATATACAGTTATGTACACAAATATATCATACAAATTAAAAATGGTTCAATCTTAATTTTTGTTAAAATACCAATTATGTGTCTTTTTAAAAATGTTAATCAATTTAACCTGTCAATTAAAATATAATCCATGTTAATGTTTTCCTTCCTAAATCATCTGTTCAACCTTTTATTTTTATAACGAGGTTCACAGTGTCTCTTGTCTACTTGTTCAGCACAGTGAACGCAAATAGCTTCCTGTGTGATGTGGGCTCTCTTGGTAAGGAGTGAGGAAGATACCAAGCTCCCGCACTAGCGTCTGTGGCACACCCCTCGCTGACTCTTGCTCCCTAGACTGCTGATGGTGTGGAACTGTGTGTGAGGACAGGCTGAGACAGAGTGACCCGGAAACACGGAACTTCACTGATATGTTTGCTTTGATCACACCTTTTACTGTAGGATTGGTGGTTTGCCTATTTAGTATTTCCTTATTTCTTATGAGTGAAATAAGTAAAGTCTGTGACTCACAAGTGAAGTTAACAGTTTGCCTTGACAGGAATGGACTCGAATTGGTAGAATCTAGCACCACCTCATGCCCACTCTAAGAATTACAATCAGCCTTATTTGTCAAAATATATATATCACACATGGAAGTTGTTATTCTAAAAACATTTTAAAATTTAGTGTACTTCCATCATCTTATAAAACTCAAACTGTCAACCTGGTCTTTATTTTATTCAAATTGATTTATTTGCAAATTTTTAGTTTTTTAAATTTTTTCTTTTTTTTTCTTTTTTTTTACTTTAACATGTTAGCCTGTTAGTCTGGATCCATAGCCAATAAAATGAAATAAAATAAAAAAAATATAACCAAAACCATCTAAACAAAAGCCGTTTGTGTTCCTGAAAGTCCTGTTTTAAATAAAACTTGAAGTCGGATAAACATTCTTTGTGTAATAAGGTAGGTAGATCTTAAGAAACCGACTGCTCGCCTTTAAATGGCACGGCTCGGGGATTCCCTAGGAATGCTGTGTACCGCTCAGGACACTGGCTCACTGGCTGTCAGTCTTGTTGTACCTGCCTTACTTTGGTGCAGCTATTTCCTGCTAGTTCCAGTCCTGTTCATTAATCTGCTTAATTTTGCAGTATGGAGTTTGGCGGTCGTTCACGGAAACTCACACCTTATTCACTATTACAGCATTTCCCCCCGCAAACTAGAGCTCAGTAAAGATCGCTGGTAAAAATCTGCCTTGTCAGCTAGACTTTTAAAGTCATCCATCAGCCCACAGCACTGACCCCAGGAGACCTGTCTGCCATGACAACTTCTGTCTTTAGTTTCTCAATTGGCACAGATCATATTAGCTACTAATATACTAATCAAAGTGCATGTGAAAAAATAAGTTCCTTTAGGGTGGCGAGAAGGCTTAGTAGGTTCAAGTTTGACAGCTTGAGTTCACTCTCCAGATCCCACAGTGGCACGAGGGAGCCAACTCCAAAAGTAAGGAGAGATGCTACACACCTGATTATGACGCAAATATAAAAAATGTTGCCAACTACCAAAAACTTCACGTTTTAAATTATAAAAGCTAAACACTTAAGTTTGTTCTAGCCCTTAAGTGTGTGAGTAATTCAGAATGATACTGCTCCATCATTGTATCAATTATTATATATATTTGTTATATATTATTGATTATAATATAAACATGAAACATTATTTAAAATTCACTTTAGAAAATCATGGTAGTTTTTTGTTGGTGGTGGTATCTTTTATTTTGAGAAAGAGTCTTGCAATGTAGCACTGACTGATCTGGCTCTATTCTCTGTTCTCAGTGTTTCTAAGACACATCCAATGAAATCAAATCTGCTAATACTGAATTGTAATTTAAACTGATTGAAAGGAAAACAGTTCTTATCAGATTCATGCTTCCAACTCTCTCAAACGCTAACTTACCTAAATACTGTATGTTTGTTTCTTTCCTTTGTCATCCCAAGTCATGTTGACTATGCTAAGAACAGTTTGCGCGGTGCCCTGTATCTGTTGTGAGTCCGTTATGTGTTCCCATCTCACAGATTTGCAGGGAAGCCAAATGACAGTCTGTGTGCATGCTTTTCATTAACAGTTGAGCTTTTGGCTCAAGCCCAAGTTGGAACTTCATGGTACTAAAGCTAATTAAAAAGTACTACACTATATTTCCCCATGAGGTTATTTAAATATCACATGTAAGAACTTGTTTCTGCCTTTGGTGATATACTTAAAAATATTAATTCCAATAATTTAAGGCCACATTAATTTCTCAATATTAAAAATAACGGTATCTTCTATGTCTTAATGGTTTGACCATGCATGTAATTGATGCCTGACTGAGAGCTTGAATATTTGGTCAATAGTGATGAGATCCTGAAAATCAGTTTAAAGAGGCATCCTTTAAAATCATCCCAGACAGGTGTGGTGCTTTATGCTTATAATATCAGTACTCAGAAGGCTGCAGCAGGAGGGTTACTGTGAGTTTAAGGCCAGTGTTGACTATAAAATGAGGTGGTGACTCAGAAAAGGGGATTGTATCCATTGAGAAATAACCAAATGTGAAATAAAAAAATAACCAATACATGCATCAGTGCTTACAATGGGTATTAATATCTAAAATAATGTATTAAAATATTATAAGAAACTGCTAAATTTGCAATATAAATATGAAACTAGGAGATAATAGGCAGTTCACACAAAAAGAAACAAAAATTATAAACACATGGCAAAATGTTAATCTCTGAAAGTATAATCTAAAATTCTAATAGTGTAAAAGTTATTAAAATTTTATTTTTTTGCTGTTAGTTACATCTGGGACATAAAATAAGCATAACGCTATACAGAATGTTTTATGTACCCATACTTTGATTAGTAAATCATTCCCCATAACCTCCAATTTTTTCATGGTAACATAGTTTGACCAATTCTTATATAAAATTATTATATATTATATAATATAATGTAATATAATTAATAATGTGATATAATATAATAATATAAGACCATTGGGGTCTTATAAAATATATCACTGATTTATAATATCAAATGCATATTAGTAGGTCTAAAAACCATACTTTTTCTCTAAGGTTTTTATTTTTAAGAAAATTATTTTTTAGGAGAAAAACTTTTAGATAAAGTGGTATTCATGTTAAGAGTATGCTGATGAGAAATTGGAAATGAACTGAATGTCTAACACTTTATTCTCTTTCAGTATCAAAATAGTTTTGATGTAAGATTAAATTTTAAAAACCAAAAGAAAATAGCGTTTCTTAAAATATAAAAAAATATTTTAAAAATACTCTGTTCTGTCCCCATGCAGGCCAGTAGAGGGCGCAAAATCTCATGACGGGATTATGAGCCACCATGTGGTTGTTGGGAATTGAACTCAAGACTTTTGGAAGAGCAGCCAGTGCTCTTAACCTCTCAGTTATCTCTCCAACAGAACCCTGTGGGCCCTGCAGAGACTGATACCCCAACCAAGGACAATGCATGGAGAGGACATAAAATCCAGGCTCAGAACGAGCCAATAGACCCAGTATTCAAGTGGAGTCCCTAATAAGTGGAGCAGGGGCTTTCTCTGACATGAACTCTGGCTTTTTGATCAGCTCCCCCTGGGTGGAGCAGCCTTGCCAGGCTGCAGAGGAAGACAATGCAGGCAGCCTTGATGAGACCTGATAGGCTAGGGTCAAATAGAAGAGGAGGAGGACCTCCCCTATCAGTGGACTAGGGGAGAGGCATAGGGCGAGAAGAGGGAGGGAGGGCAGGATTGGGAGGAGATGAGGGAGGGGGCCACACCCGGGATACAAATTGAATAAATTGTAATAAATGATAAAAATAAATTAAAAAATTAAAAACCTCTGACTAGAAAAAATTAGTTATGACTTATATAAGAAAATGTTATATAAATATATATGAGGACAATTTTGCCTTTACGAAGGAGTGAGAAACTGAGTGAGGTGTACATGCCGTTAGCCTTTAATCTTATCGGTGGGGAATCAGAGTCAGGCAGATGTTTGTGAGGCAGCCTGCTCTACACAGTGGTGTCTAGGTCAGCTGGAGCTAAAAAGATGAAAAGAAAGTGAGCAATTATCCTTGGTGTAAGCAATTCTTAATCTTGCTTTTTCGTAGAACGTGGTACTTACTGTGATGTTGTTACTAGAGGACTAATATATATTTTCTGAATAATTATCAATATTATTAAGTCCTTAAAGTTCATATCTAAATATCCCTACGGAGAAATAGTCAGAATTTTTTTATAAAGGTACTTCAGTTCTCATTCATCCTCTATTTTTGGAGATCTTTAGGAGCAATATAAAAATATGTCTGCTGTTATGGTAGGTGAGTTCACGAATGATAAAGTGAAAAGCATTTTCCGCACATCCACACTAATGACAGTTTCTGGTAACTTTGTAAATGGTCTTTTACTACCTGCCCAGTGTGCTGTTTTCACATTCACTTAACTTCTGTGACAGGGAGGGATTGGCTAGCTAACAATTTTACCGGAGCCCCTTCCTTCCTTTTCTTCAAAATTTTTTAGGCAAGGTTATGTGTAGCCCAGAAAGGCCTTAGACTTCCAGACCGTCTGTCTCGCCTCTGAGTGGTGGGATTACAAGGGAATACTGCCAGGCCCAGTGTCTGTGTATGCTTTTAGTAGCTCTGAAGCTTTTATTTCTGCTTACCAAAATTGAAATGACTGTTCGGGTTCTGTAATTCATCTTTAAATATAGAATCTTGCTGCTTTTTTTTTTTGTTTTGTTTTAGTTTTAGTTTAGTTTAGTTTCTTCATTCTTATTATGCTCCTAACACTGATGTCACCTGGATTGTGACAACGGTATGTTTTATTTTCCATCAGTGCTCTCATGAACTTAAAAAACTGTCTTCCATGAAGTATTTTCCTAACTTTTTATTCTCTAACTAATGTTGATCAGTTCTGGAGAGACAGTTCAGTGGTTAAGGGCTCATGCTGCTCTTACAGAAGACCCAAGTTTAGTTCCCACCTCTCCTGTCAGGCCACTCAAAACTGCCAGTAGCTCCAGCTCCGGCGGTCTGTCCCCCTCTTTTTGTTTCACTGCACTGAAATTGTTTGCATACCCCACACACAAGCAATTTTAAGGAATAAAAAATAAATCTTTTTAAAAATAGAAAATGATAATTGTTTGTTGTCACTCACTCAGTTTATATCAATGCCTTCTATCAATCAGACAAATGTTTACTGAGCAACCGCAGTGTGCTAGGCACTACTTTTGGAACTGGGATCACAGTAGTTTCACATATCTAATTCTCTCTTTTTAACATAACTATAATACTATGCCACACAACCTGACAGTTATGATTGATTTATTTCGTGTCTGTACTTTATCTCCTATGGTTGTACTCTCCCGGAGGGCAGGAGCTATGTCTGACATTTCCTTCCCATCGTCCCTCGGTTTCTCCTCATTAGTATGCATGCTGGAACATGTAATAAATACTGTTTGAAAGCATTTCCCTTTGTTTCAGGACTGGCAGTGTGCACAATCAAAAGGCTGCTTCTTTTTAGAAGAAGATGGTGAAGTTGTTAGTCATCAGTACAAAATGCACATAGCTCAAAGATCCATGCTTCATCTAACAATTAAGCCATTAAATCTGAGTCAAGTTGAAGGCAAGTTCAAATTTTCTTTTATTCATTCATTCATTCATCTATCTATATCTATCCATCCATCCATCTATCCATCCATCCATTCATCCATCATCTGTCTATCTATCTGTCTGTCTGTCTGTCTATCTATCTATCTGGCAGGGTCTTACTGTGAAGCTCTGTCTATTCTGGAACTCACTATTGTAGACCATACTGGCCTTGAACTCACAGAGAGCCGCCTGCTCAGTATTTTTACTTTCAAATATAAAAATACTTTGTATTTTCTAGTCTTACAAAAATATTCTGCCAAAGAAACATATAGTTTTGTATTTTTAAATTTGTATTTATTCTTCATATATGTTTAGTTACATGAGTACATTTTTTGATAAATATACTGTAGTTGAGTAAATCCTCTAAATCCTCTTTTCCTTCCCATTTATCTGTAGTCCCTTTTGTTGCTGTAAGCAGTTTGACTTCTACTTGTATGTCATAGATACATACAGGTTCTTATGTATCCATATAAAATCTAGGAGCCTGTGTTGGCAAGATGGCTCAGCCTGTAAAGGCATTTCACACACAAGTGTGATGACCTGCATTTCATGTAGATTTCCACCATGTAAAGGTGGAAAGAGAGATCTGACTCCATAGAATTGCCTGTGACCTCCACACATGCCCAAAACCATGTGACCCCCTCCAAATCTTTTTTCTCTCTCACATACATCTCTTTATTAACAGCTTTAATAACATCTCTTTATTAAAATCTTAGCACTACAGTTGAGAGGAAAGAGGTGATAATTTACTTATGATTATTTCGAGTTATAGTTATCTTCCTGCAGACAACATAATTTTGCTCTTTACAGCTAAAAATGTTTGCATCTGTGTGTTTACATGTATTTTTATGCCACATAAATCTGGTCCTGTCAGTGAGCACTTACATAGTGCTGCTCATAGAGTTTGATGTGTAAATATCACTATAGTAGGTTGCATAGGAATCCTTTGGGTAAATTGTCATCTGGGTCAAATGGTAGTTTAGTTTGGGATTTTGAAGAAACATCCACAATGATTTCCATGGTGTCTGTCCTGGGTTACGTCTCCCACCAGCAGTTTATGATTGTCTGTTTCCTTGTCGGAAGTACTCTTTTTGATCAGGATTGGTTTGGCTGTCCAGGTTGTTCTTTGCTTCCTTCTGCGTTTTAAGATCGTGTTTTCTGTGTTATAAAGAATGGCACTGGAAGACTTGCGTCTGTAGATGCTCTTGGTAAGATACCTGTTTCACAATAGTGATTCTTCCTATCAAGGACCATGGGAGGGTGTCACTGTTGTCTTCAGTTTCATTTGTTTTATAGTTATAAAGATATTTTTATTTACTTGCAGGTTTTTTTAAAGAATATAGTTCATTAAAAAATAAAGTTTTCATTGTAAAGGTCTTTTGCCTCTTTGGTTAGATGTATTTTAAGGGTTCTGAGGAAATTGTGAATTGTTTGTTTCCTTGATTCTTCTCCGAGCATGTTTGTTACTGGTGTAGAAGATGGCAACTGGTTTTTGTTTGTTTGTATACTGCCACTTTTCTGATAGTGTTTAGATTTGATAATCTTAGATTTTCTGGTGGAGCCTTTAGGGTCTCTTATTATAAAATTTTATCTGGAAATAAGCATTATTTTTTAATTTTAAACACTTACCGAAAATATTGCAAATAAAAAATCTCAGACCTGAAAATTATCCAACTCTGCAAAAGTCATTCCGTTCTTCTTCACTCCTAACGCTTAGCCTTCCCTTTTCCTTTTCTCCATGTTGTACTGCATCTACAAGTACATTTGCCTGCATCTGTATAGCTATACATAACTATATATGTACAGACATATAGTTTCTCTACAGATATATGTGTATATACAGATATATACCTAGATTCTGCATGTGTGGGAGATAGATAGTTTTTTTTCCTTGCTAAGATTGTGTCACCTTACTTAATAAGGCCATCTGTTTTCCTGTAAGTTTTGTGATTACATTTTTCTTTAGAGAAGAAGAGTTGTGTGTGTGTGTGTGTACAGCAGATTTTCATTATCCATTTATCTATCGATGGACTTATTTTCATTATCCATTTATCTATCGATGGACTTCTAGGTTGATTCTAATTCTTTGCAATAGTGTGTAAAACAACAATGAACATGGGGTACACGTATCTTCATGAGAGGGCATGGAGATCTATGGGTGTATGTCTGAGAGTGAAAAGAGCAAGCCATGTGGTAGTTTTATTTTTAATTCTTTTAGAAATCTTCAAATTAATTTTCAGAGTGGCTATATTAATTTGCACCTGACCAAAATGACTAAAGGATTCCTTTTTTGCCACAACTCTTCAATGTTGGTGATAGCCAGTCTAACTGGAGTGAGGTAGTATTTCAAAGAAGCTTTAATTTGCATTTCCTTAATGGCTAAGGATATTGAACAGGTAAAAGTGGAGCTGGAGAGATGGCTCAGTGGTTAAAGGCACTGGTTACTCTTCCAGAGGAACTAGGTTCAATTCCTACCACTCACTTGGCAGCTTACCACTGTCTGTAACTCCAGTTCCAGAGGACCCCACACCCTCATATAAATGTACATATTGGCAAAACACAAATGTATATGAAATGAAAGTAATTATTAACTATTTGTGTTTCTTTTGTTTTTGAAAACTATTAAATCCATTGCCTATTTAATGGCAGTTTTATTTCTGTAATTGTGGATGTTGTCTGAAATGTAGCTGGTTAAGATTTTTCTCTGTCCTGTAAGCTGTTTGCTCTACTGCTTGTTTCTTTTGCTGTACAGAAACTTAATTTTGATGTAGTTCTGTGTTGTTGATATTGGGGTTAGTTTTTGTGCTATGGGTATTCTATTCAAAAAGTTATTGTCTACTTCCATGTCTTGAAGGGTACTCCCTATGTTTTTGTTCATAAGTTTCAGTGTTTTAGGTTTTAAATTAAGGTCTTTGATCCAATTTAAATTGATTTTATACTAGGTGAAACATAGGAGTCTAACTTTATTCTTCTGCTGGTAGAAGGCCAGTTTTGACAGCAAATTGCCAAACGTATGGTTTTGCTTCCTTTGTCAAAAATCAAATGACCATAGTTTTATTATTTTGTTTCTAGATCCTCTATTCCATCCCATCGATCTATTTTTAGACCAGCACCAGGCGATCTGTATGGCTGTAGTTCTGTAATGCAATTTGAGTTGGGTATCGTTAAGACCTCCATCAGTGTTCTTACTCTTTACGACTCATTTGACTATTCATGGTCCTTTATGATTTCATATGAATTCTTGTATTGCTTTTTCAAAACCTGGGAAATTTTGATAGGTGTTAAATTAAATCTGTAACTTAATTTTGATAGTGTAGTCAATTTCACAATAGTAATTCTGCTAGACTGGGATCATGGAGTGCCTTTCCATTATCTAGTATCTTCTTTGATTTCTCCTTTCAGTGTCTTGAAGTTTTCATTGTAGAGAATTTTTTTCATCTTTGTCTAGTTAGATATATTCCTAAATACCTAATTCTTTGGAGTTATTTTGAATAATTTTTTTTCTCTGAAAGTACACCATTGGCATAAATGAAGATGACTTTTTCTTTTAAAAAAATAACTTTATAATCTACAATTTTACTGTTAAGTAAAATTTCTAGTAGACTTAAATTTCTAGAAGACTCAACAGGGTCTTTTAAGTGAAGACCATGCCATCTGCAAATATGTATAGTAGGAATGAACAGTCTGACTTTTTTATAAATTTGTATTGCATGTATTTCTCATACTGCTTTATCTAAGACTTCAAACAGTATATTGAACAAGAGTGAAGAAAAGGTGGTTGTACTTCAGGAAAACATTAGTTCAGACAGTTACTGTGTTACCATTTTGCAAAGCAAGTGAATGAATATGCACTTAAATCATCCCCCCTGCCCCTGAGGCAGGGTTTCTCTGTGTAGCCTTGGCTGTCTTAGACTCACTTTATAGACCAAGCTGGCCTTGAACTCACAGCGATCCGCCTGCCCCTGCCTCTCTGAATGCTATTACAGCATATTTTAGTCAAAACAAAATTAGATGCTGTTTGGATGTTTGTTTGTTTGTTTGTTTTTAATGTAGCCTTGGCTATCCTAGAACTCACTACATAGACCAGGTAGACTTGAACTCAGAGAGATCTGCCTCCTAGGTGCTGGGATTAAAGGCCTGTGCCACCATGCCAGACCTGTAGCCTTTTCTATATATAAACCTTAAAATCAGTATGTTCTAACAGATATTCTATACAGGCATAATTTGGGAATATGAAACTGAAAGTATTTTTAAACATCTTCAATGTCCATGTCTATAACTGAGGTCTTTATTAGTAATCTTCTCATTTCTAGTCGTATTTATATATAAAATTAATAATTCTATATACTCTTTGAAATGGCCATTTTGTGTGTGCGTGTGTGTGTGTGTGTGTGTGTGTGTGTGTGTGTGTGTGGTACTGAGAATTGAACCCTTATCCTTATTCATGCTGGCCAAGCGTTCTACTATAAGCTATATTCCCAGGTATTTTGTCATTTTAATTAGTAAGAATTGTCTACAGTGATCTCCTTAGATATTTTTTAAAATAATGACTGTTCTAAATCATATTTCAACCTATGTTTATAAATATCTTGCCTAAAGATCCTTTAATACCTTCTAAAGTAGATAATTTAGACGTTTTATTTCATAAATTGCAGGATAGCTACAATGTTTGGAAGTTGATTAAATCCCCTGACTTCATTTTCTTTGGATTGATTTTGGGTTTTGAGGCACAGTCTCACTATTTAGCCCAGGGTGTCCTCACTGAACTCCCTACCTTACCCATCAAGGAGTAAACCAGCACCACACTGGACTTAGGAGCTAAAATGTATTTTATTTATGTATGCCTGTGTGAATTTGTCTATCATGTATGTCAGATATCTGAAGAGGACAGAGGGCATTGGATTCATTATGAGCTGTCATGTGGGTCTGAGCACAGAATTGGGTCCTCTGCGGAAGCAGCAAGTGCTCCTAACCACTGAGTCAACCTAGGCATTGATACTTTTAAATGATGATGACAACATCAGCTAAAGAGTGAATTAGATGGCTATGCAGATTCAGTGTTATTTCTCTATTCTCATGAAAATAATTTCTCTGTTAATTTATCCATCAAATATTTATTGAAATTTTTTTAGGCATTAAGCCTCAGTTTATTCAATTACATTAAAGTACCTGCTGTCAAGGACTTTTATCAGATTTTATCAGAAGAAACAATAAAAGAGTAAACGGTAAAGGAACTGGCGTAGTGAAACACTCATAATCTCTGCACTGGGGATGCTGAGGCAGGAGGATGAGTTCCAGGGTACCTGGTCTAAAAGGGGGAGGGATGGTGGCAGTACATGCCCGTGGTCCCCATAGTCAGGAGGCTGAAACTAGAGGATTGCCCCAAGTTCAGAGCTAGTCTAGTCCACATAGTGAGCTTCAGGCCTCCAAGGTTGTGGCATCAGTCAGGCTCTTCCTCCTCCTCCTCCTTCTCTTCTTCTCTCTCTCACTATACATATGTGCACACACACACATATATTCATACATATTTGATAAATAAAAGAGGAAAATGAAGATAAAATGAAAGGCATGGAGAAAGACTGGATTCTCCATTAAAAATGGAGTCATTTGAGTATATGATTCATTAAGAAGGTGACATATGGCCGAAGAATTTTGAAGAAGGTATATCAGTTATCAACTACTATAAATCAAAAGACCGCAAAATTCAGTGGCTTAAAACAATTAAGAATTTGTTCATTCATGACTCTGTTGGAATGCTAGCTAGATCTTTTAGTCTGAGCCAGGCCTGGCTTTTGTGTGCAAGGTTCACTCATGCTTGCAGTCATGAGTAACTGCAGGTTAGCCATGGCTGGCTTTATGTGTGTTCTCCTATGTGTGCAGTCTCATCTGAGACAACTTGACTCCCTCGTATGATCTTTCATCTTCTAGTGAGCCAGTGTGTACTTTCTTATATAGTTACAGGAATCTGAGAGAATTTTTTTTTCCAAGGAGCAGAACTGGCACAACGTTACTTCTGTTACATTCTGTTACTCATAAGTCACAAAGTCCAGGTCAATAAGACTTCAAAATAAACTTCATCTCCAAATGGAGAAGCTGTCTAATTGTATTGTAACGGCCTGTGAATCCTGAGAAAGCGGCCATTTTTGATGCCTTTCATAGGAGGCAAGGAGTAAGCATATTGCTGTGGAAGGATAAATGAAGAATGGTGGAGGTGGCAGAGCATTCCAGATTAAGTGCCAAGTATGTGCTCTGGTGTAGAGTGCATGGTGCAGACTGGGAGCTGTGGAGTAGAGAGATGGAGTAGTGGTTAAGAGCACTTACCGCCCTGGCCAAGGACCAGGGTTCAGTTCCCAGCATCCAAATGGTGGCTCCAACAGCTTAGTTCCTCTAGAGGCCCCTGTATACATGTACATATCAACTCATGCAGGCAGACACACATAATAAAGTAATGTTAGGATCTTAGGATGGAAGTCAGCCTGTCTGGAAGGAGAAGTTGGTAGGGGATAAATGAAAATCATAAGGAATAAGAATATAAACTGTAAGTGATCTCTCCTGTGAGAACTTTTTTACAAGAGAAATGAAGTTTGGGAAGTCAAGATTTTTTCGTTATGATTTTTCAAGCAGTTTAAATATGTATCTGAGTTTTGTTATTGATTCTGTTGTGGTTGGTATAGTGTTTACTGTTTATCCTCTTTGGGGTTGTCAGAGTCTTGGATTTGTTGCCTCTAATTGCTTTGGAAAATTTTTCTCCTTTTAATTCTTTTGTCTTCTTTATTTATTAACATACTTCCTCCTATGCTCATCACAGGAAAGCCGGAGCATCCCATCTCTCCTTGAGAAAGTGCCTCAAGCGCCTTAGTTGTGACATGGCTTTCGTTCTAATAAGTCTTTGTGGTTCCTGCACTTTTTTTTATTGGCAGAACAGCATACCCTACACTTGATCTCAGCGGAGGATTTCACATAGGTACAGCTTGTGGCCCGAGTGTGTAAGCACGCACATGGTTACTTCCTCGAGTGGCCACCAGGGCAGTGTCAGTGCCGAGTCCACCTCTTTAACCCAAGTTTCTGCTTTCGCTTAGGTTTTGATGTGGTTGTCTTGCACCTTAACTTTTTTTTCATTGTTTTTTTTTTTTTTTTTTTTGCTTGTTTGTTTATTTTTGGTTAGGACAGGCATATTGGGGATCAAACTCAGGTCCTCATGCATGCTAGGCAACAATTCTGCCATGGAGACATGTCTACTCCTTGAAATGCAGATTTGATGACTTCAAGAAAAGTTAGGCTTTTAAAAACTGAGTATTTAGGCTAGAGAGATGGCTCAGAGGTTAAGAGCACTGGCTCCTCTTCCAGAGGACCTGAGTTCAATTCCCAGCAACCACATGGTGGCTCACAACCATCTCTAATGAGATATAATGCCCTCTTCTGCCTTGCAGGTATACATGGCGACAGAACATTATATACATAATAAATAAATAAATAAATCTTAAAATATTTTTAAAAACCTGAATATTTAGGGAATGTTTTTCATAAAATTAAAGATAGTAGTGGCACATTATTGATATTAGGATGCTTGTTTATAAAAATGGAATGTGTATTTTTCAAAATTTACTGGATGAAGAACTTAAAAGCAGTGATTGCTTCTTCTGAGGTGGGTTTTGTTAATGATGATGTTGTGTGTTTCTAGGAAAACATTCCCCCTGGTTATCGGTTGACACAGCCTTATATGTTCTTAAGGAGAATGAGGATCAAGCAGACCCACAGCTCATGTGTTTCACCGAACTACGAAATAGAGAAGTATATATATTTTTTAATGTTTAATAATATACTATACAGTCAAGTTGAGGGAATTAATAGCTTTTCTCAGATGTTCTGTCTTCTAGTGAAGGTGGGGCACTATCTAATTATTATGCTGTTATATATGTTTTATTAACTGGAAAGGGCTTTTTTTTATATTCTGAGGGATTTCTTGGGGATGGGGGTGGGACTGAGGATTGAATAACGTAACTAATGCCGTTATGCATCTCATGCACATAGTTTTGGTTGTACTCAATAAAAAGCTTGATGCCACTAGATCCTCCCTACCCTCCAAAGACATGTTTCCAGCTACTGGAAAGGTTGCTTTTGATGTTTGCCTTACTGTACTACTGTAAAGTTTTACTGTAAAATAGTATCCTCAAGCTCGCCTCATGTTACAGTCTTCAAAAGTAGTCTGATGGAAAAAAATGATTTTAAATGTTTTATACATTGCCCTTGAAGTTTTTTTGGCCTTTCCTAATTATGTATTTACTCAGAAGCCAAATATGTGAGCAGATACATGTTTCTGACTGTTTATTTTATGAGAACTACACAATACAAACTACTACACAACAGAAATAATATATTCAAGGTTACTGCAATATTATATTCAGTTTTCATATTGGCCCAGTAACAAACAGACATATACCTGATGGGATGTAATATGAAAGTCTTTATTGGAGGCTTCCTAACAGACAAGGGTGCTTATCGTCAGAACCAAATAAAATGGCAGACGTTAATGTTTTTACTAAGCTCTTCTTCAGAGCTGACTATGAGTTCAAGATAAAGCAGTACCAGAAACAATAGCTTTTCCCACTTGGTTTTGGATAAAATGACTTTCTTATGAGACTACATGTATAAAAACAGTCAATCATAGCAAGGCTGCGTTTAAACTGAGCTTCTGTGTACCTCTTTATAGGCTTTAGTTTATCTGTGATGTGTCATATTTATAAAGGACTTGTACTAGAATTTTTAGCATCACAATTATTTTCCTTAAGAGTTTTTTAACCATGAAGAACTTTCTTACTTGCCATCTATCGTGACACTTCACAATTACATGTGGGGAGTAAAGAAAGTTCATGAGATAAAGTGGATCAGGAAGTAGCATTATTCTCTTTCTCCATATATATGGAGAAAAAAATATAATTTTTTTTGAGACAAGGTTTCTTGGTGAAGCCCTGGCTGTCCTGGGACTTGCTTTGTAGACCAGGCTGACCCTGAACTCACAGAGGTCCATCTGTCTCTGCTTTCTGGGTGCTGGGATTAAAGGCATGCACTGCCACCACCCAGATAGATATTTTTTTAAACTCCTATATGTCAGCCTACATATGGCCAGTCTAAACAATTATTATTTCCAAAGCATGCATTTGGTAGTTTAGTCTTCAAACTAAAGTCCTCAGTTTCTTTGAATTATTTATGCTACCAAAATAGGGCTTGATGCCAACCTCAGGGTGATTATGGTCCTTGGATAAATAGAAAGAAAGAATCTAGAGCTGAACTGAGCAGCTGGAAGAGCACTGAATATAGAACTCAGATGAGCAATGGAAGAGCACTGAATATAGAACTCAGATGAGCAACTTGTCTTGTTTATGAACCTCTAGGATGACCTAAAATATACATAGGTTTTGAAATACTTGAGTACAGGACCTGATACAGTTTGGTGGCTAGTCTGCACTGTAGCACAAGTAACTGATATATGCAATGGAATATATTGAGTTAAGCTGGTCCCTGGTTTTATAAGAAATAGTTAAGCTCCACATAGTTCCTAGGAGGTACATAGAGGGATGCCATTTGCTTTCTCTGTTGAACAGGTGAGTAAAATGTTTTCTGTACAAATGTCTGGATATTCATGATAAGTACCCAGCATTTGTTAGGAAACAGTTTCAGATAAGCAGGACTGTCCACGACTGTACATCTTGTTTTATAGTCCATGTCACATAAGTAATCTTAACCACCCACTTAAGTGTTTTGCCAAAAAATATAAGGGAGATTCACAAAGATCAATACCTCATGATTTCTCACACTTGAGAAATAGTGTGAGACTCTCAAAGAGTCAGACAAAAGCAAAGATGTATTATGTGACTTTCCTACGAAGCCAGCACTCGGAAGTCAGAGGCAGGAGGTCTACAAATTTGAGGCTGGCTTGGCTTAACACGTTCAAGGCCAACATGAACTGTATAGTGAGACTGTATGAACAATTAAAAACACACGCTCTTTTTCACAACAGAAAAGACAAAATCATTGTAATCTATCCAGTTCAGTTTTTGAAATTGTTTAACTCATGTAAATGATAAACTTAAAAATATATTTAACTTTTTTGATATTGAAATGTTATTTACAAATCATATATTTATATTTCAATCATAGTAGTAGATCTTTACTACTTTTCTTTAAGGAGCTTAGTATTTGCATTTTAAGAAATCCAAAAATTACTCTCTGCTTCCTGTTGAAAACATTGGCATTACTAACATTTTTAAAGATATTTGTTTTGGGGATGACTTAAATGACACATAACTTTTTCTCTATTTTTGTTTTTAGGTAGTTTTGAAAACATAAAAAAACAAAGGGAAGGGGAGGAGGACCTCCCTATCAGTGGACTTGGGAAGGGGCATAGTAGAAGAAGAGGGAGGGGTTGGTAGGGGATGAGGGAAGAGGCTACAGCTGGGGTACAAAGTGAATAAACTGTAATTAATAGAAAAAATTTAAAAAAGAAAAAAAGGAATTTGAAATGAGCAAATTATTAATAAACTATAAGTAAACTGATAAATATTGATTTAAAATAAATGAGTTTCCCCTTCAGAAGAAAGATTTAAAGTCATTAAGATTTTTGGTTGTTTATTTTGTTTCATTCTTTTGATAAAAGGTGTTTGGATGGACTGGTGAACTAGGACCAGGAGTTTATTGGTTAATTCCTTCCACAACTGGCTGTAGGCTAAAAAAAGAAACAAAACCAGTAACAGAAGAAGCTCAACTTGTACACAGAGATGAAACAGGGGAATTATTTCTTACAAGTGAGTTTAGGTAAGTTTTGTTTATCAATGCTAGAACCGTGACATGCAACATAGAATACAAATCAGTCATCTGTCTATGCCCATTTTCTTTGGCCAGCTCCCACCCCCATCTTTCTATTTCAGTGTCTTACCACAACATGGTGGGTAATGTTCTTAAAAATATAAAAGAGGTACAAAAAACCCAGTAGCTCATGATTTATGTATATAAGGGATCTAAACAGTGATATTTACAGAAACAGAGAACAGAATGGTGATTACCAGGGCTTGGTGGTGTAAGGAAATTTTGAGACAATATTGTTTAAAAGAGAAAATTTCCATAGACAGAATAAATTCGATTATATAATTGTATAATATGGCGACTAGATTGTAGCTAATAGCAACTTATATTTCATAGAACTATATTTGAAATCACTAGAAGAGTAGAGCTTAAGTGTTCTCACCATAAAAACTAAATATGTGAGATAATAGATGTATTATTTAGCTGGATTTATTCATTCTACAGTATATACATATATTAAAAGCATGCTATGTTTAATAAATATATGTACATATTTAAAATTCACTAAGTAACCAAGAGTGACAAGTCTGGGGTTGTCATTAATTTCTAGGTTCTGTGCACTTGGCCGTACTTCAAGTACATCTCTGCCAGGGTCTTCTCCATCAGATTTTTCCTTTAAAGGTAGATGCTGGTACTTGCATGCTTGATTTTGATAACTGTCAAATTTGAAATCTCAATCTTAGGTTGTTCTCCTACATCCTAGATATTCACAATGAAATTTGGCCACAGGTCAAGATTTCTTGGATATAATATAGCTCAGAAAAAATTCTTCAATGACACTTACTTCCTTTGAAACTTGTCTTCAAAAACTGCCTTTAGGAGCTAGGGAGATTGCTCAGTGGGTAAGAATGCTGGGTGCTCTTCTATTTCAGTTCAATTCCTAGCACTATGTGGTGGTTACAGCCATCTGTAACTTCAGTCCCAGGGGATCTGTTGCCCACTTTTGGCCTCTGCAGACACCAGGAATGCATGTGGTGTACAGCCATATATGCAAGCAAAACACACATACACATTTAAAAAAAATCTTATCTTTAGACTTTTTGCTTTGAAAATAATAAATTTTTAATTTTTATAATTCTAGGTCAACTTTATCAGAAATATTTGAAGTAATTGATTTAGATGGAAATGGTCTTGTTAGCCTTGAAGAGTACAATTTTTTTGAATTGAGGACAAGTGGTGAAAAATGTGATGAGGATGCTTGGACTGTCTGCAGAGGTAAGTGCTTCTCTGTTTCTTAATGGATATAAAATTATATGGAATCCCTTTAAATATATATGGCATCCCTTTATTTTCAGAAATAACAAGCTGGACTCCGCCATGTGGTGGTACTGTAAGACAGAATAGTTGGGGAAAGCTACACGTGGGCTGGAGAGGTGGCATGGTGGTTAAGAGAGCTTACTGCTCCTGCAGGGGCCTTGGCTTGGTCCCAACACCCACATCAGGTTGCTCCCGGCCTCCTGTAACTCCAGTTCCAGGGCTTCCACAGGCATCTGTATTTACTTGCTGTACATAAACTCATGCAGGCTACACACATACACATAAACTAAAAAAAAAAAAAAAAAGTAAATCTCTTTTATTAAACCTAAACATTTATTTCCTTAAAGTGATAGTTGGTATACTTGCTAAGAGATGTGAATTACTTAATGATTATTTCATCTTTGGAGGGCTTAAAATATATTTTTAAAACTGTTAAAATTATTTATTTGACAATTTCATACACATATACAGTGTCTCTCAGTCATCTCTACACCACAGACACTCCCAATATCTCTACTTCCTACATTAATTTTCTATCCTTTTTTCTATTCTCTTCTCTACTTCCTATCTCTCTTCTCCCCTGCTCCTCTTCCTTCTTCTTTTTCCTCCTCTTCATCCGCTGAGTCCAGCAAGTACTGCCTACTGAAATATTGACTAATCTTATTGAGTTGACCATGTACTAGTCTTGTGAAGGTAAGCGTATGCAATGATTTAATGAGTGCAAGAGTCATGTGTCCAGAAGGCAGCATTTCTCCCCATCCTCTTGCTCTTACATTATTTCTCCCCCCTCTTCCACCATGTTCCCTGATCCTTGGAGAATGTTTCCTGATTGCTCAGTAATCACTTAATGTACTTTGAGGCCACTTTAGTACTTGAATCAGTCATGAGTCTCTGTATTAACTACTGCCTACTGCAGATAAGTTTCTGTGGCCAGGGTTGAGAACAACACTAATCTAAAGGTATAAATATAAGTATTTAGGAGGCAGTTTTGACAACATGTCCATTTACTAAACCAACAGTAGCAAATTCCCTGCTAGGATCTTTGGCTTTACCTTCCAAGCCATGGACTTTTGACAAGTTTATAATAACGGGTGGATTCCTCCCTGTGGAGCAGGCCTCAAATCCAGTCGTAAAGTGGTTGGTTACTCCCATAATGATCATGCCACTTTTGTGCCAGTGGGCACATCTTGCCTGGCAGGTTGGTACTGCAGCATTCGATGGTGCTACTGGGTAAAACTATTGTTTTTTTTTACCTCCTAGTAGTCTGTGTAGTATCTTCCAGCACAATACAAGCTGGCCAGGAGGGAAAAAATTTTCCAAGTCAGTTCCAAATTGATTGTTCTATGTCCTGTAACTAAAGCAGGTTGTGTCTTCAGAAGAAGGGTCTTACCATCTAGTTATGATAGATAACAAGTAGCAGTGTATCCTGGTTACTTCTCTATGCTGTGATAAGATACCATGACTAAGGCAGCTTATAAAAGAAAGCATTTAATTTATAGTTCATGGTTCCAGAAGGTTAGCGTCCATGACCATCATGGCAGGGAGCTTGGCAGCAGACTGGTAGGGCATAATGCTGTAACTATGGCTGGGAACTCACATATTGATCCACAAGCATGGGGCGGGGAATGGGGGCTGAGGGAGGTGTGGCTCCACACAGTTCCACCAATTGGGAGCGAAGTATTCAAACATGAGCTATGGGGCACGTTCTCATCAAACTACCATGAATGGCAATTGCACATGTTATTTTAGGGGCGTCTAGAGCTTGCCCAAACAATAACTCATAAAAAGGTTCTTAACACCTGTCATTGAGATTTCCATTAAAAACCCATGTCTTCTGGGGGACTCACTGTCCACCCATGCAGGGTACTTTTAAACTCAAACTCCTTTTTTAAAAAAGGAAACTACTTTTCCAGCACTTGATATCCCTGGGCTATACACTGACTCTGAAAAGGACAACAAAAAGTAAGTTAGTTTCACTTAAAAAAAAAAAAAAAGGTTTCTAGAATGTTTTTTATGTGATAAGAATTCTTAGTTGTGCAGGGCGGCCCACACCTTTAATCCCAGCACTTGGGAGGCAGAGGTAGGAGGATCTCTGTGAATTTGAGCCCAGCCAGGTCTACAAAGCGAGACCAGGACAGAAGGGTTACATAGAGAGACCTTGTCAAAAACAAACAAACAAAAACCCCAAACCCAGTGACAACAATAATATTTAATGTTTTTGTATTTGTGCGTAAGTAGGAAAGTCAATCCGTGGATCCATCTTTTCCATTCCACCCCCACCAAGTTCTTCATATTATTAACAATGCCAGTACATTTGTTAAAGTTTGTGAGTTCATCTTGCTGCACTATTTCCTATTATTAAGGTTCACTTCTGTTATATAGTTATATGGGTTTTGACCACTGTTTAATCTCACAAATACAGTTATTACAGTAACACAAAGAATGGTTTCAGTGTCCTAAAACTCCCCTGCATCCTATCTGTTCACCTGTATTTTCACCTACCCCAAACCTTGGACAATAACTGATCATTTTGCCTTGTAAGAAATGTTGTATGACTGAATTGCATGTTTTCTTTATGTCTTTTCATGGTTTGATAGTTCGTTTATCTTTACTGCTGAATAATATCTCATGTATGGGCACAGTTTGCATTTTTCTGTTCCCCTGTTGAAGGCTATCTTATGATTTCCAGTTTGGACATTTGTGAGTGCAGCTGCTGTACACACTTGTGTGCAGGGTTATATGCAAACAAGTTTGCACCTCATTCACATTTCAGGTCAGTGAATCCTGGACTGTGTGCTAAGACAGTGGCTAGCATTGAAAGCAATGCTGTTTTACAAGTGCTGTGACAGTTTTGAGTCCCTCCAACCATTATTAGCATTCCTGTTGTGCCACGTGTCACCAGCGTTGTGTGTTGTGCAGTTTCATCTATGGCTCATTGGAAGTTACTGTTTGTGAATGGTTTAAGGGCTAGTCCCAGATTCATTTATTCTTGGATATCCAGGTGTTCCGGTACATTGTTGAAAAAACTTCTTCAGTCATTGTGTTGCTTTTCATTTTGTTACTTATCACTAGTACAGATACATTCTGTTACATTGACCTAATTTCCAAGGGACTCACTAATACCATTCTTGGTTCTCATAGCTTTATGTAAGCCTTTGAGTCAGAAGTTACTAGGGAATCCACTTCCTTTTAGTAGTGCTGAGGGTTAAAACTGCTTGAGAAGTGCTTTACCACTGAGCTTTAGACCCAGCCCTTTAATAAATTTTAAAAATTAATAAGGATTAAGAATTTTGAGTTTTAAAGGTCATTAAGTTATTGCTGATCCACATAGTATAGTATTAAAGACACATTTTTCTTCAATACTTTCTTTGTCTTACATATCAAATATTAATTTTTATCTTACTTTACTAAATAGTAGTACATTACTATCATTAATCTCCCTGATTTAATTTGCATATTTTTCTTGAAAACTCTGTGAATGTTTCACTTATAAAACATTTTAAAATATTGGTCAATCAGGTGTGCCTTTGGGGTTTTTTCCCATAATAATGCATAGGCCAGAGGTGCTGTCTCATTTCCCTTGAGTGTAATACAGATAGGAGTTGGGAAATAAAATATTTTTTGTTATATGAGGTTGCCAAAATATAATCCATTAATGGTATTATTTATCTGTTAAATTCATTTCAGGACAATCATAATATGACATGTAGGTGGAGCTATTAGACACACATGGACATGTACATGCATACATATAAGCATATATACATACACTTACATACATGTATATGTCTAGGTACTTGTAAGTTTAGTTTATAGGCACAAATAATGTTAAATGAGCATATTCAGAGTTCCCTTGGGAAAGGCAGGTTTCTGTTACCAGTCAGTTTGTTAGATAAACTATACATGCAGAGTCTCCTTAAGCCTGACCCCATCACTTCTCTCTTTTTCAAACTCCAGTGGTCTGGGGTACATCATATCAAATTCACTCAGGCCACTCTTAGTGAGTGGTCAGACTGAAAAATTAAAGTTTCCTCTTAACTTTGGAATGTGTTTGCACTAATTAGTTAGAACTTGCCAACATCTTGGAAAAAAAATTACATTTTGTGATGACACCTGTGTTAAGCTGTGGAGAATTCGAAAAGGAAGCAAATTTGCGGGGGATTCTTATTCCCCTCGTTATTGCTGACAACTAAACATTTACGTTTAACAGTGTAGACATAAAAATTAAGCACATGGGCTTTTAAATAATGTATGGAAGAAATGGTGGTTGTTTTTACAGAAAACTTTGACACAAAGAAGAATGAATTAACGAGACAGGGGTTTATGGACCTGCATCTGATGGAGGCAAATGATCGAGGAGGAGACCCTCTGGACCTGTGGGTAACTCTGCACTCGATGGGCTACAATAAGGCTCTGCAGCTGACGGAGGTAAAGCACTGACACTGACAGAAGCCTTGCTGTCAGGATATTCTTGAACATTGTTGAACAGTCTTCTGACACATGACTTTAGGCACTCAAATCCTTGGCTTTCAGTGGTGTAAGATGAATCCTGGCTACATCAGTGTGTTTCTCGTACTTTACTGAAGCTCATGTTCTTCACTAAAATGTAGTTACTGTCAACTATGATTAATCAGAGATAAAAAATGTTGAGCTTTGATGTACAGAGGGAAATTAGTAATTACAATGTGTATGTTTTTGTTGGAACACAGTCCAAGAAAAGAGTTGTGTGAGGGGAATTCTGAGTGCTTGTGAGAAAACTCAAGAAAACAAAACAAAAGTCTTGTGACCTCAGTTTCTTCAAAAACTTGGAATTGTTCTTGGAATGCGCTTTCATGCCCCTCCCAGGTTTAGTGGACGGAAGTGAGTTACTTCAGAAATGTTCATTACAGCTGCTACTGTTCGTTCATGCACCTCTATGGAAAATATGTTTTTGCCATGTGCAACTTGTCTTTGTGATTGAACACTCTTCTTAAGTGACTTCTCAACCCTCAGAGTATAAATTGCCTGATGCTCTGAATGAAGTTTGCTATTGCATGAAACTTTAGTTGGCCTCATTTTTAGGTCCCACTTTCCCAGGCCAACAACTTATTTTAAATTGGAGATGTCTGTTTGAATTGCCAAAATCTTACTTATAAATAGGGAAACTTCATCCTAAGAGAAAGAAGGTTCTCTGAGAATGAGAAGATGTGTCTATAGAGAGTTTGGAGTGTTTGTCTTTTTAGAGATGGTGCCTCTTGGATTAGTGGTTATAAGACATTGGAAGGAGTGACTGGCTGATCCCAAGCACTCTGTGTGTGCTGTACCTGTCGCCATCTCAATGGCTGTTAACATAGTAGGACAAAGTTAAACAATACTCCAATTCCAGGGGAGGAGGAAAATTAGGCCTTTGAAAATCTGTGTCATGTTTAAAATACAGGATTTAGGAGTTTGAGCTCAAGCCACATATTAAGTAGCAAGATATTTATTATCTTAAACTCATCATTTTCTCATAAGTCAATCAACTTTTTTTAATATTTAATGTGCAAGTGTTTTGATTGCATGTGTGATTGTGTACCACATGCATGATGCCTTGTGTCCACAGAAGTCAGAAAGTGTCATATCTCTTGGCACTAGAGTCACAGGTGACTGTGAGCTGCCATGTGGGTGCTAGGAAATGAATCCAGGTCTCCTGGAAGAGCAGCCAGTGCTCTTAACCACTCAGCCATCTCTTCAGCCATCTTTCCAGTTGACTTGAGTCAACTTAAAAGGTAGAACTAGTAATGACAGATTTGAAACTTAAGTATTTTGAGACTTTGACTAAATCCCTAGTTTAGATATCATTCAGTATTCCTCAGGAGTATGCTTTCAGGAAAGTTCTCTCTCTTTCTCCTCCCAACCCCTTTTCTTTTTATCTCATTCTCTCTCTTGCCATTTTTAGTAATTGCATGTGAGGAGTTACTGTGATTTTTTTTTTGTTTGCTTTATTTTTTAAGACAGGGTTTCTCTGTATAGCCTTGTCTGTCCTGGACTCGCTTTGTAGACCAGGCTGGCCTCAAACTCACAGAGATTCACTTGCCTCTGTCTCCTGAGTGCTTGGATTAAAGATGTGTGCCACCACCCCCCGGCAGAGTTACCGTAATTTTTAAATATCCCTCTTTAGCCTAATATTTTTTAATTTGACTTAAATTTATTTATAATTTTGAATAGATAATGTATCCCCATTACTTGAAATTTAATGAAACAGGGCTGAAGTTGGTGCTCCATTGATAAGAGTACATCCCTAGAATACCTGAGTACAATCGCAGCACCACATCAACTGGGCCTGGTAGTGGATGCCAGTTCAAGGCCATCTGCAATTACATAGCAAGTTTGAGGCTAGCCTGAGCTATATGAGAAAAAAAAGTAAAATAAAGTAAATTTTTACAGGAAAAAATACATGCAGCAGCAAGTATCAAAGGATAGTGTCCTAGTTTTCTTTCTATTGCTGGAACAAAAGCTGTAACCAAAAGCAACTTGGAGAGGAAAGGGCTCATTTCAACTTAGACTTCTGGGTAATAAAGGGCTGCTCAAGACACTCAAGAGCAGCTTTAAGAGCCTCCAAGACTGCATGATATGGTTTTGTATGTCTGAAATCTTAGCATCTCGGAAGGTGCTAAGCTGACGCAGGAGGCTTTTGAGTTTGACACCAGCCTAATAAGCTGCATAGTAAACTGAGAACATTCTGGAAAATATAGCAAGACCCTGTTTTGAAAAAATAAGAGAGAGGCAGAGGCTGATGCAAAGGCCATGGAGAGGTGCTGCTTACTGACTTGATCATGATGGCTCTCTCAAGCCTGTTTTTTGTTGTTGTTTGTTTATTATTTATTACAGTTTATTCACTTTGTATCCCAGCTGTAGGCCCCTGCCTCATCTTCTGCCTCTGACTTTCTGCTCTGTTTGAATTCCCGTCCTGCCGTCTTTCAATGATGGGCTACTATGTAGACTATGTAGAAGTGTAAGCCAAATAAACTCTTTCCTGCACAAAGAAAAGAGACAAAAGGAAATGCAGGAAAACACTAAAAACCTCTGAAAAGGCAAGACATGCTATAAGCAGTGACTCAAAAGACCCTCTGCAACCATATCGCCCACATTTTCCAGGTGTGGCCAAGAAAACAAGTCCCAAGGATGCTCTGGCTTTACCTCATGCAGCCTTTTAGTATGTCTTTTAATTGGTAGAAACCCATTTACCTGTAATGTTAACCCAGGTTTATCCAGAAGTGTGAGCTTTGGTGTAGGCTCTGCCTAAGTTTAGCAAAAGAAAATCCAGGGCTTGTTTGATTCACTTTTTTTGGATTAAAGAACCTAAGCTGGTTTGCTGTGTCCTTAGGTCTTAGCCTGTTTGTTGTTGATCACTGTGTCCACAAACATGAGAGAACACTTTTTTAAAAGTTTCTGTGTGTGTCCGTGTGTGTGTGTCCGTGTGTGTGTGTGCGCGCGCACGCGCGCGCGCGCGCACGCACGCGTGTGCGTACAAGTCTGTACATGTGCACGCAGGTGCCCACAGAGACCAGAAAGCTTTAGATTCTGTAGAGCTGGAGTTAAAAGTTGGTGAGATTCCCAACATGTTTGCTTGGAATCAAACTCCGGTGTTTGTAAGAACAAGTGCTCTTTACCACTTAGATTGTCCAGCCCTGAGTGAACAATTTTTTTTTGAGTGGTGTAACTCCTGAAAATGGATCACTGTCTTAAGATTTTTTTTGAGTGGTGTAACTCCTGAAAATGGATCACTGTCTTAAGATTTTTTTTGAGTGGTGTAACTCCTGAAAATGGATCACTGTCTTAAGATTTTTGCTCAAAAGAGTTTATAGTTGGTTTCTTTTATCTATCGTTTCAGATACTTGTAATCTGTTATAGTTTGAAGTATTAAATGGAAGCATCCAGAACTTAACGTTCTAAGTTACCTTCTACCCTGAGTCACATGATAAGATCTCAGCAGCTCCTGCCATCCTCGGGCAGGACTGTCCTTCCGTCTAGGCTCTGTGTCAGTCTTGGTGGCAAGCACTTTTACCCACTGAGCTGTCTTGCTGGCCAAATGAATCTCAAATAAAATGATAAGCACTTATAGTAAGTTAATTTATTTAAAATTTTACAGAAGGCTAAACCAAGATTTTGTTTGCTTCCCCATCAGGCATGTCCATTTGTCATCAATATCTATGCAGAAAGATGCAAGCCAAGAATTAAAGCTGTCCATATGGAGGCATGCAGTGGGCAGCTTGAGAAGGCCATTTGCAAATATGTCCTCGATAGAAGTGATTCTAAAGTTATGAATGGCTATGAAAATATAATCGTACATACTTGCAATTTTGACACCTGGATAACATCAATTATTGAAAATAAGGTATTGAAGCTTTATGCAGTGGCAGTATTCTAGCCAGTGAGATTTATCTGAATTATTGCTAAATTGAAAATAAATTGAAATAAATTGATTATGATTTTCCTTATTTTGGTATAAAGTTTAATAATAAAGTTATCTTCCTTTTTACATTGTAAATATCCTACTGTATTTGTAATATTTATAATGGAAAATTACTGTCTTTAGTATTTATAAATTAAACTTGGCACGTTACTCTCAAGTCAAGACCACTGTTTTTATTTTAAAATGTGAACATTAAAATTTGGTGAAGAGTCAGGGTAATTTAGGTACAAATAAGGATATGATTTTTGTTTATATAAAAGATTACATATTTTTAAAAATCTTCGATTAGTTTGTTATGCTGCAGGACCACCAGGAAGTATGAAACATGCTCTCTGCTTTCAGGTTGCAATGCTTAGAAAGACAAATTTAATACTCTCAGAGAGACTAGAAATAAGTAAACATGAAGTCATGTAGTACCGTTCGCATGCACAGCAGTTTTCTCCTGCCTGAGCCTCTTGTAATGAGACCATAGAACCTGGGACGGGGCCGGTGCGGGGGGAGCAGAGTAGGATTTTAGCTTTGTCTCAGTCTACCTGACCAGCGCATGGTTCTCTGGCGTGGATAGCGTTCAAGGAATGATAACTGAACTTGACCTCCTGCCTCCACATGTGTACATGCTCACATGTTCGCCCACATAAACGTGTGCACACATGCATACTCATGTACACACACGTGCATGGGGAAGAGAGAGTGTGAGGGATTGCATGGAAGGTCAGAAACAGTGATAGAGTAGATGTAGATCATATGTGGTCTCTTGAATGCTCTTCAGGGCCCTAAAACATGCCTGGCATGCAGTTCATGTTAAAGAAACATCTTACTGAGTCAGTGAATAAGAGAGGAACCCACTTAAATGGATGTTTCAGGCGTATTAGTTGGAAGGTAGGATCTGAGTGAATGGGTGTTAGAAAATAGAGATGAAAGAAGAGAAAGACATTGCTGTAATAATCCAAGGTTGAGCTAACTTGCTGTTACCGTCCACAGTGGTCTTGGAATGAAAATTAAAGGGACAATCCAAAGCACATTTGAAAGAAATGCTTATATCATTAGTGATCAGTTAGAATGAAATGAATGAGGAAACCCGGGGCGCCAAGCAGAATGAGGCAGCTGGTTTGTATGAATTTTTTAGCGGACTGGATTCTCTAAACAAATTTTCAGGTTTTATTCTGAGATTTACATTTGTATTTGTTTTTCAAAACTAAAGCCGTTTCATTTTCTACAGTCAGACAACAAAGTGATTATCCACATCAACAATGAGCTGAGCGAGAACTGTGTCAACAACAGAGGGCTCAACATCTTCGCAGTAGAGGTGGCACCGAGATCCACAATGGTAAATGTTACTCCCTCACTACAGCCTTTTGAAAAAAAAATCACTATTAATGCTATGAGTAAGCGTGTGGCATGAAATGAAGTTGAGAGTTACTTAAATGTGGCATTCATAGCACTGAATACCCTGTTTCTCCTGTAGGAGAGTTAGTGGGATTTTTGATCAGTTTTGGATTATTTCTCATGTGATGCAGGCTGGCCTTAGACCATGTAGCTAAGGCAGATCTTAAACTCCTGTTCTTTGGTCCTCATCTCCCCAGTGCCAGGATTACAAGCCATCATGCCTGGTGGAGGCTTTGCTTTTAATTCCGTCCCGTCACTGTTGGCTGAGCAGCTGTAGGGTGGTCATTTAACTTCTCTGTTCTGGTTTGCTTTAAAATTTGTTTTGCGTTGTGTCTGTGCATGTGTATGTACATGCATGCATACATGTACATTGATGGCACAAAACGCATGTCAAACTTAGAGGGCACTTTATCAGCTGAGCCATCTGCCAGCTCTGTTCCCGTGTAAGGGTAAAAGCAAAGTAATACCACAAGATCAGTTAGGTCCCTCACAAGGCTAGTACAAAGATAAAAATAAAGTTATATGAATGAAGGCACTTTCAAACATCCTATGCCAAATAATGTGACTACCAGTAGTTACTTTTATAACCCAAAATACACTTATTTGTACTATTAGGATTGTACAGTATCACGTGAGAAAAGAAACACCTTGAAGTTTTAAAAACGAAACTCTGTCAAGAGCCAGAGATAGCTATAATTTTGGTGTTAGCAAGCTCAGTTTTTCTGATGAGATCACAAATTAAAAGGCAAGAACGGATCAGCAGACACGCCGGCTGTGGAGACGGAACAGAGAAAACGCTTACTAGTGTATTTTATTTTTACTCCCCCTGTCAGCCCATGTTTTCTGTGAAATTCCAGAACCTTCTTAGGTGATTTAAAAGTAAAGAGTAAAACCAGCTTATTCTTTAAGTTTTCTAATGAAGTCTTAGGAAACGAAGTACAGCGCAAACTCAGTGAGTGAACTACATGCTCTGCATCCTCAGACCCTCGTAAAAGCCAGGCGTGGTGGTGCACAGCGCGTAAACACAGTTCTGGGGGAGAAACCAGCAGACCCCCGAGTCACTGGCCGGACAGTCTAGCCTCATCAGCAGGGTTCAGGCTTCCTAGAGACGGGGGGGTGTTTGAGGAATGACAACTGAGCTTGTCCTCTTGCCTCCTGATGTGTAGGTGCTCACGTGTCACCCACATGAACCTGTGTACACACATACAATTTTAGACAGAGTTCTAGGCTTGGTGGAGAAAGGCAGTTTACCTCCCACCGCCTTTCCTCACCCACTTTCACACAGGAAAACTGCTCTAGGAGAGGGTTGAGACTGGATTCTCCTGTTAGTCCTCAGACCATACACTGTCAGTCCATGCTTGGGCCAGAAATGCTGAACTTTTATCTGTACGCAGCTTCTTCCCTCCCCTTCCTCTTTTGGTTCTTGAGACTAAGACTGAGACTCATTGTGTATCCCAGGCTAGCCTCAAACTTGGAATCTTCTGGCCTTCACCTCCTAAGGTTATACCAGTAGGTAGTGTACTGTCACACATATCTTTTTTAAAAAACTGTAATCATCACTCTTTTATTAATGTATACTTTGTGTTGCCCAGGCTAGCCCAGTGATGCTCCTGCTTAAGCTTCCCAAGTATTTTCATTCATGCACATTCATGACATGGCATAGAGCACTGTCCCTGGCCTCACAGGGTGGTTTTTGGTTTTGTTTGTTTGTTTGAGGCAGGGTGTCATTGGGGAGCCCTGGTTGGCCTAGAACTTGTTGTGTAGACCAGGTTTCCCCTGAACTCCCAGATATCTGCCTCTATCTGCTTCTTGAATGCTTGGATTAAAGGTGTGTTCCACCACACCTAGTTTCATAGGCCTAGAAATGTCCTATTGAAAATTAGAAAATAACAATCATTTACCAAGAAAAATGAAAGCTTTCTATTTTTATTTGCAGGTTTGTCAACATGTAATGCCCCTGAATGAACGACAAGATTGGATATATTATTGTGTGTATTCCCTTATATCCTAAATAATTCCACTTGGAGCTATCAAACTAAGAAATATTTTAGATCGAATCTGTTATTTATTAACTAAATGCTGTTTCATGTAACTGGTATACTTAATCTGTTTCATTTCTATGCATTTATATTTTATGTCCATGTTATATATTTTATTATTAAAATACAAATAGTGTTTTAAAAATGTGTGACTGTCTTGTTAATTTAGTGGGAAATATAAATACTTTTTTAATAAATGAAAAAATATAGAAAGGATTTATAAAAGTAATTTTCAATGACTTCTTAAAATCTATACACTTTTGGTTTGGTTTGTCTTGTAAAAAACAATATAAATACAAAACCAGCCATTAAAGGATCTAATTATTAAAAGGATGAAGTAGAATTGAAGAAACCTGTTTCTGTGTTAGGAAGCCAAAACCTGTTGGCAAAAGCAGGAATAGTCTGTCCTAACCTACCAGCAAATTTATTGCTTGCTTTTCACAGAGGGTACAATGGAAGCAGTTGAAATTAAACCTATGTTGCAGTTAAGGAAATAGTGTGTAACATGAAAAAGGACCTCAAGCAATTAAAAGCTATCAGCAACAGAGTACTTGGCCAGGGTTAGCTTTTGAAATATGAATACCATCTGACAGATACATTTTTTTCCTACTATATAGAAGCATATATTGTAAATGTTATTTGGAGTTTGGACCATTAATGTAGGCATCTGTAAAACAGGTTGTCATTACCTCACTGAACTCTTCAGATGGATGTCCCATTAAAGGTAGCGAAATGTACAATTATTTTATTTATCAACAAATGCTTTATAAGTTCAGCATTTGTGGTCATCTCATTCATTTCACCTCATACCAAGTTACAGAAGATTGTGTGTGATGCTAAAACCATGTAACAAAGTTGTTATATTTTCTTAAAGTAATATAGGGCTCTTACAGTCAGATGATGGGTTTTATGATATCATCTTGCAAACATGGAGACTCAAGAAAACAAGACAAAACAAAACAAACAAACAAACAAACAAAAAAACATGGAGCATTAGAGCTGTGCTCACCACATAGGCACAGCCTGGCTACAGAAACCTTTGTCTGCTCCGTCGGCGCTTTGGCAGCTGGGGTAGGACTCACTATCTTAGAATTCTCATCTCGGTTAAACTTTCTTTTTCCCTCTAACTTTAGCATTGTACAGTTCTGATGTTTTAAAACTAATTTATTAGGTTTCAGATATTACTATAAGAACTTCTTAAATTACTGAATTTAACCACTGCACTGATTTACTACTAGGTCTTGGCAAAGACAAGGTTTTTTTTTTAAGCTAGTGGCCTTCTCTTAGAGCTATTTTTGTGTAGGTTAAGTGTGCAGCAGAAATATGATATGCTACATTTAATTATATCTTGGGTATAAGCCAGGAAAATAGAACTGTATTTCTGATTTTGGCCACTAGGAGGCGAATGCATATTAGAGGGGGAAGGTGGGAGGAGCAGGGAGAAAGGGAAGTAAGGGAGGGAGGGAGAGTTTTCAGCACTGTTAACCTCTTTATGCCTAACAAGGCTGTTTTGGTGAGCTATGTTGTGCTCTAAGGCTGTCTGCACACACAGACATATGTGCTCTTTCTGAATAGAAAATACATAAAAAAAACTGTACCTTCTTTAGAAAACGAGTCTTCTCTTAAAAAATACTGACTTGCAGTTCTTTTTGACTGTAGTTATAAGATATATACATATATATCCCTACTAGCTGTACATGGTGTAAAATGTCTATCGTTGCTATATAGCCTGCTTAATTCCTAAGAAAAAGAAGAAGAAGCTATATCATGACTTGAGGAAAATGAAGTAAATGATTAAAGGCTGATCATTTAATGTAAGTAAGTAAGTTCATGTGAAGAGAGAATTTAAGGACCAGGAACTAGCAATAGTTGCTCAGACTAATGGAACAAGCTTTGGCCTGCTTTAATGCATCTGTATTTGCTAATCGTAGCTGTTCTGTCTAAGGAAGTCAAGACCGGGTGGCCTAAAGTTTTACAAGCTGCCTTTATTTGTAACCAAAGTCAGTGTGGACTTTCAGATGGGCACTCTGGGACTGAGGCCACAGCTCAGTGTGTGTGGACCAGGCTCTGATCTTCAAAACCACGAGAACACAGAGAAGGGAGAATTTTTTTCTTTATATTCTTAAAATAATAATTAAAGATAACACCATATATTATAAAGGACTTGAAATATTGTTCCACTCTTCAAAAATTAAGACTATGTTTCCCATTTCTTTTAGATAAAACTCACGGTTATCTAGTATTTTCTTGTTCTTTACAATCAAATGCCAGATTCACCAAATTAAATTGAAGGCTGCCTGAAGTGTAATCCTTTAACTGAGGCTTAATAAGGTAAGCTCAGTGGTGCTCCGTTCACCTCCCTGCTTTCTGTTGTATCTTTCCATAAATGTTCACATTCTTAATTGGGCCATCTCAACTGTTCTTCCAGACTGTGACCATGATTCTAAAGACCCTTAGTGGCTGTTAAAAATGGGGGCCTAGAGAGATAGCTCAGCAGTTAAGAGTACTGGCTGTTCTTCCAGAGTTCCCGAGTTCAATTCCCAGCAATCACATGGTGACTCAAAGCCATTGGAACGTGGAACATGATACCCTCTTCCAACTTGGAGGCATATGTGCAAACAGAGCACTCATATAAGTAAGTAAGTAAGTAAGTAAGTAAATTAATAAATAGTTTTAAAATTTGTTGTAAACGTAAGTTTAAAAATGGATCTTGGAAACATACATAGACAATACACCTTTTATTGGTATATCATGGAAATGTATGGAATTCTACATTTTCATCTCATTGACAAAAATAACACAGGTTTCTGAAAGACATATGGAAGGATTTCATAACTTTTCAAATTTTAACTTTTGGAGTTTTCTTCATTTAAGTTAAATGGTTGGGATATAGGCAACTCTGTTGGCCATTTTCTTGATTAATGATTGATGTGGGAGGGTCCAGGTCACTTGGGAGTGATGGTCCTGGGTGGTATATGAAAGCAAGCTAGCAAGCTAGGGAAAGAAAGTCAGTAAGCAGCATTCCTCTCTGATCCCTGTTCTAGTTCCTGCCTCCAGGTTCCTGCCTTGAGTTCTTGTGCTCACTTGTCCTCAGTGATAGACTGTTACCTGGAAATGTATGGTAAAATAAACTTTTCTACCAAATCACATTTTGTCATGGTTTTTGTCACAGTATTAGAAACCAGTATTAGGACAGGAGGGACAACAGACTTCATTGAGTTCTTGGCATGCTGTCCTGCACCTGCTAAAGTATCTACACGATGGGAAGTTAAGTGAACAGAGGACTTCTGTGGTGATGTTATCATACATGCTGCGGTGAGACTTTTTGGTTGTGAGGCTGTTTAAGGGGTCACCTATGTTCCTCTTAGTAACCCCACACCTAGGCTCTGCAAATACGCTCCAAAACTCTTTTTATCATATATTGGTCTGTTATAGATGGCCTAGCTAGGGTAAGGAGGGCCTTGTTTAAGTCTCCCCAAGGAACATTCAAGGAATACATGTGAAAAGTCAGGAGAAAGCCAGGTGCAGAGGTTCACACCTGTGATCCCAGCACTCAGGGAGGCAAAGGCAGGTGGATCTCTCTGAGTTTGAGGCCAGCCTGGTCTACAAAGTGAGTCCAGGACAGCAAGACTACACAGAAGAGACCCTGTCTCAAACAACAACAACAAACAAACAGAAAAAAAAAGTCAGGAGGACAAGCTATAACTTTTAACTGACATTGAAGAGATAGGAAAACTTTGGGAAGGGTGGGGAATGGAAACCTAAGTTTCTTCTTTCTCAATTTTCATTTTCCCTAGAGTTCTCTCTTATTTTATATCTCTGAGTATTGGTATCATACACAAAAGCTCAATTAATCTTATACTTACTATTTATCTAGTATGTGTGGAACACTGCTTTAGATATTGCTTCTGCAGAGGTGAACAAGTGAGACATTATTTCTGATTTCTGTCCTCACCTCACATAGCCTATCAGAGAAGATGGATCGTGAGCAAGTATTGCAGGCAGCACCTCTCACATACATTTTTAAATGGCCCATTTTTCATGAAGCCTTAGTCCTTTTCTCAGACTAGGAGACTGTGTTCCCTATCATGAGCTTCTATTTTAATATCTCTTTTCCTGTGGAGTTTTATATCGGATGTTTTAATGTAACATTTTATTTAGGAGAAAGAGAGAGAAAGACAGAGAGAGAGAGAGAGAGAGAGAGAGAGAGAGAGAGAGAGAGCGCACCAGTGCACATATTGAGATCATAGGACTACTTTGGGGAGTCAATTTTCTATCCTGTGGATCTTGATAATTGAACTTGGCTCATCAGGCTTGGCAGCAAGTACCTTTATATGTTGTTAGCCAGATTTCAGACTTTTAAAAATTGTTGTAACATATCTTTCATTTTCCTAGGTTTACTAAAAGACTGTCGTTTTATGAAAAATGAAGCAGATAGGTAAGTAGGTACGTAGGTAGGCAGATAGGTAGGTAGGTAGATGGGTGGGTAGATGGATGGATGATAGATATAAAATTGGTGTTTTAGTGATATTATATAGTATCACAATTTGTTCATTTTATCTGATGGTTTTGTTTTCAGTTTTTTAAAACAATCATTAATATATTTGCTGTAAGTATGCCTGTGAGATTTTTATGTAAACACAGGTTTTCATTTATCTCATAGATTCCTAGAGATGAGATTTCTGGGTCACATAGTAAATGTACCCTTTTATCTACTCTTGTTACTGTTGCTGTCACTATAGTGTTCAAGCACTATGTTGAACAGACATTGAGAGAGGGTATTTTTGCCTTGTTCCCAGCGTTAGTGGAAATGCTGTGAGTTTTCCCCTGTTTAACATGATGTTGGCTGTTGGTTGTGTATTGACTTTCTTATGTTGAGATATATTCCCTCCATCCCTAGTTTCCCCAAGACTATGTTATCAATGGAGGTTAGATTTTGTCAAAGGCCTTTCCTGCATCTAGTGAGCTTATTACGTGGTTTCTGTCCTTGAGTCCATTTATGTTTTTACATATGTTGAACCATCCCTGCATTTCTGGGATGAAGCTGACTTGACTGTGGTGGGTGATGTCTTTTTGATATGCTCGTGAATTTGGTTTTCAACTATTTTATTGAGATTTTCTGCATTTATGTTCATCAGGTAAATTATTGTTTCTTTTTGTGTGGGGGTCTTGTCTGATTTAGGTATCTGTATTTCTGAATTCCTAAAAAGAATTTGGAAGCATTCTTCCCTTTTCTATTTGGTGAAATAGTTAGAGAAGCATCTATCTTAGTTCTCAAAGGCATGGTAAAATTCTTTTTAGTTAGGAGACTTATTGCAGTTTCAGTCTTGTTGCTGTAATTAACCTGTTTTCAAAAATTAATCTCTTTTTTGTTTAACTCTGATAGGTCATCAGCATTAAGAGACTCATCCATGGCCTCATTAGTTTAGAGGACTTGTTGCACTTGCAGAGGTCTTGGGTTGAATTCCCAGCCAGCATCCACATAGTAGCTGACCACCATCTGTAAGGCCAGGTTGACAGATTCCAGTACCCTCTCCTGCCTCCACAGACACTAGCATATGCATGGTGCACATACATGCATGCAGGCCATTAAATAAATAAATAAAATAGATAGATAAATAAATAAATAAATAAGCCATCTGTAACGCCAGGTTGAGAGATTCCAATACTCTCTCCTGGCCTCCACAGACACCAGCATACACATGGTGCACATATATGCATGCAGGACATTAAATAAATACATACATACATACATACATACATACATACATACATACATAAAATAGATAGATAGATAGATAGATAGATAGATAGATAGATAGATAGATTCATCCATTTCCTTTAGGTTTTTAATTTGTTAGAATATAGAGTTTTGAAGTATTTCCCTAAAGATTTCACTGGTATTTATTGTAATGTTTCTCTTTTCATCTCTAATTTTATAAGCTTTTGTTTTTTCTTTCATTGAGTGAATTTGGTAAAAATTTGTCAGCCGTATTGATCTCTTCAAAGAACTAACTTCATCTCATTGCTTCTTTTTTTTTTTAATTGCTATTTCATAAATTTTTGGTCCGATCTTGATTAATTCTATTTGTCTATTTCTGAGTGTTGTTTGGAAGTTCTTGTTTTTCCAAGGTCTTAAGGCACATCTTTAAGTTGTTTATTTGGGTTCTCTTTAATTCTTTTGATGTAGACACTTAAAGCTGTAAACTTTCCTCTTAGGACTGCCTACATGTTTGGCATGTTTGTGCTTTAATTTCTATTCAATTTTAGAAAGTTATAAGTTTTCTTTTTTAAAATCTCTTCAGTGATCCACGCATCATTCAATACTGTATTGTCAATCTCTACAAACAACATAGTGTATATTTTCTATAGTTTCTATTGCTGTTGGCAATCTGGCTTTATTCCACTGTGGTCAGATAAAATACTAGTTGTAGTAATTTTCCTTTATTTATTGAGACATGCTTTGTATTCCAACATGTGCTCTATTTTAGTTAAAGTTGTATGGGCTTCTGAGAAGAATGTTTCATGTTTAGGTAAAATTTCCCATAGATATGTTAGGTCTATTAATATCTGATGTCTGATCTGATCTGCTTTATTATTTCTGCTTATTTTTTATCTGTACAGTATGTCTTCTGGTAAAAATGGGGTGTTGAATCCAACTACTATTACTGTGTTGGTGCTGATCTGTTGATTTGTATCTAGTAGCCTTTGCTTCATCAATTTGGGTGCACCAAGTTTGGTGCATAAGTGTTTAGGATTGTAATGCCCTTTTGGTAGATTGTTCCCTATATCAGGATGAAGTGACCTTCTTTATCTCATCTGATTAATTTTTATTTGAAGTATATTTTGTTGGGTGTTAATCTATTTTGTTGCTTGTTTCTTGGTTCCATTCAGTTGAAATACCTTTCCCCATCACTTAAGTCTATGGTAGTTTCTTTCTTTGGTGGTGAAGTGTTTCTTGGAGGCAGCAAACTGATAGATTCTGATTTTTTAATCCAGTCTGCTAATCTGTGTCCTTTGATTGGGGAGGTGATCAATAACTTTGATGTTAAAGGTATGTATTGATTCCTTTCATTTTGTGGATTTTATGGTGTTTACTTTCTTATTCCCTTTTTGTTTAATTATAGTCTTAACATTGTTTTGTTTTATTTTGTTTTACTGTCACCTTTTGGGTATGATTATCCTTTTCTTCAGTCTGAAGTATCCCTCCCAGTATTCTCTGTAGGACTGGCTTGATGGCCCTAAATTCCTTTAAGCTGCTTTTACTGTAGGAAGGATTTATTTCTCCTTGAATTGGTAGTCTAGGCTAACATCTACATAGACTTTGAGAGCATGTGGTACATTGGTTCAAAACATCAGCCAATTCTGATTAATATCTGTAATTCCTATATATCTGCTCTTAAATGTGACTTGCTCTTTCTCTGTTACAACTTTCAAAATCCTTTCTTTGTTCTGTATGTTTAATATTTTGGCTGTTATATGATGTGGGGAATTTCATTTCTGGTCCTGTTTATTTGGTGTTCTCCATGGCTTGTGAACCTGGCTAGGCAACCTTTTCCTTTGATTTGAGGATTTTTATCCTATGGTTGTGCTGAAAATATTTTCTGTGTCTTTGTATAGGTTTCTTCTTTTTCTTTGCTTGTAGTTCTTGTGTTTGGTCGTTTTATGATTTTCAGAAACTCCATTCGTTTTGTACAGTTATCACTTTCTTTGATGGGGTGATCCAGTTTCTCTCCTTGTCTTTATATGTTGACATCCCCTCCCATGAGGTCTGGCCTATTGAGCAGGCTTTCCAAGAAGCTTTTTGTGTGACTAGCTGATCCTCTAAAGGTTTATTTTGGTTTGATTTTTCTTCAATTTTTTTCTCTTTTTATTGAATTCTATATTTATATCCTGAATTGGCTTTTTTTTTCCCATTCAACTATTTGCTGTGTTTTGGAGGGTATCATTCTGGCATTTATCCATATCCTCTTTGAATTCCTTGAACATACTTATAATTTCTATTTTGAGTCTATTGTCTTCTAACTTTCTCTCCTCAGGGATTATTACTATGGGAATACTGATTCTTGGAGGAGGTATTGTCTTGGTTTTTCATGTTGTTTTTACTGTTGCATCTGGACCTGAGTATCTGGAGGCAGGTCGTTGGCGTTCAGAATCTCAGAATAGTTTGCGGAATACTTCTACTACACTGGAGCCAATTCTCCTTAGGTAATAAATTGAAAATTACTTTGTAGACATTTCAAGGGGGGAAAAACTTTTTTACCCTATTCACATATTTTAAGCAAAAGAATCCTTTAGAAACAAGTACCTCTGTGTCTTTCTTTATTCCTTTTTATTGTTTTTGTTGTGTGTGTGCTACTTGTAATTCTTGATTTACATTTCTTTGCTGTTTATTTCTTGCTAATGGCTTAGCATGGCTTTCTTGGTGGTGGTGGTGGTGGGTGGTATTTAGTTACTTTTGTCTACCTAAAGTCATAATTTTTTATGCTACTGGAGAATTAGCACATATGTTTCTTGGCTTGTATCTCTTCATAAAGCTAAATTATTCTTGTTAGTTTTCTTTTGGTTGCTGTAACAGTTACCAGAAATTCTGCCCTTTAAAAACAATTAAATCAACTTTCTCATGGTTCTAGAGAATAGAAGTTCAAAATCACTTACACTGGGAAGATTTCAATGTCCAGCTGGGCTGTGTTCCTCTGGGAAGTTGTGGAGGAGGCTGCATTCTTGCCTCTGTCAGCTTTTAGTGGCTGTGTATATTCCTTGGTCGGCAACCACATCACTCTAATCTGTCACTATGCTCATATAGCCTTCTCTTATAGACTTGTTATGGTTTGAATCTAAGCTATCCTCCTGAGCTCATGCTCTTGAACAGCGAGGTCCTCCAGTTTGGGATACTGTTTGGGGAGGTAGAGGAACCTTTGGAAAGTGGGGCCTAGCTAGTAATTCACTAACACTGGACCTTCGAAGGTTTGTCCACTGCTAGTTCTGGCTAGTTATCTGCTTCTTATCTACTGTCCTGCTATGAACTCCAGTCACATACTCCCTGTTCCCATGAACTCAGCCACTGCTCCCTCACCAGGATGGGCCAAAGCTTCTGAAACCATGAACCAAAACACCTTTCCTCCCCAAATTTGTTGTCGGGCATGTGGTCACAAGAAGGCCAGTGTAAACAATTCCACTTGGGTTTCTCTAGGGACACTGGGATTGCATTAAGTCCTCCTGGGTCACCCATGATAGTTTCCCCACCCCCAAATTTTTAATCTAGTTCTATCTATAGTCATTTTGCCATCCGAGCTAATACTCATTTGTTCTGGGGCTGCAGACTGGGGTCGCTCTGGGACAAGGGTATGAACCTACCCTATGATGTAACAAGGAATCCAGAACACTGATGAGATGGCACACCAAACTCATTCATTACATCTTGAAAAATGTCCTTTACAATCTGTATTTTTAAAAATCTTATCTTTTGCCATTTAAAATATTAATATTTGCACATCAAATATTTATATAAATTAATTCAGACTAATATGCTTTAGAGAAAGTTCCAAAAATGAATTCAAAGGAACAAACCCAATTCATCATCTTTCAGTTCTTTTCACATATAGCCTTATAAGTAATCTCTTGATAGTGAAACATGAGTGTAAAAATTTAACTGTTTTGACAAAGGAAAAGCTTCCATGTAGAATCATGGCCTCTAAATATTGCTAACTTTATTCAAATTAAAAATGTTAAATATTGCCAGGAGGTTGTGGCACACACCACTAATCCTAGCACTCAAGTACTAGGAGGCAGAGGCAGCTGAGGAAGCTTAGGTTTTATGCTAAAGCCTTTTTGAGTTCAAGGCCAGCCTAGTCTACAGGGTAGTTCCAGGTCAGCCAAGGTTACACAGAAAAACTCTGTCTTGAAAAAAAAATTTTTTTCTTTAATTTTTTACAAATAATTTGCATTCCTATTTTTATGATTTAAATAAATTTATTTGCTATAATTATCAACCTTCATAACTGAAACAAGTAATAACTAGTATGTATATGAAATTTGTAATGAAAAAGATGTATACAGAAGTATAGTGAAGTGAGGCTATCTTATGGCATTAGCTCTTCAACATTTGTTTAATACATGGTTCACATATTAAAACTAATTATCAAGATTAGAAACACTGAAAAAGTAAGTCATTAACGTGTCAACAAAGCCCTAGAAGGCACTTGTGTAAATAAAAGCATGCACATTATTGTCAGCAGCAAGAACAACTCCATATTGCGAACATGATTGTTCTCTGAGGACACCAAGTAAAGGCAGGATAACCATACTGAAGCGTATTGGAATTATCTCCCACTTAAGACAAGAAGGACGATCCCTCAGTTCTTCTCCTACTCAGCAGCTCTACTAGGCCTGCACAGACTTCCCTTAATTAAAACACATACACACAAAAAAACACACACCAATGACAGGACTAAGTTATCACTTTCTGTAAGAATTTTCATATGGCACTGCAGACATTCAATGCGTAAGTTTATATATATATATATATTGTGTATGTAAGTGCTGGGATTAAAGGCATGTGCCACCACACCCGGAAGGAAAAGTGTTCATTAATGAATACTGTATAAGGAAATGTTTGGACCAAGCATCACATTTTTATCTATCCAACATTTAACGTGTCTTACATGTGCATACATTTATATGTGTCGGCAGAGAAATTCAGAACTGCTTACGCATTCACTGACTGAACCTAACTAAACCTGGGAACTCAGCTTATAAGAATATTTCTAGGTGATGTATTAATAGTTTCTCCAAAAACTAGATCTCAGAATTGGAGAGGTGGCTCAGCAGTTAAAAGCATATACTCCTCTTGCGGAGGACTCAGTGCTATCCCCAGCACTCATTTCAGGCGCCTCACAGTGAGCTCTAATGGTAGTTTTAGGGGATCTGACGCCCTCTTCTGGCTTCTGTGGGTACTTGCACAAACATGGTCCACATACATACATTCACATAACACATAAATAAAAATAAATCTTTTTAAAAAATTAGGTCTCCCTTGCCTTTGACTATTATCTAACCTTGAAAGCATAAGTTTTAGGCTAAATATTATATTAAGAAACAGGTTTAGTTCTTCTTGATGCTGGTTCAGTGCTTCTGAATACTTTGTTTTTCAGGGCTTGAGGAGATGGGAAATGTGAAGATCTGAGTTCTGATCCCAGAGCCCGTAGTGAGGTGGCATGTGTTTGCAGTTCCAGCAGTGGTATGACAGGTGGAAGAGATAGGTGGATTTCTAGAAGCTCACTAGCCAGGTAGCCTCGCTTACTTGGCAGTGTTCTAAGCCAAGGAGAGACCCTGTCTCAGTCAAAAAGGTGGAAAGTACCTGAGGACCCTCATCCAAAGCTGTCCTCTGACCTCCACGCATGCTCTGTGCAGTGCACCCATACACACACGCACACACACACACTCCACACATACACCATAATCACACACACACTCCACACAATCAATCAATCAATCAATCAATCTCTTTCAAAAGTAAAAAAGCTAACTTTTGAGACTTTTAAGGAGTATAGTTTATTTGAGCTTATTGGGTTGGTGTTGGACCTCTCCCTCAACCCCCACACTTTACAATGCAGTCTCTTCTGTCAGAGCTCTTACACATTCCCATGTCCTCAGATGTAATGCGGTATGCTGATGTGCTATAAATTATAGCACTTGGCCAAGTCTTCTTTCCTAAGTTCTAGACCTGTGCATCTAACACTTTGTTGTGTCTCTCTCCCTGGGTGTGTGACTGACACTTCAAACTTTCTATGTCCCAAAGCTAATTTGGGTTTCTATTATATACAACCTACAATTCTATATTTTTAATATTCCTACTCCCAAGTTGCTAGGAGGTGCCATTCAGTTTTCACTTAACTTTTTTATATCATCATATCTTGTTGGCTCATTCTGAAAATATCTTGAATTCTACCCACTTCAACTATTTCTATTGTCTTCAGTGTAGTAGCCCCCACCAGTTTTCTACCTGCCTAGCTGGTTTCACTTAACCTACATTTTTCCTTTTATTCATCCACAGTAACCACAGTGTGCTGTAAAAGTAATGCTAGTGTGATCTCAGTATTTGTCTGCTTACAAGCTTTTGCCATATTGCAACAAAGATGAACTTTGTTGGCATTGTGCTAACTGAAAGAATCCAGAGACAAGAAAAGAGATGATGTGTGACTCCAAGTATGTGAGAGTTGAACGGTTACGTTGCTAGGAGAGAAAATGGTGGACTCCAAGAGCGTTTTGGAGGGCAGGGGGAATGGGCAATTATTAGAGATCACAGAGGTCGGTGTGTGATGGGGAGGAAGTTCTAGAGACATTCAGATGTAGCTTAGTGCTGGAGTGTGTTAGCAAGCTTAGCAAGTTCAGTCACTTAAATTCTAAGTGCTGATGAAGTTACTTAATGCCAGTGAGGTGTACTTTAAAAATAGTATGCCTTCTATCAGTGGACTGGGGGAGGGGCATGGGTAGAGAAGGGGAGGGAGGGAGATACGGGGGGATACAAAGTGAATAAATTGTTATTAATAAAAATAAAAATTTTAAAAAAGTATGCCTTCATGTATGTGGGTGTTTTACCTGTATGTATGCATGCCTACTGCCCACAGAGGCCAGGGAAGGAGGTCAGATGCCCTGCAACTGGAGTTAAGGGTTGTAGGATGACATGTGGATGCCAGAACTTGAACCCTCTTAACTACTGAGCCATTTTTCTAGCCCTGAAGATGATAGCTTTTGCTACAATAAAATAATTTTTTTTTGTTGTTTTTCTTTGCTATTCTGTAAAGGCTATACTACTTGACACTGGGAGGTGAGTGTGATCAGGCCTACCATTCCATTGCTACAGTGGTTGCCTAATAAGTTCATGAGGACGCTGACTTACACACCTTTCTTTAGACCTTCCCCCATGAAGTAGCCTTTGGTTTCTGTGTCATGTTCCCTAGGAACTTGTTCTCAACTGATCTTCTTATCTACAGCATTCCTTCACCTCCACCTCATTGCGTCACTTTGATTACAGGCCTGCACCACCACGCTCATCTTCAGAGTTTACCTTGATCCCTATTTTGTTCACCAAGTCTGTGCTTCCTTGGGCTAGGATTAAATAGTGTTAGCTTGGAGGAAGAAGATGTGGATTTCAATGTTCAATATCTACTCAGGCACATAAACAGCCCACTTGCTTCTTGGTCCGCACTGCCAAGAATCATTTCATTTCTGTCTGCGTGGCCCTTTGCATGCCAAGGCTTCTTTTCTTCCCCTACCCCAACCCTGTTCTTAAGACTCCAGCTCCTCATGGTACTCTTCAGGTCAGTGTGAGTGAATATCACTTCTGTGCACATGTCACATTACAGGGCAACATGGAGACTATCCAGGTAAATCTAATCTGATTACACAGGCTCTTTATTTATTTTTTACAGTGCATTTTCATCATGTCTCTTCATCTCCCCACTCTAAGTCCTCTTGGGCATCCCCCCTTTTCTCTCCAATTCATGTCTTCTAGAATTATTATTGATATACTCTATCCTATTTGTCTGTCTGTCATCTGTCTGTCTGTCTGTCTCTTTATCTATCCTGAGTCCAGTTGGCATTGCCTACATGTACATGTACATGTACGGGAGTGTTGGGCTGACCTCTTGGGTGTGCGCAACCTATCAGAGCTATTCTAGAAGACAACTGTCTCTCCCCTGCCAGCAGCTGTCAACTGCACACAACTCCTCATAGAGGTGGGATATTGAGGCCCTTGCTTCACATTTTTTTTTCCCAGATTGAAACACTTCATCTTGCCACTAAGCTCCTTAAACAGGAGGGTAAACTACTCACAATTGCTTCAGCAAGTCCCGGAAACAGACCAGACTCACTAGGCTCCTGCCTGCTGGAGTAAACAGAGCTAAACTGCAAAGCTGATTCTAAGAACAAAAGCTACTCAGAAGACTGAGGCCAGACCAGCTACCTGGAGGAAGCAGAAACCAGCCAAGCAGACTGGAAAAGGTTTAGACCAGAGTCAGTTGGAAAGGACACTCTCCCAACGTGTCGAGTTGCCTGCAGGCTGTGCACTGTGCTCCAGATTTTCCAGCTTTTGTGAGCTGTGCTGGGGTGGGCTGTTGTGATGCAGCTGCACTCATTTCTGCTCCTGTAAGTAACCCCTCACCCGTATTCCTATAAATAGCACCAATTAAATTCATTGGGTTTTCCAAGCTGGACTTTGGAGGTATCTGTAGGATAAAAAGCCTGAGGCCACTAGGGGTTTTGAAAGCCCACCAATCCCTGAGCTAAAAAAATCCTCACCAATCTCTGACCTGAAAATCCACAAATCCCTGCACTTGAAAACCCAAGCTCCAAATCCATCAACCCCTGGGCTTGCCTCAAGCTCAGGACTTGAAATCCCACCAACACCTACCCTGGATATACCCACCCTGGAAAACTCCACCCCCAAGAAACCCTATATAACATCAGCCGCTTGCTCAGTTCTCTCCCAAGCAGAAGCATCAATCTTTTTGTGTCTTTACCAAGAAAATCTAGTGTGAGGTTTGTTGTGCAGTGTGACTTTGGGATATTCCTTGGCTCCCGACTGCCAGGATACCTTTCTCCTCAGAGCTGTAAAACTTACAGGATCTGTGTTTTGGTCTGTCAAGGGCTTCCCATCTGGGGTGAGCAGACATTTCCCCAGAACAAGTTTTGTTACACAGTGGCTCTTTGCCCATCCTTGAGTATTGATCAGTATGCTCTTGTACAGGCACCTGTAGCTACTAAGACTTCATGGTTACAGCTCACACAGACTCTTAAAAACAAACAAACAAACATGTATGTTTTGGCCTGCTGCCAAGCCTGATCATCTGAGCTCTATCCCTAGAACTCACATGGTAGAATGCGAGGACTGACTCCTGCAGGGTGTCCACAGGCTACATGGCTATAGCACGCACCCATACACACAAATCAGTGTTTTTTAAAAACTTGAAGTTTCTTTGGCTAATGCTGTAGGAGTAAGTTAGAGACGTGAGTCATGAAGACCGTGTAATCCGTGGCCTGGATTACAGCTTCCAGAGAAGGAGGAGGCGGTTCTTGGGCCCACCGCTGCCAAGAAGACGACACCATTAGCGATCTCAAGAGATGGGTCAGAAACAAATCAGCTAAAAACAGTTCCAAAATTTAGATTATTGTTGCAGCAATGGTTCACCAAGTGGGGGCCTCTAAAAAAGAAGCAAAAGCCTGCTCACATTATAAAGCATTTGTGCCTCTGCACAGCTGTGCTGTGTCTGCCCAGTTATTGTGCTATACATTGGCATATACAGAGCAAGCAGAGCTCTGTACGCTGTCTGTAGCTGGTAGGTCTTGTTGACTCACCATGACAAGCACATTCTGTGCTGTTTATGACCGGAGCTAGTAGTAGTTGAGGGCAATCAGGATGAGTGAAGTTTGGGCTACGCAGCTGTAAGTGATTGGACTTTGCGTATCTAGCCTGTGGCCACTACTTTTATTTACCTTTTTAGCACGTTTCCTCCAGACTAGAGTCCAGCCTGGCCAAGACTATGTTAATCTTTTCACATGTGCTGCATGTGGAGCACAGCCAAATCTAGCAAACTCCTGACCTACAGAACTTTGAGGTAATAAATGGGTGTTTTCATGTACTACTTTGTTACATAGCACTAGAAAAGTAATACAAAAGGGTTACCTAAATAATTACCAGGAGACCAGGACCATAGGAAGACATGTTAGACTCTAGAGGGCTCCTCTATCCCAGCTAGTTCCCAAAATTGACATGGGAAAACTATGATTTCTTTTATAAGATTTAAAGACTATGATTTATAAGTTTTAAAGCACAATAACCGGGCAGATATCAACCCTCTAAGCTACTTTGCTATTTCCCAGATATACACCCCAACTTGCTTGCCGTAACTGTTGCTACCTGGAGTGCTTCTGTTCTGTCAGGCCATCCCTCATGGCCATGGGTTCATGGCCCATACTGCCCTATGGTGACTTCCTTCTCTCTGGCTTCCTTTCCTGCTCCTCCCTCTCTTACCTGTGGTCCTCATCTGACACCAAGCTGGAGAACTTAAGCTCTGCCTACTTCTCTTCTGCCCAAGTATAGGCTATCAGCTACTTTTATTAACCAACCAACTTTAAATTGGGAAGCAAGTACATCACTTGGTGTACACGAGAATGTGCTCATCTGGATAACAACCAGATCTTGGGGGTCAGTATTTAGTACTAGAATACGGAGCGCCAGACCAGCCCCCAACACATAGGGGCTGTAAATGAGACACTGGATGTAGCCAAGATTGGCTGGGTCTTGCTCAGATCAGCAGGATAGCTGATCTCAGGAGGGTAAACAGTCAAGGTCAGTTCCAGGTTTTGAAAACCCACCAGTTCCTGACCTTGAAATCCCACCAATCCCCACTCTGGAAATCTCTACCCTGGAAAAGAAGAGAAGACACTGGATCAATGACCATGATTCGGTATAAACCTTCAGTCTTGTCATCGTGTGAATCCTCACAGACCCAGCTTCATTCTCTTCCAGTGTCTCTTGGAGTTGTAACTGGTTTAGTTATCAGTTTTCATCCAAACCCACTGAGGAATAGGATAGTTTTGCTCTTCTTTCTTGGCCAGGAATCGCTTGACTCTCAAAGTCTTGTGAGAAGACAAGTCACTGAGTCAGGTGTTGGGCACATGATTGGTAGAAGAAAGGAGAAGAGGACATACAGAGCCATTTTTAAGCCAAAAGCATCACCACAATTGCAGAGAAAGGAAAGACTGAGGGAAGGGCATGGGCTCTGAGTTTGAGCCCCCTTCTTACACTATTCCATTTGCTGAGTGCTTTTTATTAGTACCATGGCAAAGCACTAATGTGCACTATATAATTCTAAAGTAGATATTTCTAAGACTTGTGGATTCTGTGCTATATTTTCATTTTTGAGTTGGGTCATCTCAATCATATTGACTATTCCACCCTCAGCTTTCTCATCTATTTAATGGGTTTGTTCATACAACTTAATTTACAAAAATATGTGACTGTAAATTGTAAACTCTTAAAAAATACTGGAAATTATGAGCTGCAGTCTACAATTCAGTTTCTACATATTTACCACAGAAGTTCACTGACACTGACCATAACAAGCTATGCTCTATGTATATACACTTTGTAGCTACGTACGTATTAACATTTGTTCTCTGAGGCAGAACTCACATGAGTCAGCCAACCTCCCTCCTGGCTCAAGACACACCAGTTATCCATGATGAAAGCATGACTACAAGCTGAATTCATGGGCTAACAGTATGTTCTAGTACTGGGACTGGGGATGGGGAGCTGATAATTTTAGGCCTAAAATGTTTTAGGTATACTCTGATCACTGAATCAACTGATTATAAGGAATTCACATGGACTGTACTGGGCTGGGGCCATTTTGGAAGTCCGCATAGGTATGTGCACCATGATGTGTGTGCGTGCCTAAGAACGGAGGCACACTCAGCACCACAGCCTAAGTCTTGCAGAGATCCTTTATGAAAGGCTTTATGTTCCTTTAAGATGGATACCCACAGACATTAACTCTCAAGGTTTTTTTTGTTTTGTTTTGTTTTTTTCTCCGTATAGCAAAACGACACATTTGCCAGGCAGAGACTCTCAACAAAGCAAAGGAACTACCAAAACCACAAGAAAAGGTTTCTACTGAATAATCAGTAGAAATCTGTTCGGCTGCCGTGGCTTTTGCTGTTTTCACTGTCGCTGAGTTGTCACGGTAATTATATGGTGCCTAATATCTGTACCTCTGTTTATCTAGGCTGCCCTGCGAGTTTCCGATTCCTAGTTGTCAAACTTGATGGATGACTAGCAGGTAAATCCTGATAAAAGCCTGGTTTATTTAGGCCCAACCTGAGCTGAACTTCCTCCCTCTGGCCCCCACAAGCTGTGAGGAAGGATTTTATTATCGAAATTTTGTAAGCATAAGCAGGGAAAAATAAAAGCCTTACTTTTGAAAAGACTTAGAAGCTATACGCTGACTAAATCAGCTCTCTGGATACCCAAGATCACTGTGTGGTCTACAGCAAACACCTAAAAAGTAGAAAGTCGAATTTAACTTTGGGGTTGATTCTGTCCTTGCAGAAAAAAAGACTCGTTGGATGGCATTTCCGTCCTTCAGACTGGCTTCTAGAGGTTTTATACGTGGAACTCTAGCCCAAACACGGGAACAGTATTGAACTCTGTCCTCGCACTATGACTGGTCCCTACGCCGAGCTGAGCTCTGCCCCTCAATTAGAGAAGAGCTAGTTTCTTTATATAGACCATTGGCTCAGGTAGGGAAGAGGTGTCAGTCAGGGAGACTCCGCCCTCTCGACCCCGTGACCCTTCCCAGGCAGCTGGACTTCGGCGAAGTGGGCGGGCCCTGGGCGGTCCGTCTCCAGGAGGCGGGCCCGAGCTCGGGAGACCCTGAGCCCTCTGGCTGTTGCCGCAGCGGGAGCCGCAGCCGCTGTCGCCCCGAAGACAAGCGCCACCATGGTGAAGATCGTGACAGTGAAGACGCAGGCATACCCGGACCAGAAGCCGGGCACCAGCGGGTTGCGGAAGCGGGTGAAGGTGTTCCAGAGTAGCGCCAACTACGCGGAGAATTTCATCCAGAGCATCGTCTCCACCGTGGAGCCGGCGCTGAGGCAGGAGGCCACGCTGGTGGTGGGCGGGGACGGCCGCTTCTACATGACCGAGGCCATCCAGCTCATCGTCCGCATCGCCGCCGCCAACGGGGTAAGGGACGCGCTGGCCGGGCCGGGCGTGCGCGACGTGCGGGCTTTGGGGCCCGCGCTTCCGTGCGCGCCACCCTCCCGTCCCCGCCCCGCGCACGCTCCCTTGACCTTGGCAGTACCCTCCTTTCCCTCCCCCGCTTGCCTTAGAGCCCTCTTCTCTTTCCCGGGCCTCCCCCGACCCCCACCCCTCACAGTTGCGCCGTGACTCTGCCGGGAAAGGTGAGCCCGCAGCCCTGCAGACCCCGCCTGGCGCTGTGCTATTCCGGTCTGGGGTTGGGGCGCCTCCCGCTGGCTCCCGGCCTGGCGCTGGGAGGGCCGGGGTGACCGGAGCGCTCTTCTGCCCTTCTCCAACCCCCGGGGCGCCAGGGTAGCGATCTGGGCGGGCAGGTGCCAAGTCTCTCTCCCCACCCTCTAGCTGGCTTGGGGAAAGTTCTTCTCCCCACCTCTGCTCGGCCTGCTGCTCAGGCTTTTGAAAAGTCCAGTCTCTGCTGGGTAGTTTTCTGGACCTGTTCCAGCAAGGGGGCTGGAGCTGAATTTTCATTAAAACAGAAACAATACACCCAAGGGCTCTCTTGTGCAAGATGTCCTGACAGGCCAGGAAATGAATGCAACGCCCCCGGTTCCGCCCCCTGGTTAAGAGAGGTTAACGTCTTAATTGGGCCGGTCCACTAGAGTGGTGAAACTTTTTTTTATTATTATTATTATTTCTGTAAAGTTGATGAACAGGAATGTGGATTTGTGGAATTGGTTGTTTCCACAAGATGTTTTTCTAAGGAATTTTAAGGAATAAAATTTAAAACACGTTTCTAACATGTTTTAAGGAACACGCTTCCTTTACGTATTTAAAATAACATTGCACTCATTCTCAGCGCCTCTGGGGCCCATTCCCTTTTCAGCAGTTACTTGTATTCATTTTCACAATGCTCCGTTGTATTAACGACGTGTTAACTGTCTTGCCAAGCACCATGACAGACACTTCACTGGTGTGTCTCAAGGACCCTCTTGAAGCCCTACAAGGAAGATGCTCTTATGGTTCTTCTCAGTCACCGGTGAGAGTCGTAACGGCTGGACCCGTTAACGAATTGACCAGCTATAACGGGAGCTGTGAATCCAGCACAGACCTGCCAGTCCCAAGAACCTGAGCAGCTTCTGAGAACTAAGGGACTCTTAAATTGCAGGACCTTCCTTCTGCCCTCCCCCCCACTTTTCAGACTCTAAACTGAGCTCTGTTGGCTTTCCTGCGTGGGCCAGACATTTACAAAGAGAATGAAAGGAGTCAGGACTTCTTTTTCTATGGCACCTGAGTTTTCAGACCACCACAGCTTTCCACGATCAGAGAGAGGACAGAGCTTTGGAGAGAAGATGCCTTCATCTCCACCATGCTCAGGGGCTTCTCAAGAGTTCCCTGGCCTGTGCCCTGTACAGAGAATGGGTGGGGGAGGGAAGCTCACTGAGGAGCTTTCGGCATAGTTTGAGTTTTAGGGTTCAAAAGGATATCTATCACTTTGGGGGTACTGTGGAATGAGAAGAAAAGAATTAGTTAAGACAAACACACACACACACACACACACAAAGTTAGTAAACACCATCACCCTTTAGCCACTGGCTTGTTGCTCTTTTCTCTTTAGCCAGTAGTTTTCTGTAGATCACTTTGCTGATTTCACTCGGGAAATCTCTCACAGATTCCTGCTGTACTTAGACCCTAGCCATTCCCTAAGTTTTTGTCCCCAGCTTGCTGCTCTGGTTTTCTCAAGTGCCTCTACTTACAGGGGTGTAAATGTGTGATTCAGTTCAGATATCATCCTGAGAAAGCAACTGCCCCTTTCCCATAGATACCGCTACAGTAGGTTAATCCAATTCCAGGGAAATTATGTTTGCAGGTTGTATGTGCCTGCTGGAAAGTAAGCTTAAGGCACAGCTGTATTTTACCTGTTAGTCTTGCCTTGGTATACTCAGGGGTGTTGGTCCAGGACCCCTGCAGGTGCCAACTTCTGTAAAAGATGAAGTCTTTAGGAAATAAATTGTTATGGTCCATTTTCAGCATGAGGTGCAGTTGGAGCTCATCAGAGAGTCGCACATAAGCAGGGCTCCTGGGCCCCTTTGCTAGACCGGAAGCTGGCACCTGCTTGTCAGAACACTCTTGAGAGCTGAGAAGTTGCAGGCAGGCTGCTCTTTGACTGAGCCTCGATCAGAAAAGGGGGTAGGCCCCGGAGTATTCACTAGGAAAGACTTTGTATTCTCAACAGGAGGATGGAGAATTTGGGAAGGCAGCTATGCTAAAAGAACTGACAGCCGTGTCTCTCTGGAGTACCACCTTATGCGGACAGGAGAAGCTCATGATCAGAAACTTTCAAAACCACTGACCTGCACCAATTTACCACGCTAGCCATTTTTTTGTCTTTTCTCTCTGCTGGTGTCTCTGTCTGCAGAGTGGAATATTAAAAACCTGTTCACTGTCGCTAGTCTCTCGAATTTGCTGTTGGTATACTGAGGGTCTTGTTTCTCACAGAGTCCCTTTATAACAGGAGATGGCATTTGCTTATATTTCATGCATTTACCTTAAATCATCTCTATATCAGAAAACCTAATATGGCATAAATGCTGTGCTATGTGAGAACACAATGCAGGCATTTTAACTTGCCTTATGTTACTTTTTAATGTTTATTTGTGTATGTGTGTGGGTGCCTGTGTCACAGTAAGCGTGGAGGTGGGGACAACTGTGGCATTTGGTTCTCTCTTAACCACGTGGGTCTTGGGACTTGAACTTAGGAACTCATGCTTAGCGGCAAGTGCTTCTACCTGCTAAGCTATCTCACTGATGGGTGTGGGGCTGGTGACAAAAAAGAAAAAAAAAATTCAGATTGTGCCTACAGTACCTGAGCCAAAGGTAGTGTCTGTTGACTTCTTGTCTGGTTGCTCTGAATTGTGAATCACTAACGTAGACAATTGCCAGCACAGTGCCAGATACAAAGCAAGAACACGGAACCGGATTTCTTATCCACGGTCCATATACTTGGGAAGGAGCTGCCTAAGCAGGCTGGGTCAAGAGCCTTTACATTAGGCAATGAACCCTTTCTGTGGCAGGTGTAGTCTGTACCAGAATAGGCCCGAAATACACTGACCCGGAAATGAAGGCTCTGGTCACAGATCACGTCAACAAGGATTTGAGAACTCTGATGTCTCCCATTTGGGTTGACTACCTCTGTGTGTGTGTGGGGGGGGTGAGATGTGCATGAGTGTATATGTGTATAGAGATCCGAATATCATTCCTCATGTGCCATGTAGATTTTTCCTTGAGACAGGGTCCTCTCTCACTGGCCCGGAACTCCTCAAGTTCCTCTGGCTGGCCAGCAAACCTCGGGAAGTCGTGCTGTATCTTTGGGGTAGGACCGACTTGGCCGAGAGACTTTTAAGTCACTTTTTAATACACCACCTGTTTAGGAACTTTATATAACTTTCTGCTTCAAAAGATTCTTAATTATCAGCAAACTTTTGAGTGGTTCTTCTGTAGTTCATACTTTCTGATTTTGAATCAGCGTTAAACACCAGGCCAGAGAAGATGATATCTTTTTCCACATCCACTTAGGTTGTCTTGGCTTCTAGGAGAGGTAGAACAGAATAGATGCATTCACAGAGAAATTAGAAGAGAGAGAGAACATTCTGGATTCAAAAGAAGTGAGCCCTGAACTGACACTCTCTCTCTCTCTCTCTCTCTCTCTCTCTCTCTCTCTCTCTCTGTGTGCCTTCATTTGGACACGTGTACACATGCATGTGGAGGTCAGAGGACAACCTTGGGTGTTCCTCGGGCACCATCCCCCATCTGTTTTGAGATAGGTTCTCTCTTTGGCCAGGAGCTTGTCAAGCCCTCTCGGTTGGCTGGCCAGGGAGCCCAGGCTTCTTCCATTTGCTGCCTTCCCAGAGCTGGCATTGCGAGCACACTTGCCTGGAATTTTTGTGGGGATTTATGCTGATTGAACCCTGGTCCTGATGCTCGCACTTCAGCATTTTATGGACTTAGCCATCGCAGTAGGGCTGGAACCCAGGCCGCAGCCTTCGAACAGAGGCTATGCACCCACCTCTCAGGAGAGGAGAACAGCAGGGAGGGGAGGGAGGAGTAGCAGATAGATACTCATAGTCTGTTGTGAGTAATTTTTGCTACATATGTGTTTTTCCCATATTAGTCAATCAGTGTACCATTGGGCCTTATCTTGCTGTATCTCCAACTCTGGGTCACATAAGACTTTGTAGTAACTTGTTTGGGAATTTCCCCTCCTCAGTTTCACAAATGTTCTTTCTAAAAATAAATAAATAAATAAAATAAATAAATGAAATAAGTAGCATTTTCTTCCTAATGTGATCTATTGCTAGAGGATCAAAGACTAAAAAGGAGGCTAGAGAGATGGCTCAGTGGTTAAGATCACTTGTTGCTCTTTAAGAGGACCCAGGTTCGATTCGTAGCACCTACAAACAGCAATTCTAAAGGATGCGATGCCCTCTTCTGGCCACTGGATGCCAGGTACTCAGCTGGTACACTGACATACGAAACACCATAAAATAAAAAGGCAAAAACAGTATTCTCCCTGTTTAAGAGAGTAAGTTTTGAATATATAGATAATAGATACATGTTCAGGATTACATAGGGAAGAGTGACATTGTGTTGAGACCAGTGACTCATTTGATATTTATTGGCTACCTACTATGTGCTGTTCTTCATTACTAGAGCCACAGCAGAGAATAGAACTCTGAGGCTCTACTTAGGGAAATATGAGTGTTGTGTGAAGACAAATGCTCCAGAAAACAAACAAACAAACAGTTTGTGTTAAGTGACATAAAATGAGCCAGCATAGAAGGGCAGCCCTGCGACCTGGTCTGAGTGTAATGTTATTACATCATTTTCCCTTTCCCTTTCCTCCCTCTAACCCCTTCCTTAGCCCTTCTTTCTCAAATCCATGTCCTCTTCATTAATTGCCGTTACAAACATGCATATATATATTCCTAAACACGTACACCCAACCTTCTCAGCCTTTTTAATGTTACTTGTGTGTATGTGTTCAGGGTTGACCATTGGTATTGGACAAACAATTGGTGTGTTCTTTCCTGGGAAGACTATTTCCCCCACTGTCAGCATTCCTTAGTTGCCTGGAGTTCTTTGCATAGGGTTGAGGCTTCCTGAGCTTTCCTTATCCTCTTCAGCATGCCTGTTGTAGTCCTAGTTCAGCTCACATTTAGGCAGTCATGTTGGTGAGGCTTTTGAGTGTAGCTTCTAGCATTTCTAGGGAGCACAATCTCGAAGCAAACTCTGATCCTCTGGCTCTAACATTTCCTTTCCCGACCCTCCTTCTGCCATGATCCCTGAGCCTTAGATGCAGGAACTATGTCAAAGATGTTCCATTGGGACTCAGCTCCACAGCTCCGCATTTTGATTGGTGTATTTTTTCCTATAGTGGTCTCCATCTGTTGCAAAGAGAAATTTCCTTGATGGATGACAATTATACTCACCAGCCTAGACCTAGAGAAGGCTATGCAGGGTGCATCTCTTAAAAGATGAACTATGATGAAACATAGGGTCACTTGTCCAGCTTCTTGGTGGCATTGGAACTGGAACTTTGGTCTTCTGATATTTCATACAGTTGATCTTTTCTATAAATAGTCTATCTCATGGGGTAAGGCAGCACACGCCAGTAATCTTAGCAGTCAGGAGGCTAAGGATGTTTAAGGCCGGCATGGACTCTAAAGTGGGAAGCTATCCTGCTAACAGCAAAAGCCAAATACACAAAAGTGAGTGTATGTCAGAAAAAGTAGTTCCAGGGTTGTAGTGGGCATCCTTGTTAAAAGTTTAAGGACACTGGATTAGTCAGTGCTAATACTTCCATACTTTTGATGTTCAGATGAGTTCTGTGCATTTACGAGAGGACCTGACTAGAACAATTTGAGGAAGTACCAATACATAGGACATTGGGTGTGTGTGGCCATCTATAACACAGAGAACTATCTTCCCAAATTTAGTTGGTTTCTTCTTTTTCTGCTCTCTCATGTCATGTGGGAAGTGAGAGCTGTTTTCCTGCAGGACACCCAACATAGTTTACTCTGGCAAGGAATGCTTGAATTTTTGTTTGGCTGCTTTGAACAAAACTGACTCAGCACAAAATATGTTTTCCTTCCAGGTCATCAACAGGTAGAGTTAGGGGTGAGGGAACAGCAGAAGCCCCTTTACCAGACACCCATTCTCTACTAGACCCAGTGGGCTCACACACTCCTGCTTTCAGGGCTGCGTTCGTAGGACAGTGTTGTAAATGCCAGGTTCCCCCTGGGGATAACCAAGAAGCACCTCACACAGGAAGAGTACAGGCACCTGGAGTGAGAAAGTTCTAGGCTTTAGGGCCAAAGCTACTTTCCCCACTCCTGGATCAAATCAAAACCAGTTTTGGAGTCGTAGTGTGAAAGGATTAAAATCCACAAGTGTTTTTTTTGTTTGTTTGTTTTTTTGTTTGTTTGTTTTTTTAAAGGAAACTGATGCCTGTAATCCAAGGCCCAGCTGACCTCCATGGGGTCAGGAGTGACAGTAGTCAGCAGTACTATATGGGAAGTTGTGTTTTACTCCAGTGTGTGTTTCAAGTTAGAGTGGAAGGTGACACTTCAGCATAGCCAAACCAATCCAATCCTTTGCACAAATACACAGGAAAACATGTAATCTAGTATGTTTGATTTTAGAGGACAACAGGATCAGGCTAATACTCAGAGCTGGGTAGGGACCAAGACCGAGTGAGGGCTTGTGTCTGTGAGTGAGACGGTGGCAGAGCTGCCCCCGCTGTTTAAATCTCCCTCTTCTCGCTGTCTGTGTGTCAGTTTTAGCTAGCTAAATTTCTGCAAAGGAAATACGTGTGTGCTGTGACTACATTGCAGACTTTTGCCGTTACCCCTAGTCGCACCTATGGGAAGCCTCTGGATTGCAATTTAGCACAGGTAAATTGGAGCATGATGGCTTTGGGGGCCTTCTGCCTGCCTTATGTTTGAAATATGTTAGACTGTTTCAACCGTGCTTGCCCCTCCCACCGTAGCTCACGGGCTGCTTTGGAGTTTTATACTTGGAGTTGGCCCCAAAGTGGACATTGTACATACTGTGTGGCCCATATGGTAATCCCAATAATTTGTCTGACTCTATAGGTTGAGCTATAGTAACAGAGACTCAGTGGTAGTGAGTTAAACAAAATAGAAGTTTTACTCTTTTGGAGTGGCTGGTGCAGGCAGGTTGGGCCCGGCCTCCTGTGGTCTTGTGGCTTTGTCAGCCTGCTCATGGGGTTGTGCTTGTCCACCGGATTGCAGATGGTTCCCTGTACACCCATCCTGCTCTTATTTGGGTTAGTAGGCAAGGGAAGGAGAGGTGCATATGAACCAGCTTTCCATTATAACAACAGATGCCCAAGTATAGCCAGCGTTAAAGGAGGAAAGGTTTATTTGTCTCATCTTTGAGAATTTTCAATGGATGAACCGTTGACCCCACTCTTTTGGGCCTGCAGTAACACAGTATGTCATAGTGGGTTCTCTGGTATGGTGGAGGAAGTCCATGCTGTTTATGGCCTCGTGCAAAGGAAGATGCTAGATCCTGCCATCCCACTCAAGGGCACCAAAAATAAATACCAGTAGGCCCACCTCTTAAAGTCCCAGTAGCATTCTAGGCCCAGAACTAAGGCTTGTCACATGAACTTTTGGAGGACACTTACCCAGTATATTGAGAGGAATTTGTCAGCTAAAGTCATCCTTTTAATTAAGAGAAGGAAGGGAAAACTCAAAATCCCTGCCTCCGTCCAATGCTCTGTTGTCCACATAGACTACCTCACCCACTGTTCGCACTATCCCCACCCCCGCAAAGGGAAAGCAGCCCAGATGCTTTGAGCAATGCAGCCAGGTCAGTGTCCACAATCTCTAGGTAATCTGGTGTCCTCTGACTCCTCACAGTGCAGCATTCAGTAGCTAATACGTATAGCAACCTAACTGTAGAACCACTTGTGCGTGTACAGGTAGGTAGGAGGGTGGGTAGAAGAGTGTCAGGTTGGGAGAGAAGAAGAAAGAATTAGTTTTGTGCAGTTACGTTAGACATGGGCTGAACAGCTGTCAGCCATAGAGACGTTCACTGTGCTGGCCAGGGACACAGATCCCCTGCTCTGGTGGGCTCATGGGGAGCCCCAATTCTGCCCTCGGCGAGAAACATTTTTCCCCCTGTGCCCTGCACCCTTTTGGAGTTTGTTTTGTTTTGTTGTTTGTTTGTTTTTGTGATAAAAGGTGAGGTTAGGAAGACAGGGTTGCCTTTGCAGGATGTGGTTGCATGGTTTCTTACAGACTCCCCATGGTGCTGGCCGGCTGTGCTCACTTCCTTGGGCTGGTCACCACAGAGAACATTCTTACACGCATAGAGTTTGGAAACCCCAAAACTTTGATTTGTAGTTATTGCTTGTGTGTTCCCCCTCTGCCCTGACTTGTCCATCACTGATGGCCACCTTGGATGTGAGGAAGAAACAGGCTGCGTAAGAAGGCAGAGCCTTCGCCCGGCAGTGCTGGATTCCCATTGTCTCATGGAGAATCCTGTGATAGCCTTGAAGCACAGTTTCCCTTGCCAAGCACTGCTTTATAGACAAACAGCCATCATCTCTACTCCATAGTGCCAGCGATGACTAGCCTTCAGTGCCCTCATTTTGATGACACACTTGAAGAAAACTTCCCTGTGGTAGAGTAAAATTAATTATGAACTGGTCGCAGTAGTTCATACCATCTCTGCAATTTTCCACATCTGGTGGTGAACATCATTTAGTCATTTTCCTTGGCTGTCATTCCACCTCCTGCCTTAGGGAGCGGGCAGGGCGCAAGCCTTTCTTCCTGTTGTGAGATGGGTTTAAACATTAATTGCCTTGTTGGGAGACAACTCACACACCATGCAGCTTACCCATTGAAAGCATACAATTTAATATTTTGGAGTGGTATTTTCGGGCTAACCTCACTACCTCAGGGCTCAGGACTGATCCTCCTGCTTCAGTCTCTCCAGTTGCAGGACCTCAGGCCCATGGCACTGTGCCTGGTAATATTTCTTTAGTTTATTTACAGAATTGTGCAACCATTATCCCAATCTAGTCTTTGACTCTTTTTATGGCACTAAAAGAAATCCCATTAATTAGCAGTTAACCACCCTTCCTGCCTTGGCGCCTTCAGTGTTAAGCAATCACTAACATACTTTAGTCTCTGTGCATTTATACTTGGATCAGATGTCTAGTTTTGCTCATACGTTTGCAAAGTAAGGCTTCAAGAGCTTCAGGGGAAGCAGAGGTGAAGGGTTTCTGTCAAGAACAGTGAATTATATGCCTCTCTTAGCCAGCTTCTCATTGGCTGTAACAAAATACTTGAGATGGTAACTTATAAAGCAAAAATGTTTGACTCAAGGTTTTAGAGGTTCCTGTCTGTGGCCAGGTACACTCGGTACCTCTGGGCCTGTGGTAAGACAGCTTGTGGGCAGGGGCACATGGCCATTGCAATGAAGCAATATGACATGCCCCACAAGCCGGGGGCAGAGAGCTGCAGAAAGAGGCTGAAGTCCACCAGCTTCTGAGCATGTGGCCCCAGTGAGGGAAGGGCCCTCCTCAGGCTCTTGCTCTTGAATTTCCATGTCTTCTCCCACATACCGCATGGTGGCTTTTAGCTTTTAGCACATGGGCCTTTAGGGACACTCAACATCCAAACAGCATCAGTGACCACATGGCAGCATGCAATGTCCTCCACATTAGAGGCATGCTAGAGGTGATGTCCTCCTTCCCAAGGGCTGTCCTGATGACTGGGGTAGCATGATGGGACAAAGCAATTTCCATGAGGTGTGGTAGGAGGTGATGCTGAGGGAAAGTGATGTCTGTGGGAGTTCAGGGCCAGCCTGGGGCATGGTACAACTCATGCCTGTTTGTAAGGGTGTAAGGCTGGCCAAGACTTGCTGCAGGTGAGTGCATTTTTCTCAGCCACTTCCTGTCCAGAGCAGACAAGGCTGTGAGGAAGAGGAGGGCCAGCTTCGGTGTCTCCAGGAGAACAACCTCTCCCCAGCTCTCACAAGCATAAGCGATAAATTTCTTTTCTAACAAACATATTTGACTTCCACATCCCAGTTAGGATTGTGCCCCAGCACACGGCCACCCTGGGACTGGGCGCTTACTCCAGTCACGCGTCCTGTGCTCAGAGCATTTGAAACACCTCTGTGGGAATTATTTTTCAGGCCACTGGCTTATGGGCCACGCAGGAGAAGCAGTCACGCTATTTTATAGTCAGGCTTCATTTTTCACTTAAAATGATGTAATGAGATTTGAACACCCACTTTATTCATTAGACGTGGCTCCAGCCAATTATTTGTCTCTTTCCAAAGTTCAAATCTATTCTCAAAGGATGAAATTTATTATGACTGAGGATGTTCAGAGGAAGTACCACAGACAGGAAAGACAGCTTCCCCTGAAAGAGTGTGATGTCAGCGTCATTGGGAGGCCTTGCCGCTCCCTGAGGCTGCTGAGATGAACGTGCTGTGGCAGAGCCGGGACGTGAGTTACCGTGAGTGCCCTCCACACTGTAGAGAAGATCCTGTAAGACAGCTGATGCTGAGGGGGCCCCACTGTCCCACTTCCCTTGTGTGTTCTGTCACAGAGACCACACTGTTCAGTTACCTCATGTGGTCTGCCGCATGGATCAGGATGAGCTCCCTTCTACTCTCGTGAATCCATAGCATGCTTTCTACCACCATGCCATGCCCTTGGCCTTCTTCTGTTATCAGGACACTCATCATTGGATTTAGGGTCCAGCTAGGTGATCCAGGATGCTCTCAGCCCAATCCTTAACTTGCTAAGTCTCTTATCAAACAAGATCGCCATCCATCACAGGGTCAGAGTAAAGAGTTCTGGGGGTTAGGAGAGACCTCTATTTAATCCACAGCCAGCATGTGTTAAGAACCCGGAGGAGAGCCCTCTCCATTCCCCCACACACTACTGCTGCCTTGTTGGGACCAGACCAGGAATACCTTTCCACATAGCTGAGCACTGCCCAGCTTAAGCATATTCTAGCTTTAGGGCTTCGTCCTGCACAGCATCCCTGTGGACTGCCTGTGACATACTGCCAAAGAGAAGACAGGCCACAGGGTGGCACTCTCCATGCACAAAGCAGCAGTTCAGAGGATGAATTGGGATTGACTTTGGCTCGTGCTGAAGTTTTCATTTACTGTATAATATTGTGAGCTCTGCTTAGCATCTAACAGCAGTTGGTTCTGATACCTGACAAAGAGTATTATGGGAATTGAATGAGCCAATAGCACATGTGCGTTTGAGGAACTCTGGGTGCAACCCGAGTGGGAGTTACCACTGTTGTCATGGAAATAGCACTTTTGATTCAGGCAGGTCACTCCTTGGGCTGATTCAGTCGTGCCCAAAACAGACCTCTCAGAGCGCACGTGAGTGATAAAAGCCTCAGCTGAGCTGGAGAGCCACTAAACCAGCACAGACTCTGGCATCTTGAGGATGGTGGTAGGATATTTGTGATAGTCACATCTTCCGGGCCCACAGGGAAAGGGGCCCACCACCAAGCGTGTGACCTGGGTTTGATCCCTGGGACCAAGAGGGTGGAGGGAGAAAGCAGATTCCTCAAGTTGTCCTCTGAGCTCTACACATGCTCGCGCACACACACATGTACACATATGCATGCGTGCGCACATACGCAAGCACCACACACACTAATATAATAAAAAAATCAGATCATTTCTTTCACTTAGGATTTTATTGTAGCGTGACTTCAGAGTCAGACAAACATGGCTTTGATTCCTAGATACGCTTATTAATTACCCAATGTTTTATCTAGAGCAAATTAAAATTTTCCTTTTTGTGAGGAGGGGTGGTGCTGGGGATCAGACTCAAGGCTTTTACCTACCGCACAAGCACACTGCAACTGGATTACAGCCCCAGCCCTCTGGCTTTCTGATTTTTGAAATCAGTATGACATAGCGTGAGTTCAGGGGATAAGATGTGTACCACGCCCTACACAAGTCACACACACAGTCACCCCGTGGGCTGCCTCGCTGGAGCGAGGTCAGGATTCCGTGGGAAATACACTTTACACCTGCCTCAGTTTACCGCCTTCCCAGCTTTGCACCTTTTTCCGGACTTGCCGGTGAGCACACACCATGCTGCAAACCACTAACCTTTGTATTTCAGAGCACAACTGTGTTCTCACGCCAGCGCTTCACGCGCAGCTCTCAGGGGTGGCTGGGGACCCTGTTCTGAGACACTAGGTTTTCAGTCCCTCTTTGGTCTCACACTTAGCTGGTTTTGGCTCAGAAGGGCACACCGGGCAGCCCCAAATTGAGCAGACTCGTCCCTGCGTGGCAGGGTTTGGTGTTGCGTACCAGCTCTGCCTTCGAGGACAGTTGCAGAGAGTGTTCGGACGGATCCGTTTGTTCCCGGGACCTCTCTTGAACAGTGTTGGAGGGCTGCTTTCTGTCTCTTAGTTATCCAGCGTAGCCTCAGTGCTTGGTAATGAATGTGTTATCCAGCATAGCTTTGGGAACACTCAGTTCTGTGCATGTTGCCACGAACAACAGAATTTTTTTTTTAATGACTGGATCGTGGTCCATTTTGTATGTGTGTGACAGTTTCCCTGTGCATTTGCTGTGGACTCAGCTGATTCTGTATGTAGGTGCATAGGGGCAGCAATGAACTGAGGTTGTTCTCTTCTCACTAGCAGTGGGATGACTGGACCATACCATCCTACTTGCAGTGTTTCGAGGAACCTTTATAATTACTCACGCTGGCGGACTATCGTGTTTGTGCACCTCCATGGAGCGGCAGGCCCCCCTCATCCGCAGCTTCGCCAACATTTCTCAGCCTCTGGCTTTATTTCATACACAGGCCAACCTTCAACCTGGTCCAGAAATTGCTTCATGACTCCGAGGAGAAGGGAGACTTAGGTCAAAAGGGCTGTTTGTATGTGGGGCTGGTCACGTGGTTTGTCCAGTGACCCTGAAACTCCGGTGGCTTGCTGGAGCTCTGTGTTTAACTAACAGGTTACACGACACGGAACAGGTCTTCATATCACCTGTTGTCCCCAGTAAAACAGGCCTCTGAACTTGGGTTCATGGTCCAAATTGGTATTGTAGAATGAGTACTTAAATTACGTATTTTACAGATGCAAAAACACTGCAAATATATACAATGCAGCTGCTCTTTCTGCAGCTCTCTGAGACATGTATATATGCACATATATAAAAACATATAAACATGTGTATATACTGTTTTTGAGACAGTCTTACTATATAGCCTTGGCTGGCCTGGAACTTGGTATGTAGTCCTTGAACTCACGACAGTCCTCCTGCCTCTGCTCCCCAAGTCTTGGGGTTCCAGGTATATGCTAACACACCAGACTTTCTCTGACATTCTTTGTCAACAATGTCAGTAGTATGTCTGCTGTGACCCTTCCCCTCTCCCCCTTTCTGGTTTGCTTTGGTGTTCTCTGTCTAGTTCATTTTTTCTACCTTACCGAGAAAAGAACCACAAGAGCCACTTGCCATATCTGCCTGAGGCCCTGGTCAGGAGCGAAGCAAGCCTCCTGTCTGAGCCACACAGACCAACTGGCTGTACACTTACTTCCCCACCCTACTGCAATTCTAGTCTGTTTTCAGTTGTTAGTGTGCAAGCGTGCTGTGCTCTAGAAACGGCTCACATGCCAGTTCTCAGGCAGGGTGCCCTCTGCATTTGCCTGAGCTGTCTGTCATAGGGGAGAAGTTTCATAGTTGTGGTTGTTCTAAGAAGGGGAGATTGTTCAGCTCCCTAGGAAGATGCCCAGTCTCAGAGGGTGTTTGATGCTCTTCTGTCAGTATTTCAGACACTTGGGAATTTGACAGCCCTGCACAAGCCTCTTCCAGGTACTGAGGTAAGATGCAGTGAGGTGCATTTCCTCTCCATATGACTGAGTAAGAGAGGGAGCTTACCTTTCTATCCTGAGCTACCATCTGGGCTGATACTTGGTGATGAGGAGCAAGCATCCTGGGACTAAAGATATGTGGGCTGGGGCTGGAGGACCCCAGAGTGTCTTCACTTATACTGCCTACCCTACTGCAGAGAGCTCAGCTACCCCAGAATAGACCATGACTGCTAACTCGTCATGTCAATTTCCCAGGGTTTCCAGAACAAGGTACCACACTGATGCTTAATGGGACAGATAAATACTCAGTCTTGTCGTTTCAAAGGCTTGGAATTCTGAAATCAGAATAAGCATCCCTAAGGGTAAGCTATTGTTTCTTCTTCCTTCACTTTTCCTCCCTCTTCTCTTTTTCTTTCTGAACCCAGCTCCTTATATATGCTGGGCAAGCACTCTTCCACTAGTGACGTCCCCAGCCCGTGCTCTTAGCGACCACAGAGAACACCCTGTCCTTGCTACCTCCTAGCTCCCATCATCTTGTGCTGCAGCATAGATATCATTCTCTAAGTCTTGTCTCCATGAGGCATTCTTCCTGAGGTATCTGTCTCTATCTTTAAATCACCCTCTTCTTGTAAATATGGCATCCACCGATTGGATTTAGTGCTGGACCTAATGGAATATGATTTCAGTTTCCTCATCTATAATGTGGCAGCAGTAGAACACCCATACCATGGGATAGTTATTCTGTCTGCAAGAAAGCCTGCCTGTACTGTTAGGCACAGTGCTAAGAACGTCACATGAGTTCATAGGACCTCAGCAGCTTGAGAGAAAAAGCTGTTGGGCCACTGTGTAATAGGTGAGGAACCAGACTCATTCGCTCAATAACAACTGAAGTACTAAAGCCTGTCAAATTCAAGCTCTTACTGCCACTGTGCTGAATTCCTCAAAGAGCATGGTCCCTAAGCCTTAGGCTCACTAATCCATTATAGCCAAAAGAAGTCATTCAAGTAGGATGATGATGATGATGATTTCTGTTGCTGTGATAAGATGCCATGACCAAGGCAACTTACAGAAGAGTTTTTGGGGGCTTACAGTTTCAGAAGGTGAGTCCATGACCATCATGATGGGGTACATGGCAGCAAGCAGGAAGGCATGGTGCTGGAACAGTAGCTGAAGCTTACATACATCCTGATCCATAAGCACTAGGCAGAGAAAGCTAACTGGGAAGGGCATGGGCTTTTGAAACCTCAAAGCCCACTCCTGGTGGCACACCTCCTTCAGCAAGGCCACACCTCCTAATCCTTCTCAAACAGTTTCACCAACTAGGAACCAAGTATTTAGACGTTAGCATATGAGAGCCATTCTCATTCAGACCACCACAGATGCTGCCCACCCCCAGAATCTGTTTTATTTCGAGACAGTATCTCACTTTGTAGCCCATGGTGGCCTCAGTAGGCAGTCCAGGCTGGTCAAATTAATGGTGCCTCCTCAGTCTTAACCTGTTAAGTTCTGGTGTTACAGGCATGTAGCACTGTCCCTGTTTCACAAATAAGAAGCTGAAGTCTGAGAGTACACAGCCGGAAGAGGCAAAGCCAGGCTAGGGTAATCCAGAGCCCTCTGGGTAGAGCAAAGACTGCTTGGTTCACTCCTACACATCCCTTCCTCTATGTTCCTTTGCATTTTCCTTCCTCCATGGTTATTTTCCATGCCTTCATGTGTTTCTCCCCCAGTGCCTGGGCCAACAAAGAAGTTGAATCAGTGTTTACCCACAAACCATTGCTTCTCTTCCCTGGCTCACATCAGGAGATGAGTTAGAAGGGTGAGATGAGGCCTTCTCAGTACGTCTCCATTTTTGTTGGTACCATATGGCTACCCAGCTGTGATAAGCTCTTCTTACGCTTTTCCTTATTTGCTTGAGCTTCCTCGGGGAGCTCTGCTCCCTTCCTTCACATTGACCCCCACCGAAAGTCATTTTCCTGTCTTTGTAGCCACTTTCTTTAAAGCTGGTGGGTTATAAGCATGAGACTGTCCCAGAGTAACACTGTTTCTCCCTTCCTGTTGAAATCCCGGGAGTCCTGCCACAATGCAAGGGGTCCTGTGAAGGGGACCCTCCTGATTTAGACACAGCAGTAGTGCGTCTTTTCTCACAGAAAAGAGAACGGACCAGACCCCTACCCACAGGCTATAGTAAATTTGCCTGATTTTTCTTTTTCTCACCACAAGAGGGAAACACGCAACCATGAATGATTTAAAAATAAAGCAGTTCTGTAGCTAGACTTTGTTGTTTTTTTTTTTTTTTTTTTTGGTGGGGGGAGATGGGGGATGTTGGTGAGATCTCATGTTTTAAATGGATTCGTAATAATTGTACATCCTTATGGGTCACAGTGTGGTGATTCAATGCATACACACAGTACTCCTTACGATTGATTATTTCTTTGTGATAGGAAGCTTTGGAACTTGGTACTCTTTTCACCAAGAGATTTTAATACTTAACTTCAGGTAATATCCAGAATGTGGAAAGTGCTTCTGTAACCTTCAAATGAATACTCTTAAGGTACTGCAGTCAGAATTTTCCTTGAGAATATTCAAGAATGGAAATAAAAGATCCATATGAAAACTGTTACGAGCCCTATTAGTTGCTTCAGGCTTGAATATTGATTGTTTCTGATTGAATGGGCAGGCATCTTACTCACATGTAAGGTCTTTACTAAGTGTCTGTAAGTTAGAGGGCTTGAGTTTAGCCACTCTGACTAGGAATGGCGTCCCTGCAGTGTGGGACCGCTGGCCATCTTCTTCCTTCTGAGCATGCAGCTCCAGCCCAAGTTTCCACTCCAGCTTTTGACATATCTTTTCTCCTCTACCAAAAAGGTCTCAAAGAAGAGAGGAGAGAGTTGCCTCTTTCCCTCTTCCTGTTTGCTTGGAGGCAGTGGAGACAGACTCAAACTAGCCAATAGGTCCAGCATCACAGAGGAGACATAGATGTGTATAGGTGACCAGCCCAGTGAGATTCCACTGTGATGCTGGGAGCAGAGGCTGCTGGGAGCAGGTGGGGGGCCTGCTAGGCCTCATGGTATATGTAGGAGGATCCCAAGCAGCAGCTGTCTGTTTCTTGTCTCCGTATCTCAGCCCTTCTGCTTCATATTCCTCACCCTCTGTGGGCTCATTTGTCCATGTAAGGTTGCATGTGTTTGTGATACTTTATTTACAAACTCCTGTATTTTGATCCTGTATTTTGGATTTATAAATCACATGTTTAATGTTCTTTTAAAAGTTTCTCTGACAAGCAACACTAAAAACATTCAAGTTCTTCTGTGATCTAATAAAGGCAGCAGTAGACACGGTGTCTGCATGCTAACCGGCTGTTTTAGAGCTTGCTGCACAGGCCAGCCTCTGCCTCTGCAGGTTCTCCACTGCCATGCCCTGTTCTAGTCCTCCTTGATAAGTAGCTACTGTGTGGCCAAGCATTATGATAAACATTTCACATGCTCTCCTTTATGGACTTTTAGAACTTTTGTTTGTTTCTTTCTTTCTTTCTCGCTCTCTTTTCTCTTCTTTTCTTTTTTCTTTTCTTTTCTTTTTTGATTGAAGCAGAGCCCAGGGTCTGCATGGCTGAGCATGACATTAGGTTTCTGGTCCTCCTTGCCTCCACCTCCAAGTACAGGTTTCAGCCTTTGTGCTGCCACATCCTGCTTAGGCAGAACCTGGCGACTGAACCTAGGACTTTGAGGATACCGAGCTGAAATCCCCAGACCTAACTTGTAGAACTTGGAAAAGGAGTTTCTCTAACCTTGCTTTGCACACTCTCTAAGTAGTGCAGTGTTAACTTGGAAGCACAGAGGGATCAAGTAAATGTTGTCCAAGGCCACTCAGCTAGAGACTGGAAAGCTGAGGGTCAGATCCTGTCAGTGGCCGTGAAGTCCACTCATTTAAGTGTTATAATGCATCTAGGGGGAAAAAGTTGTGTATTCCAAGTTTTGAGTGTTCTGTTACTGTTTATAATTCTGATAAGTCTTCTTTTTTAAAGTTAGGATTATGGTTTTAAATAGCCTGTTGTCAGCTGTGATCACAAGGCTGAGGTAATAGCCCACCTTCCTTAATTGCATTTAAAATACAAAATATATTTACATTTTCTATAATGGCTCCAAAAATATTAATACTGATGGAGTATCTCTAATTTTAAAAACACTAAAATCTGCCAGGTGGGGTGGTACATGCCTGTAATCCCAGCACTCGGGGTTAGGTGGATCTCTGTGAGTTCAAGGCCAGCCTTATCTACAAAGTAAGTCTGGGATAGCCAACGGCACAGAGAAACTCTTTCAAAAACACAAAAACCAAACCAAACCAAACAAACAAAAAACCCCACTAAAATATAGAATACTCTAAAAATCTGATACTTTTGAGCACCGATAGAAAACCACATGTGGGAAATTCCACACATGACTTCATATGGCAAATCACAGTGAAATCATAGGCACACTAGAATTTTTGCAGAGTTACCCCTCAGGCTATGTGCAAAAGATGGATATGAACAAAATGAATTTACCTAGACCTAGATTCCATTCCTAAGACATCTGATTTTGTATTAATGCAAACATTCCAGAAATCAGAAGAACCCGAAATTGGAAACGCTTGTGGTGTAGAGAATTTTGGGTAAGAGATACTCAATGTGTACTGTAAACTTGATTTTTGTCTCTCTACAAGGTATACTTTGCCATTCTATACTTAATTCTAAATGTATGTTTTAAAATGCCCACATAGGGGCTGGTGATGTAGTTCTGTGTACAATGCTTGCCTATCAGGCTCAACATCATGGATTCCATTCCCAGCACACACTCCCCCAAACCAAATCCACTGAATCACTCATGCATTCGCTTACCTCATGCAACTAGGGAGTTACTTTCCTAGTTGAATGAGGGTGGTGCTGTGAGCTGGCTAGTGCAGGCTGGCCAGGGATCTGGATGTGCAGCCGTCTGGTCCAGAGCGCCAGCGCCACAGAGAGTCTCCGTGATCTCTGCTCCTGGCATGTATTTCCTAATAGCGGTGTCTGATATCCTGAACTCCTACACTGCAAGGTTCAGAAGATACAGCTAATCCACTTGCTGCTTGACTCTGTTTGGGATTCTTTTCTTATTTCTTCCCCGCATTAAAAGGGCCCCGTGCCTAGAGACATGGAACTGGTATGGTAGTCATTTTTGAGTATCCTGTGGATCCCTGGCTATTGGAAACAGTTCCGCTGATAGGCTCATGATATGATGAGTCTTGTCCCTCTAGTCCTTTCATCTGCCTAAAGGGCTCAGTGGCTCTGGTTTATGTAATTTTAAGTCCCAGTATTGGAGTTCAAGAACTGAAGTGGTTCAGCTTAGTACCCCTGCCCATCATGGATTAGAGTCAGAGCCTCTCGGGCAGGGTAGGGGGCAGTTCTCAGAGGAGAGAGAGAATGAATAGAAGATGAGCATGGAGAAGGGAGGACAGAACCCCCTAGTAGACTCTGGCTGGCTCAGGGACTCAAAGTTGAAGGTGTATTCAGCCAGCAGGGGCTCAGTGCTAGGCAGGTTAGATCCACAAGAATCTTCAAAGCCACCCCAAAACACCAGCCTTGCCTGTTCTGCTTGCCTTGGTCAACCAGCTTTCATTTTCTTGTGTCCTTCCTGCCTTAATATCTCAGTCCTCCGATACCTACAAAAGGAGGTTGACACAACTCCATGTCCTAGCCCAGGTGTTTTTCCAGCCTCGCCCACCCTTGGCATTGCTACGGCTCAGAGCCCTCAGCTCTGTAAGTGTTCCCCCAGGACAATATGTTGGCTACCACACCATGACGGATTCCTCCTGATGTGACTTCTTTCCAACAAATAACCACTCAGCTGTGTTTCTGTCCCTGACCATACCCAGAAGGTGAAAATGTGGTAATCAGTTATCTTTACGTCATTTCCTAGTCAGTCGACAGAGGGTTACCTCAACATTCAAGAGGAGGATGACCCCAGCCTTGTTAATGAGGCAGGTGTTAGGAGCTTACTTTAGAACTTACTGAAGTTTGGAACAGAGTGGGCCTTGCCTTTACTTAGAGCTTCTTGGATGCCATGTATGATACATCCATGATTTACTGCCCATTTCGTTTGAGAGCTAGTTGCATTTTGCAAGCTCAGTTCAATGAAATTACCCGTTCACGGGTGGACTCTCATGTCTTTCAGAGTCATAGGTTTGGGACCTAGTTGTGCCTGTCTCCTAGTTCTGTGCGTGTGATATATTGCAGTGCTGAGCCTGTGTTGGCTTCAGAAATGGATGGGATTTCCCCACCGCCATGGACAAACACTCTAGGCTCTTAGTGGTAGGCATTTTGGGGCCATGGCAAGCGTAGAGAGCTGTGGGCCAGCAGTTGGGTATGCCCTGTTGCTTGTAGCTGAATGAATAGTTGGCTTCCTAGGCTTTGTACCTGACTCAGGGTTAGCACTTCTGTCCCCTAGGCCCACTTCCGTGTCATTTTCTAAAACTGAACCCCATGTATGGAAACATGAACCCACTTGAGTCCTAGGTCCAGTGCTTATATGGGTCTAGTCATAGTAGTTAGCTGCCCAATAAATATGTGTTAATGGAAAGAAAGAGGAACGGAAAGAGAGGGAGAAAGAAAGGAAGGGAAAGAGAGAGGAGAGGGGTTTTCAGCTTGCTGATGAGAAAGGGATTTGGGAGGCCAGGAGTGAAAGGGTTCATAACTCTGCCATTGTGAAATTGATTGGGCCCAAGACCAGTATGAAAGTTCCTTGTCTGAAGGGAGCAATCCTTAAATCCCCCATATGGTTTAAATGTAATCTGTGTCATTGTGAAGGAATACTGGCAGTGCAGGCGAATTCATTAGGCCAAATTGGGTTCACTCTGCTCGACAGTAGCATTTCTAAAGATGAAGTTCAACCTTTTCTGGAGAGCTAAAACGGATGAGTTTCTTAATAGCTGCCCCGCTTAGTCCGAGTGGCTCAGGAAGCTTAATGTTTTTAATGCCTCTTTCTTTTTACCCCACTTCACAGTCCATCTAACACTGCTGCTTCTGGTAATATTTTTATATGAGGTTGAGCTCTATGGTGTCTGTAAAATTACGACCTCGTCTTTTTTTTTTTTTTTTTGAGAAAGTAAGCTTTCTACAGTAAGCGTCTGCCATGTGTCCCTCAGACCTCCTTTTGCATATTGATAAATAGACTGGGCACGTGCAGTCAACTAGATGGATACTTTTGTAATTCCAACTTCAGAGAGCACTTTACCAGCAAGTGGCCCAGCTGGAGCAGAAGACATGCTGGAGTGTAAATGTGGTAGGTGGGCAGAAAAGCTGGGTGGTTATGCCCAAGCACCCTCATGCCCACGTGCTCCTGAATGTACCCTAGGACATCGAGATCTCATTAGGATGGTCGCAGTGCCTTGGGTGGCTGTTCTGTTAGTGCAATGAAGAGACCACTAGAATAATATTTTATAAATTTGGCTCTGTGGTTGCATATGCCAAGACACATATGTTGGTCTAATTTGCAAGGCTATAAGAAATGAAGGGGATCTTGGCACAGAACCTAAAGTAGGTGAATTTAAAAAAAAAAAATCTACTTGTAATAAGTCAAAAGAGTTATGGTATATAGCCATGAATAAAATAAGCTTTTAAAATCAGTTTCAAAGAATTTCATTTTTTAAAACAGGAGCCCTAAATAAGCTATAAAAAAGTGGTTGACTTTTGGCTGTCTGGTTCTCAACCTAAGACGTGTGCCTCATGAGCGATTCCACATCTGCAGTTTCTCTTTCTCTTTGCTTTCAGTTGGCGAGGCCGGCAGTATACCTTTACAGTTTGGCCTCAAGGGTATATTAACTCTCCAGCCCTGGATCATAACTAAATTTAAAAGGATCTTATCCATCTGTCTCTTCCACAAACTCTCACACTGGTCTACTATATTGACAACATTGTACTGACTGGTCCAAGTGAGCAGGAGGTAGCAACTACTTTGGACTTGTTGGTAACACGTACATACCTCAGAGGACGGGAAATAAATCAAATTCAAGGGCCTTCTGCCTCAGTGAAATTCTTAAGCACCCAGTGGTATGGGGCGTGCAGAGATATTCCTTCTAAGGTGAAGGATAACTTACTGCACCTGCCCCCTCCTACCTCCGAGGAAGAAGCATGTTTGCATTCTGTAGACAGCACATTCCCCGCTTGGGTGTGTTACTCTGGCCCAGACACCAAGTGACTCGGTAGCTTTGAGTGGGGCCTAGAATAGGAGAAGGAAGGGTCTACAACAGGCCGAGGCCGCTGTGCAGACTGCTCTACCGTTTGGATCTTATTATCCAGCAGACTGGATGGTACTTGAGGTATCAGTAGCTGATAGGTATGCCCCTGTCTGCTATATGAAGGGGACAGGCTCCCCTGCCAAGTAAACTGCTCTTCAGCCATGGGTTCATTAGCTCTGCTGGTTGTGTGCTATGCAGTCCCCAGAGCACAGGACCACTTCTGCCCCTGAGAGGATAGGTAGCTGCTTGCAGAGCTTCTCTGCTGTCACGCTTTGACTGGCAAAATACAAAAGACAAACTACATTTTGTCTTTGGAAGGTGGCAATTCACGGCTCCTTTCAAGACCTTGCTCCCCAGTTTCTATCAGACTCCCTAGACGTGTGTGACCAAGCCTGCTTTATTGCTTTTTGAGCATCTTTAACAAGTTCAAAACTTTGACGATAGATACAGCTTCTTAATTGGTAACTTCTGCTGACCCTGATAAGAAACTCACAAGTATGTGTTTAAATATATTATTAAGAAAATCTTGGGAATCAGAGGAAATTAGATAAAATGTTTGCTTAGATAAAATGTTTTAAAACATTTTAGGTTCTTGTAAAAGACAGTTTGCTTCATTAAAAAAAAAAAGTTTTCTTGAGGGGCCTGGAGAAATGCTCAGTGGTTAAGAACAGGTCCTATTCTTCCAGAGTTTGGTTCCCTCCACCCACACCGAGCTCATACTTCACAGCTGTCTGTAACTCCAGCGCCAGGGGATCCCTTGTCCACTTCTGGACTCCTATAGGTACCTGCAAACATAACACACATGTACCCAGACATACACATATCCACATAAAGTGTTTTCTTGAGACTAGAGTCTGTTTAAACCAGGCATGGTATCACATGCTTGTATGCCAGCACTTGACAAGCAGAGGTCAGCAGGATTTCAAGTTGCAATCCAGTGTGAGCTACGTGACCAAAGCCAGTCTGGGCCACATAGTGAGACCCTATCTAAAGTAATTGATCTTATCGTCCTATTATTTGTCTAATTATTAGTAACAGATTCAGCCTTATACACAGAGGAAAATACAAATATCAGCTCCTCACTGTTCTGGATTTCTCAAAACTTTGGTGGATCCCCAAAGTGTTTTGTTTTGTTTTGTTTTGTTAATAAATTTAAGGGAACTGCCTAGCTGTTAGTCGGTGGATACTCTTGCTAAATCATTTTTAGCCCCAGTGCCCCTGGGCTGTGCCTTTCTGACAGGTCCATTTCCAGCAAGCTGTATTCCAGCCCTGTTTGGTTAAATTCTTGGTGGTCAATGAGCACCAAGATGATTATTCCTTGTGTACCTGGGATTGCATGTGGGAAGGATGTAATCGTGTGGGCATCAGAATGGCAGTGAAATGAAGAGACCAGAGGTAACTGAGATCCCTCTCTCCCATTTTAAGCTTGACCTTTTCTTTGCTCAGTGCTTCCAAGCAACTTCAGCTGCAGATGGCCCAGAGGCTCCAGTTCAGGGGGCAGCCCGAAGAGTGAGAGCCACACCAGGTGTCTTGTTCTAACCTGCTCTAGGGGACTGCAGTTGTTCCATCTTCGCCTTGGCTTCAAGAGTGGAGGCTGGCAGCTGTCTGGTGTCTGAAACCAAAGTCTGCAGCGGGCAGCGCTCCGGAGCGCTCTGCCCTAACAGGAAACAAGGCAGAAATAGTTGAAGGGTGTTCAGCTTCATTGTGTGGGCAGAAGAATCCTCATCGGAACGACTTTGAAGATCTGCTTGGTTGTGGGGGTATGGGTGGGTGTGTGGCTTACAACTTTTTTTTCAAGAGACAGCCACGGCAGGGAATAACCAGGCTTTCTCACTGAGAGTGATGGTCCAGGAAAAACTCTTCTGTTATTTACTGAAAGAACAGTGTGGAAGCTTCAGGTCTGATAGACACTTCCGGGGACCCTCATCTACTTTCTGGACATCCTCTCGGAGCCAAGTTTTGGATATGAAAGATGAGTGACTTTGAAGAGTGGATTTCTGGGACATACAGGAAAACAGAAGAGGGTCCACTCCCGCTGCTGACTTTTGCTACAGCCCCCTACCATGACCAGAAGCCGGGGACAAGTGGATTGCGGAAGAACACCTATTACTTTGAGGCAAAGCCTTGCTATCTGGAGAATTTCATCCAGAGCATATTCTTTTCCATAGACCTAAAAGATCGACAGGGATCATCACTGGTGGTCGGTGGAGATGGGCGGTATTTTAATAAATCAGCAATAGAGACAATAGTGCAGATGGCAGCTGCCAATGGGGTTGGTATACAATAAGTATTAGTGCATCTCTGGCCTTCCAAGTAACTTTTAAAATACATAGGTGTGGGTACATGATCCACACCTCAGTTCTAACCCCCACTTAATCGCATTGTGACCCCAGAGATGGAATGTTGTGAAAATGCTCCAGAATGACAGCAGTGATACAGGGATCCGGGAATTTGTATGCGCTGTGCTCCGTTCCTGGAGCTTGGAAAGTACCTGTTGCTTTGTAGACACGAAAAGCATGCTCCGGCCCCTAAACTTTTGTTGAGTGTTTGCTAGCTAGCTAGCTTCTAGAATTGTCCGTGTCCAAAGAGAGCTGTCATAAGTGGTGGCAAGGGGAGGATTTGCTGTGTGTTCAATGGCTTCCTTGCTGACGTTCAGTCATTTGTCAAACAGGAAAACAAAGGCAGGGCATGCTGTTGTTTGTGGATCTGGTAGTCATGTAAAAAAGTATTGGGGGTGGGGGTTTGGAGGTTAGGTGTGAGCCATCAGGGAGGACCATTACAGAGGGATCTGCTTATAATGATCTGGGACCCAAAGAAGCCTTCTATGAGGGTGACTTTGTGCAGCAGGGTAGGGATCACAGCTCTTGAGTGGTGATAATCCAAGTTAGGTTCTGCCGAAGCTGCATCACGGACGCACGTTGGCCCGATTAAGCAAATTAGAAGGAAAATGGCAAAAGCACTGCTCTTGATAGTAGAACAACTGTACAGCTCACTTTTACAGGAAGGTCTATGTCAGGACAATGCTGGGTTTCTTTTGCACATTCCTCTGGAGGCCCAAAACCGTGTGTGCGTGTGCGTGTGTGTGTGTGTGTTTGAGTGTGCACGCTTTAAACAATACTTACCTAAAATTTGAAACACACATTCTTTAGTTATCTGAAAAGGTTTAAAGTTGTACTTTTTTGGGGGAAGAAATCCTGGTCTGGAGAACATAATATTGAGCATTGCAATCAAATGTGTTGGGCATTCATTTTCAGTCTATCTGAATACGTACCAAGCAGGTGTTTGCAAAAACAGACAACAACAAAAGGCAAGCCACTAGGGTAAGCTTGAAGTATTACGTGCTATTGTCTTTGGTATAGGGTTTCCTTTGAACTCTGGGTTCAGAACCTGAATGCCTGTCATGTAAAAGTTGCTGATAAAGAACTCAAATATGAAATTATTATGAAGCATACACATTTTTAAGATAAAATGTGACATGCTGTAAATTTCTTCTTTGAGGAACGCTGCTCAGGGAATGGTATTAAAGATGCTTTAATCTTTTGAGAGGGACGAATGGAACATTATTTCTCCATATATCTAGGCTGTTGAGTGGATCTGGTATACTGTCCCCTCTGCTCTGATAGATTTGGCTTCATTAAAGGTTTTTTTTTTTTTTTTTTTTTTTTTTTTGGTTTGAAGCTGAAGGATGTGGAAGAGGTGGCGGGAATGTGTAATTCAGGCAGACTCTACAGACATTCTCTGATTGACTGTCTGAAGGTTTGCTAAATAATACATTTCAGAGATGATAATTGATTAAATATGGTATGGTAACTGCCTATTTTTTAAGGCTGTGGCAGCTTGAGCAATATTTTCAAGGGCATTCCTTATTTAAAAATAGCACTGCATTGAAGGTAGTCATGCCGGCTGGCTGAATCACTTTAAAGACACTTAGTAGACTGATCAAGTGCTTTAATCTGATAAAAACCATGGAATTTTAAAGAGCTTGCTTAGTTTCCTCTTTTCTAACATAGCCCACATTCTGGCGGCTTTAATGTCTCCGGTTGTGGTAGGGTGCAGGGAATCTAAAGGAAGGATAGTTATTACCATGATGTTAGCAAAACACAGTGGTTACTCACCATTGTCAGTAGCCACTCCCCTCATGACTGCTCTGTGGAGGGCTTTTTAGTAAGCCAAACGGAGCCTGTCATCTTTCTCTTTCTGTGTCCTCATGCATCTGTGTATTCCTTTTCTATATCTGGTGCATCTGTGAGGTACAGGCTATAATTAGGCTTCATTGGACGTTTCTCTTTATTCTCATTTGCATAGAGCTGTCTGTTTTCACTGGACATTTTAATGCACAAAGTGAGTTTTTGGCGGGCCCCATGTAGACTGTTAGTGTCTCACTTTGTCCTCAGAGCTTTAAAGCTGGAGAAGGTTCGGGTTAAATAAGAAAGGACTGTGTTTGTGGCTAGCAGGACAAAGAAAATGAAGGGTCTTCTTCCTCCTCTTCCTCGCTACTGAAACACAAGAACCACCACACTCTATTTCCCCTTCACTAGGGGAGGCGGCACACAGCATCATCTTTGTCATTCTAAGCATTTCCAGTGCTCTGCAACAATTATCACTGTCCACCACCAGGACCTTTCCATCATCCCAAACAGAAACTCCACACCCATTAAACAGTCATTCCCCATACCTGCATTTTCCAGCCTCTGGTATCTCTAACTCTACCCCCTATCTCTGTACATCTGCCTGTCCTGGATCCCTCCTGTAAGTTATGTTGTCCAGTGCTTGGCTGCTGGTGTCTGGCCTACTTCAGTTAGCAGAACATTTTCATGACCTGCTGGGGCATGGGTCAGAATTTCCTTCTTTCCTCTTCGAGTTTTAAAAAGTTTTTAAGCCAGGCATCGTGGTCAGGTCCTGTACTCTCAGCACTAGGGAGGCTAATGCAGAATGATTGTGAGTTTGAAGGTAGCTTGGGATAAATAGCAAGACACTGTCTCAAAATAGAAAATAAAAAAAAAATTAATCTTGATCCGACAGATGTCTTTCTAATCACTTTCCCTATGCATAGATAGCAATGCCATCTTTAACCAATACAATAACCAATTTAAAAAAGCAATTTAATTGTTTTCTTTTAAACCTATCATTATTCACTGGCACAGCTGTTTCAGTTGTATGGTTCAATAGTGTTTACCTGCAATACATCTTCAGAATGTTTTTATCTTTGATTCTTCACCGGTTGAATAGCTCTTCATTTCTTCACCTACCCCCACCACCCCGGGCAGCTGCCATTCTTCTTTCTGTTTCTCTGGTTCTGATGATTTTTAGATATCTCATATAAGTGGAGTCATGCATTGGTCTGTCTTTGAGGTGTCCTCGGGGTTCCTTTTTCATATTGTAATGTGTGACAGGAATTCCTGCTCTATAATGTGCTTTATCTCTACTTTTCTACTGCTCCACCCCCTCGTTCTCTGCAGTACAGCCTCCAGTCTGGATTCTTTCTATTTCAAGGCTGAGTAATACTCCATTTTGTGTGTGTGTGTGTGTGTGTGTGTGTGTGTGTGTGTGTGATGCATTGTATATCCATTCCTTCTTCTCTAGCAGGATGCTTGTGTTCTTTTCTCCTCTGGCTGTTGTGAGGGATACTGCTACAAACAGTGCTGTGTGAGCATCTGAGTCCTGCTGGGTCCTCTGGGGATAATCAGGGGGGAGGGAGGGGCTTGCGGAGCGTGTGCAGCGGGGACTGGTTTTTAACAGGACGGCATTGCGTTTGAACATCAGCTGGGCGAGCTGCACCATGGGACTCAGTGTGCTGGAGCCAGGAAGGGTTGGTGGGAAGTGCAATGAGGGGTGGTTGCAAAGGTACAGGCATCTTTATGGATGAGGGTAACAGCACTGTCCTCCCTAGGCAAGCCAAGGCGGTCCGTGGGCGCCTGTTTTAGAGCCTTTAGCCCCTCAAGAGAGAAGCAGCCCTGGGTTTTCTTACTTTGGTTTCAGCTGCCATTCTTAACCTTTTTGCACAATCTCTGCAGCCTGCAGTTGTGGCTGCCCAGAGATCTCACCATAGGGAGTGGGAGAATGAAGGGTGATTTGCACGGTGTAGCTTCTTGTTTGCCCGACCCTCCTTCCATCCCAGTCACATCTAACATCAAGTAAAAGTTGGTGTGTTCAGCGTGAGAAGACATTTTCAGATGACTCAAACAGTGGCTCATAAACCACCACGCCTAAGTTCCTCTCAGAGACATGTAAAATTTAAAGTTATCACATAGAGAAACCCCTGGAGGAGGGAGACGTTCTCATCGCCCCGTTCCTTCCCCAGATCCAACTAACGTGCAGTGTGACGTGTTCTGGCCCTCGTGCACCTGTGGCTGGAGTTCTTTTCCATGAGTCCTTACCAGGAGAGGGAAGAGCTGTGGAGACAGCTTTGGGAATGTTTACCTGGTAGCAACAAATTCACTTTCAGGGACCAAAAGTACCATGATTTACAGTGTTGGTTCCATGCCTCCCGCAGGCTCTTCTTAGGGGTAGACATTCAAATTAGGGAGTGTGGGGGAGGGGGCTGGTTAGGGGGAGAGGTGTATCATAAGGGAGTCGAGCCTTGGGTGACCTCTTGTGGGTCTAGGAGTCACAAAGCTCACACTTCCCAGGACATATTCTCTCGGAATCCAGGTATCTCATGGCATTTTTCACATCAGAAATACATTGTTTGGGGTGGAGAGGTGTCGGTGATCAAGGGTGTGTACAGCTCTTGCAGAGGACCCAAGTTAGGTTCCCAGCACCCATATTGGGCAGCTCACAGCCTCCTGTAAGAGCAGCTTCGGGGAATCTGACACTTCTGGGCTCTGTATGCAACTGCATTCATGTACATGTGTGTGTGCGCACACGCACACACACACACACACACACACACACACACAGACCTGGACACCCATAAGCATAATCTAAAATAAAAATAATTTTTTTAAAAAGGAAATACATCCTCTACCACCAAGTCTTCTCCACTACAAAAAAAAAAAAAAACAAAAAACAAAAACAACAATAACAAAAACCCATAAACAAGCAAACAAACAACAAACCTAATGAAAAATTAAAAGCAAAAGGCAAAACACATTCTTGATTGGTTCTTCTTTCAGAACAGTGAATGGAGACAGCACAAAGTCCCCATGGTCTAATAATTCTTAATATGGCATTTCCTCCAAGGAACTGAACAAACGTCTTTCCAGCCTGGGTTATGTTAAAACAGTTTTCACTTTAGCGAAAGGGGTTTCAAGAGCCGGGCTGATCCCGTCCGTGAGAGATGCAGGAAAACGAGTTGGGAACCAAGTAAAAGTTACAGTGTTTGATTTCCTCGGCCACCACTCCTCACGTTCTTGTCTCAGGCTCAGGAGATAATCGAGCTGTACCCCAACATGATGTACCTCAAGGATCCCACTATGTAAACGCCAACCATGCCTGGGAAGAGAAATGTGTAAGATGCGTTTTGTGTTATTGTTGACATCACGTACAATCCTTCTGCTTTTTAAGGGTCTTAATTACAAAAGCCCTTTTCTCTGGCTAGAGTTCCTTTAACAAGTCAAGCCTATGTTCGGCTTTCTCAGTCCTTCGGTACATCCACATTGAGAACCTGACCTGGACAGGCTATTATGCTTGCACTGAGTTTTCTTGCTTACAGCACCCCGATGCACTATTCCAAAACTACAAAACTTCACGGGAAAAAAAGAAAGAAAAAGGTGGCTTTGCTCAGCAGCTCTGATTCTATCTCAGAAATGTGGTGGCGATATCCAAGATGCTGATATTTCCTTAAGAAAACAGCTTTGCTGGTCCAACAGTGTCTTCATTGTTTTGTTTTGTTTTCCTTCTTGCCCTAGCATTTCTTTGTGGTAACTTTGGATTTATGTATTCTTATATGGATTTCTTCTCCTAGATTGGCCGCCTGGTCATTGGACAGAATGGCATCCTTTCTACCCCTGCTGTATCCTGCATCATCCGAAAAATCAAAGCCATCGGTGGGATCATTCTGACGGCCAGCCACAATCCAGGGGGCCCTAATGGAGACTTTGGAATTAAATTCAATATTTCTAATGGGGGTGAGTATTCTGTCATCTGGAGAACAGGCAGCTACAGCTGGATAGGCTAGTACCAGGAAACCTGGGCTCTGGTTCTCAGCTTAAGAAGGGCTTTGCTTCCCTTTGGAGATGGTGAAGTACTTCTTGGTCCTCTGTGCCTTCCTTGTAATGAATTGCAGTGAACGTGGCATTTTGTCTTAGACAATTCTAATTGCCGTAAGCTGACACATGCCTGCAATCCTAGCACTTAGAAGGCTGTGACAGGAGAATTGTGAACTCAAGGCCAATTTGAGCTATATAGTGAGACCATATCTCAAAAGCACCCAGGAGAAAAGAACCCCAGTGCTTTGTGATCTAGTGGAAGTGTGCTAGGGTAGTGGGGCTGCTGGGTGGTGGATTGTGTTTTCACGTGAGCTGCATACGGTGACCCTTGCCTGCTCTCTGCTTTGTAGGCCCTGCTCCAGAAGCAATCACTGATAAAATCTTCCAAATCAGCAAGACAATTGAAGAATACGCCATTTGCCCTGACTTGAAGGTAGACCTCAGTGTTCTGGGAAAGCAGCAGTTTGACCTGGAAAACAAGTTCAAGCCCTTCACAGGCATGTCTACCTCGTCTCCTGCCCCCCCTGCAGGCTGTTAACCTCCTCCTCTCCCTGCACACTGCCGTTTCCAACCTGAGGAGTTTTCCCTTTGGGGTTTTATGAAAGTGGGTCTTCAGCTTTGGACAGTGGTGGACTATGCGCATTTCCTGGATCCTTACTTAGCAGAACTGGGGTTTGTTTGGGGAGTGTAGAGAGCTGGGCCGCTGGCCTTGTGAATGGTGTAAGGAAATATGACTCTGGGTGATTAGTTTCCAACTCTCTCGGCCTCGGTGTCCACAGCAGCCTTGACGAGAAGGCTACCGTGAGACTTGGTAATCTCATTGGGCTTTCTCCTATGTTATTCTCATAACCAGCCTGCGGGGATAGCACCATCACTGCAGACTATCAGCGGAGGAAGAAGCAAAAGCAGACAGAGAGGTCAAGAAACAGGCTCGCTAGTCAATGAGCAGTAAAACCAGCTTTCAGAGTCTTTGCTAATGGTTCTCAAGCCTGGCTTTTCAATCCCCATCCCCAACATTCGGTCAGATCCATCTGACTGTTCCGGTTGCATGAAACTCCCTGAAAAGGCAGTGCTGGGTTGCAGTCTGTTGTTGAATGTCAAGGCATTGCAGTATCTACGCAATAAACATTTGTAAATTCATATTAAGAAGATGAGAGGGCTTCCTTTGTCACCCGCATTTGGCCTAGCTCAGCTTGTCCCCGTCCCCCCCCACTAGACGACCTTAGAGAGTACATGGAGGGCTGACAGTTGTACTAAAATAAACAAAGTGCCGAATGTTCTTGGGGTTTGGAAGCCACTGCTAGAGAGTTCCAGAGACTCCCCGTGCCTTCAAAATATCCAGAACTGCTGAGCAAAGACAATACTAGTTTTACATACGGAAAGGGATTCATTGAGGAAGCTTCCCCCCTCCCCCCTTTTACTGGACCTCGAAAAAGAAAATTAAAGAAAAGTAGGTATTATCTTTTCTGTCAACCATGATGGCAAAATGAAAGTGATTTGGGGCACATGTAGGGACAGCGGGTGACAATATGGAGTTCATCTAGCCTCTGCTGGGAATGTGAGTGCCCCACCCTCCCTGGGCAAGTTCCTAAATTCCAAACCTTGAGTTTCCTTGTCAGTAAAATCATATGAATAACATTTATGTCCAAGGAAAATTGTTAGTATATATAGAATGACATTAAACAGCCATCACAGTGGCCCTTTTGAATAGTTACTGCAGGCTTGTAGAAATAGAATTAGTTCAGAGTAGAATAAGTCTGGGCGTGTCTTGCTTTTCCTTTCAATGTTCCCTATTCTCACAGTGGAGATTGTGGACTCGGTGGAGGCCTATGCCACAATGCTGAGAAACATCTTTGACTTCAACGCGCTGAAGGAACTGCTGTCTGGCCCAAACCGACTGAAGATCCGCATAGACGCCATGCATGGAGGTGCAGACGGACGGATCTACAAAGACGGGGGCGTGGGGGTGGGGCGCTCTCTGCTTCGTGTGCACGATGCCTTCACAACCTTCTTCCCAAGCCTGTCAGGGCTGAAACAGAGTTACCTCACAAGCATTTCAGACCTGTGTTTACACAGTTACCAAGTCTCACTGTAGGCGTGCAGAGCGGTAGAGATGTCCCTCACTGTAGGCGGGAGTGAAGGTCAGGGTTTTCACATTAAGCCCCGGGCTTTGAGTCCCTTGCAGCTGCTGTGGATCCTCTCTGTCCCTCAGCAAGTCACTCACGTTTCTTCCAACGCATCCCCACACACTCTGAAGGGTGACAGCGGCTTGCTCAATAGCTAGCTGCAGTGGCCATGTTCTCGGGCCCCATCCCCACTGCTTCCACCCCCTCCTTTTCTTAGCTGAGGGCCAGGGCAAGCTAAGGATTAAACTCGGCAGCAACGGGATATGCATTTCCTGCCCATCTTCTTCCGTGAGCTGTCTGACTGGGCCGGCAGGGACAGCTATGTCTATGAACTGAAGCCATGAGACTTTCCCATGTATAGATCATGAAACATGACTATACAGGTTTTCTGCCTATTCTGCAACAATTCAAAACCGTAGCCTATTTGAGTGGCAGCGGTCGGTATAGAACTTACACACTTGTCTGTGTGGTTGGGGCAGAATGCTTGTGCCTGGGCCCTTTCACGGGCCTGTGGGGAGCTTCCTGATGCACTGCAGACCACCCTGAGCAAGTCTCCTGCTGGGCTGCGGCCTTCCATTGGGTCATCGTTGGCTCTCTGGTCTTGATAGAACGAGTCTCCCTCCTCCTTCACGTGAAAGGCTTGTGTCCTCAGCTGGTCAGTAGACATGGCAGGGCTCTTTTGCACATGCTTGGGAAATGGGCAGAGACTTGGCAGATGACTCCCTTCAAAGACTGATATCTGGGGATCTGAAGTTGCCCACGCCATTCTCATTCCCACAGTGTGTTCCTCTCACCCTTCAGCTGACACGTGTTTTACTAAGTTTTACGTTTGGGCCATTCATGTTTTAATTTGTTACAGTTGTGGGACCGTATGTAAAGAAGATCCTCTGCGAAGAGCTTGGCGCCCCCGCAAACTCAGCAGTGAACTGTGTTCCCCTGGAGGATTTTGGAGGCCACCACCCCGACCCCAACCTCACCTACGCTGCTGACCTGGTGGAGACCATGAAGTCAGGAGAGCATGATTTTGGGGCTGCCTTTGATGGTGATGGGGTGGGTATAAGTACACTTAAATGATTTCTCTTGCAAGCTGGGCCTTGCAGGCAGGGGGAGGAGGGGATTGCAGTTTCTACCAGACCATCGGAGCCTCCTGAGTGGCTCTCAAGGGCCTCCTATTGCACCAGAGGTCAGGGCCAAATCATTCGAAGACCTTCTTGAACAGAAACAAAAGTCTTTGAAATGTAACCAACACGTTTAATTTCAGGCACTTGTATTTGCTGAGTGGGGGGTTTAGGTTCCAGATAGCATCTAATTGCTGTACTTCATAAGCTGCAGAAGTTGTAGATACTGGTCCTTAGGTAGGCCTCAGCTAGCCCCTGCTAGTCATTTAATCTCTACGGGTCTCCTCTTATAGCATACCCATGCATTTGTTACTACTAGGTGAATAGTGAAACTATAGACAGTATAATAACCATGTTAAGAGAATTAACACTTCATTCTTTCTCCGAAATGAAAATTCTGTATCTAAATTTCTCCTTACATTGGTGACCACGTGAAAACCAAGGAGATTGTCTTGGCTGTGTAACCCCGTGTGTCACCAACAGTAAATGCCCTGTTTATTACACTGATGTTTTCTTTTTGCTGCTGCACCAGCGAAAAGCTACTGCCTCCTGAAGACGAATATTGTCCCCACATCAAAACTTAGGAAAGTTAAAGGGGCTCAGAGCAGACACTGATGGCGCATCTTCCAGTGCTGTTCTGACGCTGCCCCGCACATCCTGAGGTGCTGGGGTGGGGCTGTGTCTGGGCATCTCAGAAGCAGCGGAGGTGGCAGCCTTCTTTATTGGGCCCAGTATCAGCTGGAGGGAACCATGATTTAGAAGTCCTTCTTTAGAGAAGTCTGCCTTTGTTCCTCAAAGGATGCCCAGTAGACCTGTCAAACTGCGTAAACAGCCAACATTTCCTCTCTTGTACATCCTTTCCCGTCCTCTGGGAGAGACATGATTGGTTCCAGAGTTTGCAAAGGTCTAGGAGGTTCAAGTTAGTGGCCCCTGGAGGGAGAACAGAGGGCTTAGCTCAAAGGAGGTTTGTGCTTGCACTTTAATTGAAACCAGTTCTGACTCTTGGGCACGGAGGTACCTTTGGTCTCACAGTGCTGAACAAATCCACTTAAAAAAAAAAAAGAATCCAGTGCTTAAAACCCAGTGTGAATATAAGATCCATTTTGAATTTTGTAAAACCGCACTGTTGGTTGTTTCTCTTGTTTACTGTTTGATTAAAAGGTCTTACTTTGCATCTCCCTTCTTCCAAAGGATCGGAACATGATTCTGGGCAAGCACGGGTTCTTTGTGAACCCTTCTGACTCCGTGGCCGTCATCGCTGCCAACATCTTCAGCATTCCGTATTTCCAGCAGACCGGGGTCCGTGGCTTTGCCCGCAGCATGCCCACGAGTGGCGCCCTGGACCGGTAGGTCTTCCTTCTTGGGCCCACCTGTGTCAGATCACACTGTTGTTCTTTATGCCCGTCACTGTGCCTGGAACATGCATCATCCCCTCCAAGCTTTGAGAGCGCCGCAGCCTTTCCCGAATGAGGTGTTTTCAGGTTAGGTCTTTTCCATGCTTCGCCGGCATCCTGCAGTTCTCCTGCTGGGTGCTTGTCACACTCTGTTCTGACAGGCCATCTGCTTGATGGGCTCCACAGCTAGGCCGTCTCTTCGGCAGAGAAGACACTTCTTTCCCCACAGTTCTAGATCCAGCTTTGCAGTGTTCCTAAATATAATCGATAGGCACCGATTCATTGTTCCCTTTTTTATGAATGAGTAAGTGCATGTTCGTGAATAAATGAATGGATGGCACCTTCTTTGTATTTAAAACATTGTTCTTGATTTATGCAGGATTATTTTGCTGAGCAGTGTGCAGGCACCATGATGGAAAACGTAGTGTGAGGGGGGCTCAGTAGTTAAAAACACTGCTCTTCTGGAGGACCTGGGTTCGATCCCCAGCACCTGCATGGTAGCTCACAACCATATATAACTTCAGTTCCTGGGGAATCCAGTGTCCTCTTCTGACCTCCAAGGGCACTGCCCCTATGGTACATAGGTACATGTAGTCAAAGCAGCCATATGCATAAAATAAGAAAGTTTAAAGAGTTATTTAAAGTAGCTTCAGACTTTATTCAGGACTGATTACCCTTGCAGGCTTAAATGCAGTGATGCCTGATTTGTCCAAACTCTAAAGCAGAAAGTTCAAGTAGGTAAAATGGGGGGAAATGCATGTTTTGCAGCGGAAGAAAATCAGTGGCAATAAACAGAGTTTTCAGATGGTCTCATGTCTGTCCACTTATGCATTTTTTCATTTATAGAAAGGGAGCTTATGGAAAACAATTAAAACTTAAAAGGTAATAAATAACAAATGGGTGCTTTTAGAGCATGTCAGGTGAAGAGCAAATGAGTAAAAGCCCATGGCCAAGAGACAAGAAGACTATATTGGTCTAGGCACTTGCAATAGTAGCTAAGCTTTACAAGTGGTCTCTTGTCCAGGTCAGTAAATATTTTATATGTTTGATTAAAGTCATCCAATTCTTATTAGATGCTGTCAATAGCCCCACTTTACTGGTGGATGTCAAAAGATCAAGAAGGCTGTTAAAACTCAGCTGGTAAGTGGGTATATCAGGATTTGAACACAGAGCCCAAGCCCCCAACCAGTAGACCATACAGTGTTTCCCTTTTGGAGAGGAGGTTGTTGTAGAATTACTGCTGGCTTCTCTTCAGTTAATAAGGGCAGAAGCATTAGTGTCAGGATGGTGAATGGAGTTCTTCGTGTTCTCCATCTCTTGGTCCTCCCCGGAACCCTCACTTCAAGAGAGGAGCTGAGTGTCAGGAGTTGCAGCCTTGGCTGAGACGCCACAGCTGACCCAGAGCGGCACCCAGAAGCCTATGTTTCTGCCTCCAGACTCAACATTTGAAGTTCAGAGCTAGTTGATGGCCCTGAAATGCCTTCTGTGTCTTTTCAAGAATGCTTTAGTTACGATTCTTGGAAAAATTGATAGCCTGTACAGACTCAAAGCTGAAACACCTTATCTCAAAGTTCTTTCCTTATTCATTTATTTATCAGTGCTGGGACTCTGAGGCAGGGCCTTGTGCATGCTAAGCATGCTTCCCACCACTGAGCTACAGATGCAGCCCTTCCCAGAGGTCTTCAGGAGTCTAAAGCTGTGTAGGAAGGAGTAAAAGATTTGTTGCAGGAGAAGGAGACTGCCTATCAGAATGAGTGAGGCTGTTTGGAATGGGAGATCCTACAGGTGGGGGTGATAAGAAACACCGTCTGGAAGTTGAGTTTGGGGCTTGTGGGTCGTCTGACCGTGTCACTTGCTCTGATCTGCACCTTCCTGGTGAAATGCTGGCCTCTGCGATTATTAATGAGCACATCAAAACACCATTGTGTTGCTCTTTATAGAATGCTGGTAGATGTGTTTTGTACCCAGACGCATCGGTTTAAATGTCCCAAGCCTGCTGTTTTACTACTGTTAAGCCTCAAGTACTAAACTGATCTGAATGAATCCATTCTTCTTCCTCTTGCACCTTCCTATGAATTCGTACAGAAGAGCCCCTTGTGCCCAAGTTTCCCTTTCTGATTTTCCACCAATCGTAGAATTATGTCTACCTCTAAGAAATGTTAAATGGGACCCTTGATTACAATGATGGTTGATCTTTTCCATCCTCACTTGGCCTTGCTCACAGTCCTGCTGTGATGTAACTTTGATTTCATGCCTTTGAAGGGTAGCAAATGCCACAAAGATCGCTTTGTATGAGACCCCAACCGGCTGGAAGTTTTTTGGGAATTTGATGGATGCAAGCAAACTGTCCCTTTGTGGGGAGGAGAGCTTCGGGACTGGTAAGTTGCACTCATGCTAGCTTCTTTTTTTTTCTTCTCCCACAACTGCTGCCTTGGGGGAAAGTTTAGATTGCCTAGATCCTAGAATAGCAGTGGGAGCTGATGAACCCTAAATCAAGACAGGATTTATATATGACAACCTGGTGAAATATACACATTCAAAAAGCACTGGGTACATTTGGACAGGAGAGCTGGCTTTACTTTCAGAAGGCTCACAACTGCTGAGACAGGAAGTTTGGGGGCCTTCTTGGCAGCATTGGACATTGAGTCTCTAGGGATTAAACACATGATAAACACAGTTCTCTTCTCTTAGTGGCCAAGGAAACCTTAACAAATGTTTTCATTTCTAAGAAGAAATATAGTAGAACAAGTCATATTTTTTTTTGTTTTGTTTTTATGTAAGAAAAAGTTTTGGCATGGCATTAAATCTTTCCCTTTCATAGAGCCAAGTTTTCTGTAGCAACAAGGTTATGATTTATCAGGGTTAACTAAAGGAGACCTTGAGGGTAAAACTAAGTCGATGGGTGATAAAAATGTAAAATTACAGCCTTGGCATGAGGGTCTAAGTGTGGACTGTAGGTGCAAACAAGTGGCATGGAGTGATCTGGTGATCCCTGAGCCCCATTTCTCTGCTTTCCATTCTCGTCTCTGCCAGTCTGAATATTGACCTGAGTTCCGGCTTCCCTCATGACTTCCCGGCTGTCTCATTGCACCCATATCAGTTGCTCTTCCAGACATCTGCATAGGCCTGTGCTCATTTCTAGCCAGGCTGCAGGACTCTTAAGTAGACCCACCTCTCACATTCTCTCTGTCTAACATTTTAAAGTAAAGGGGCTCATCTCTGTGGTCCTTTATTACTCTCTGATCACCTTTTAATAAAGAAAAGATCAAAACCAAGCATTTTCCAGGCTTTACGGTTGAGTGCAGTTCATGCTGTGTTAATCAGGACCAAATACTGATCTTTCCTCCAAACCCAGAGTTTGTGGTGGGAGGTCTGAACTGATAAACTCCAGACGTATTTTTATGAAGTTCTAAGTGGTTCACTGTTCTTGGGAGAATGGCAGCACTTCTTGATAACAAATTCACCCTTTAGAATTGGGATATTAAGAAGGATAGGTGAAGCCGTGGTGGCAGTGGTAGCACATGCCTTTGATCCCAGCACTTGGGAGGCAGAGGCAGGTAGAGTTTGAGTTCCAAGACAGCCATGTCTATATAGAAAAACACTGTCTCCCCCCACCCCCACCCCCCCAAAAAAAAGAAAGACACATCGACAGGTGAATTGGAAGGGTTAACAGTGTCCACAAAGGACCCTGGGTTTTCCAGAATTCTGGGCCTCTAATAAGAGAATAGAAGGGGGCTGAAGAGATGGCTCAGAGGTTGAGAGCACTGCTCCTCTTCCAGAGGTCGTGAGTTCAGTTCCCAGCAACCACACGGTGGCTCACAACCCTCTCTAATGAGATCTGGTGCCCTCTTCTGGTGTGCAGGCGTACATGCAGGCAGAACATTGTACACATAAATACATAAATAAATAAATATAAAAAATAGAGAGACTATAAGACAACTGCTTATTCTTGCTCGCCTCCCCAGACGAGGGTGGTACCACTTTATTCTGTGAGCCACTACACGACTGCTGACTACGAGGTGGTCTTCTCCCGAGGAACTCTGGGTGTCCTCCAGCCAGTCCAGGAGTGGCACCAGCCATCCTTGTAGCCCTGCCCTCTTTCCTTTTCCACGCTGAGTGCTGAGCATGCCAGCATGCCAGGTAAACACTCGGCAGCAGAGCTGCGTCTCAGCTCAGTTATGCTTTCTCATGCAAGAGAAGCTCTTCCAAGGCAGGCGCTATCTCCAAACGTCTGGTTTGTGTCCCTACTGGGCCGTACCAGTGCTGAGCCTAGAGAACAGAGTCAGGTTTCCTAGGGTGCACGTGTGTGGAAGAATGCTAGTTTCCTGAAAACTGCTTTGGAAAACTTGAATAGTCACAATGATATTAGCATCCGAAAGTTCCAGAACATTCTTGTGTAAGAGCCCTATTAACACAGTTTTACTCAAACACAGTGTGCCCACCGCCTCCTACACACAGACATACACACACACACACACACACACACACACACACACACACACGCGTGCACGCGCCATGCACTAACGTTTTATCCCACGGTCCCATGTAGGAAGCATTGTGCAGGATGGCTCAGAGCCAAGCAGGAGCCTATGGCATTGGCCGACTGAGAAGAGGCCTGAAAGCTAGATAGCACAGCTGCTGTCTTGCACAGCAGCTCTTCAGGGGCTGGCAGCAGTCCTCACACCCTGTCTTCTCCAGGCTACCCATCACTTCTTCCTCCAGCCATTCTTCACCCCACATTGTTGGTAGGCACCCTTTGCCGGCCTCTAGGGGCTTCTGAGTTCATCAGTGCCTCTCATGGAAGTCACGCCCGTCCTGAGCCTGGCGGTTGAAGAGTGTGGGGGCTGAGTGCTTCTAGTGGGCTGGACACTGTTCTTCCATTGGTGCAGCTCACCAATGGCTTTTAGGAGGCTCTATAGTGCTGTAGAGCCTATATCAGGTTGTGCGTAATGTTTTCACCTTTCTGTCAAGGAAGATCATCCTTACTATGTTTGTGGAGCTGACTGCCTTGAATGAGAGTGTCAGACTTCAGACTCTTGATTGATCCGGTCGGTTCTTAGTTACTAACCCATTCAACCAAACGTGGTGCCATCTGTGATTTTCCCCTTCTCCTTGATATTTTATTGTTGTTCAAAAAAAGGAATAATCTCATGAGAAAAACCCACAGGGAGAAAAGGAAAATTTTTAAACAGGTTGTAAGAGATAAACAAATTATTGAATTTCTAAGTGTGGTGAAAATTAGCCTGCACCCTTGGATCTCTGGTGCTGTGGCCAAGGGCAACCGAGCTCACGGTCTGAACTCAGGTCCCTTGGTTAGAATCACCTTGTCCACCTACCACATCCCTTCCTAGTCAATGTTCACGATAGTTTTCCACAGACTCTCTCAGGGCGGATGTGAGTGATCCTCTAAAATGTTTGAGTTCTGTGATGTTGCCAATCGGAAGGTACTGTGTTTCTGCATTCTTCGAAGGGATGACAGGCAGTTTCTCAGGAAAGCATCCATGGCCCTTTAACCCTAATACGTATCCTTTGTGTGTTCACCCCAGTGATTTTATTTACTGCTCTTTGTGTTGGCTGCACTAGACTGTAAGTTCCATGAGGACAGTGGCTTTATCTGTCCCAGTTTCCATCCGTCGTATTCAAAGAGCCTGCTGTGAGCCCCAGAGTGGAAGAGGTGTTAAGCAAATGCTGCTAAGGGAAGGAGCAAGAATACTCCTTCCTTGGCACCCTCCATTTAGACAGGTGGATTCCTGGTATCTCTTGGAGATTTGCCAGTCAATTGGGATCTTTCTACAACTGGACACTCACATTTTTTTTTTCTTATTCCATCTAAAAATTGTTAACATATCACACAGGAGTGATAACTTGAATTAACATATCCTGAGATTTCATTTTAACCTTCCATATTTATATTTCTTTGCACCATTCCTTAATTGCTCGTTGAGTTTGACTGTGTCTTGATGCTAGTGGCCGGTGGGCATTTGGTAAGCAAGTTGTCCTCTTGGAGGGCTCCATGTTTCTACCTTTCAGAGAAGCCAGATGCTGGCTGTGTAATTACAGGTGTGAAATGATGGGAAGTGTTGGACCAGGTGCTCGGAGACCTGACTGATTGTATGCTGTAGAAGGTCAGGCTTTCTCTCTTCCCATTCTACTTGCATAGCTTTGAATACATTTCCTGATATACACAGAGCTTCCAGGGAAGATGGCAGGATCCCTTGTCTGGAGATATTGTAGGGAAACAGCCCCAATGGGACTCAACTCAGACCTTAGTTATATTTAACTCAGGGATACCGTTCCCTTCGTGTCTGCCTCCTCACCTGTGTCTTTGTGCTCATCTACGAGGATGGGAGCCTTGGAACTTGGTACTTGGAACCTGCTGGCCTTGATTCTCTTTTGTTGGACATAAAGTAAATTTCTCGTCATCAAAGCACTCAGTGTCTCCCTCCAAAGGCACCCTGTGGAAAGGAAATCCAGTTCCTAGGCAGTCATGAGGCTGTGCAGAAGTACCAAGCACAGAGCGGAGAACCTGGGAACAACCCCTTGAGTGTCGGAGTGGGCTGGAGAAGGCCTTCTGTGGAACCAGTTCTTTTCAGTTGAACTGAAAAGTTGAGCACAGGAAGGGAAACAGGATGGACCAACATCCAGTCAGCTGGCAAGTGGCCGTTCTGTGGCAAGCCCTTCTTGAAAATGCCCCTGAGACAATGGTGGGTATATCACATAGCCAAGGGTGGGGTAGGAGCATGGGGGGATAGTAGCAATAGCACAGAGAGGTTAAGGGTGCCATCCTGAGTGAGGGTGAAGTGAAAGGAATTGCGGAAGTTAGCCAGGCTACTAATGGTGCATGGAAATTTCCAGAGAGAGCTGCTTGTTCAGGGGAATGGGAAGAGAAAGAGGGAGAGATGGGCAGAGGGACAAGACACTGATACTCAAGAGAGCTCCGTGTTGCCATTTTCCAGCTGCCCCGCCCCTGTCTCAGGCTGTCACCTGGCAGAGGCAAATGCCAGTGCAGCTTTTGAGATGCCCACGTTAGTAAATGTAACCGAATCCCTAAACCGTTAACTTCTGGCTCCCTCAGCAAGGGTTGACATTTTTCTTGCCTCTGACCCAGAGCACGCTCTGACTAAGCCCAGTTTGTCCTTACCACAAGGTGCTGATTAAGCTGAAGTGCAGTGACAGGTGTTGCAAGATGCTGAAAGGACAGAATTCCCAGGGGCTCAGTTGGGCCCTGAACTGGAGCAAGTATGAAGAGGCTCAGAGCAAAACTCAGCACTATCTTTGTGCTGGCTGAGGCAGCAGTGGCTTCTCTTCCTCACATTTAAGTGAGCTTGGCTTCTTGTGCCTTAAAAAACAAAGTAAAAGAGTGGAGGTGTTTCCACAACCTAGAGGAGAAAGAGGAGAAAGAGTACTGACCTGTACTTTTTCACTGTATTCCCAATATATACAATGAAAGGACATTATGTTTTGAAAGCTTAATATGGTGAATGGAAAACATTACTTTCCCTTAAGAATTTTATTTTTCTCCTTATTCCTAATAGCATCTTGCATTTGTATTATAAAACACGGTACAGTTTGTAGCTTCCCACTGGATGTCTCAGAGCTGTGTGAGAGAGCAGCCTCTTCTCCATTTTGATCTTCTCCAAATGATCAAACAGAGGCTTTGAAAACAGTGAAGCAACTGATTTAGACCCAGATGGCTCCTGGGAACAGCAACTCAAGTTGAGATTTTTCATCTCTTTCTGTGGAAGCACAGCCATGAAAGCCTCTTATTGTCATAAGCACCATGCCTTGTCTCGTTAGGAGCCATTCCTATTCACTGGAGCACCGAAGGAAAGAGAATTGATCTGGCCCTCCTGAGGATTAACCTGGAGTGTTCTCCCGTCCAAGGTTAACGGAACAGTTAGAGAGACTGAAGACCCCACAGGTAGACTGGAATACATGTTAATGTCACCCAGGAGAGGTGCCTTGTTTATGTGAGTGCATGATTTAGTTAGTTCCAAATAAATTAGTCAAAGTTGGTACGATTTTTGGGTTTCATTTTCATTTCTCATAAAAAGAAAAAAAAAACCCTAAGTTTCTTATTTAGAAGTGGAAATATCTCCATGCTTTCAGTCTAGCACCCACCAAAAAAGGAAAAAGTTTAATGTGCACTTTTTATTTATTCATTTATTTTAATTGGAAAGGAGGTGCCAGGTGTGTTGGCACATACCTGCCGTTATCATAGCACTTGAAGGTGGAGACAGGAGAGCTACAGGTTTCTGACAGGGACACACAGGGAAACCCTGTCTGTAAAGCACAAAAGGAGCTGGAGAGATGTTCAGCAGCCAACAACACTTGCTGCTCTTGCAGAGGACCTGGGTCCAATTCCCACTACGCATACCAGATGGCTCACACCCCCTATAAGGACAGTTCTGGGGGTTTTTATGCCCTCTGTGGCCTCTACAGGCTCCCAGCATGCACGTGGTACACATAAACACACACAGGCTCAACACACATACTCCTAAAAGTAAATCATTCAAACAACAGAATGGAGCACAGATAAATAATTCCTAACTATGATGAATCTCCAGTATATTGGGGAAGTTGCCAGAATCCTCAGAATGAGCTGTTCTAAAACATTTTTTTTTTTTGTAGATGCTGTGAGAGGCAGGAGGCTTTTTATTCCCTAAAATAACAATAAAAGCAAAATTCTGTAGATAATGAAATTGTGTAAATATTTCCAAAACATAAAGCCTTACAATGCACTGACTCTAGTCTACGGGCTTGCAGCCTCTGGACTTTGAGATGTCACTTCTTGTCCTGGTTGGTTTTTGTCAACTTGACGTAAACCTAGTCATACCTGGGAAGAAGGAATCATAACTGGGTAAATGCCTGCACTAGGTCGTCCTTTAGGCAAGCTTGTAGGACCTTCTCTTGATTGATGATTAGTGATTGGTGTGAGAGGCTGAGCCCACTGTGCCCACCCTGGGCAGGTGGTCCTGGCCGCATACCAAAGCAGACTGAGCAAGCCACAGGAGCAGTCCAGAAAGCAATATTCCTCCAAGGCTTCTGCTCCAGTCCCTGCCACCAGGTTCTTGCTTTGAACTCTTGGTCTGGCTTCCCTTCGTGCTGGACTACAGCTTTCCTCCTTACAGCGTGGTGTTTATCAGAGCCAAAGAAACCCTAATTTCTAAAAGTTGCATCTATCAAAGAAAAAAATGTTGGGATGAAAAACTTTATTTTTTTTTAATAAAAAAGAGAAAGCATTGGAGTAGATGAATTAATTTACCTGCTTTTTCATGTACACATTTATAGTTCCTTGCTAAATTTCACATGCTATGCTGCTCATCAGAACTAGTTTAAAAGATAACAAGTCTGTAAGAAGTACATGCTTAGTGGGAAAAAACAGATGGGTGGGGCTCAAGAAATATGGTTATCAGATCAGAGGTCTTGCTTGGGTTGCTATGGGGGAAGAAAAACTGCTCACACTGCTCAAAGTTGGGACCTACTCTCAAAGAGAAGAGGATATTTTAGCTGGGTCTAAAAGGAAAGGAAGGAAGGATACTCCTTAACGTGTCCACAGAGTAGGCAGCATCATTCCAGATACTCTAAAGCATCAAGAAAAACAAGACCAGGTGCTAAGGCAAGGAGGGCAGCAGTCATATACAGAATTAACTAATCCCAGTACTCAGGGAGGCAGGGGCAGGTGGCTCTATGAAAGTTCGAGGCCAGCTTCATCTACAGAGCGAGTCAGTGACAGCAAAGGCTACACAGAGAAATCCTGTCTCGAAAAAAAACAAAACAACAACAAAAAGATTTCACTATGTGGCAGTATGGGAAACGATTCTAAAAACCATGTGGAATCCTCAGGAAATAAAAAAATTAGCTCACTGTGGTGTTTTGATATAAAAAGTTAAAATGATAAAAGTGTGTTTTGGCCCATGACAGGCTTCTAAAAAGGGTCTTTAAACTCACACACATGCACACACAATGAAAGGGGGGGGGATTTCTTAATTTTGGTGAAGACTTTTTGTGTTTTTTTGGATTGGTTTTTTGAGACAGGATTTCTCTGTGTAGCCCTGGCTATCCTGGAACTAGCTCTGTAGACCAAGCTGGCCTTGAACTTGGATGTCAGTCTGCCGGTGCCTCCTGAGTGCTGTGAATTTAGCAAGAACCTCACAACAAAATGAAGGATGTGTTCCAGTCACAGTCCTTACTGGCTTGAAGAAAGCTGTCCTCAAACAGGCTTGTTTACAGGGAGGAGTTTCCTCTAAGACTGTGATATTTTCTTCCCAGTTGCTTTTCAGAACAGCGGCACCAGCGTACACATCAACCACATTGTATTAGAATCTCATTTCCTCTGTGCTTCCCCTAATGCCCAGGCCTTTAATTTTTAAATTTGTGGCTCTTTGTGAAGCAAGTACCAGTTGCTCATTGTGGTTTAATCTTCTTAAAAATGTCATCCTTTTGTTACATTAGTTATGAAATAATTGTTTTGTTTTGTTTTTGTATGACTTGCCTGTTGTATCTTTGGTGTATTTTTTATATAGATCTTGCTTTCCTTTTATTAATAATATTCTTTGTAAATATCTGTTTTACAGTTGTAAATATGTAGACTTTTTAAAGTGTATCAATGATTTTTAATTTTATCTGTAGTATAATGCTTTATAATAATAGGCATCTTTAAGGTAACTAAATATGTTAGTTGTTTCTCTTTATAAATAATGGTTTTATCTGTATTTATTACTCTCAAGAGTAAAAAGAAATTTACATGTTTTCTAGTATTTAAAGGCTTTCAGTTCCCCTCTCTTTTCATATTTTTGAGACAAGGCATTTTATATCAGGCTGGCCTTGAACTTCTGGTCTTCCTGCCTCCACCTTTCAGTGCTGGGATTACATCATTCCTACAAGGGCTTTAAATTTCTAAATTTGAACTGTTTTCTTTTTAAGGAACAAACTATTTATAGTAATGAGCCAGTTACGTTAACATTATTAAAAACAATCCACCATTTTCTCAGCAGCTCAAAGTGAGACTTCATTAACTCGAGTCTCACTCGTATCTGCATCTCTCTGGGTGCTGTACTTTCTTCCATGGTACTTCAGGCTGTTTCAATTACTGAAAATTCACAGTAGCCATGTTTTCCCATTGTCTGTTTAAGATTGATATGGGACTTTTTTCTCCCACTCTAATACTTCATAACTGATACACCAAACTCTAACAGACCCCACAGATGCTTATTTTATTTTCCTAAGTTGTTTTTTTTTTTTTTTTTAAAGTATTGGCCATTTATTGAAATCATGAGCCCTTCCATGAGTCAGGAGAGCCCCTTGACTGCTTTAGTGGCCCGCTTTAGTGGGCTTGTTCTCACGGCCTCCTGAAAAGCCATGTTTCTTATTGCCACAGGTTCTGACCACATCCGTGAGAAAGATGGACTGTGGGCTGTCCTGGCCTGGCTCTCCATTCTGGCCAACCGCAAGCAGAGCGTGGAAGACATCCTCAAAGACCACTGGCAGAAGTTTGGTCGGAACTTCTTTACCAGGTAAGCCACCGTCTGGATTGGGATTGAGGGATGGCGGGGAAGTGAGCAGAGGGCACTCTCGGGCAGGCATCGTTTTTCCTGTCTGTGATGATACTGACCCAGATTCATGCAGCTTCTTTTACTGGGGACTTTGAAGATGATTTGACCAGGGTCAAGATGAAGTCAGCTCTTAAGCCAGCCATAAAGAGCAAGAATTTTTTTTTTTTTTTAAAGAATAATCCTTATAAACATTTGTAAATTTACTCATGGGGTTGGCAGGATAATTACATCAAACTTAGATTCACAGAAGTGGATTTAAATTTATTTCTTTTCCTTTCTGAGATAGGAGTTCATTTAACCTTTGTGCTCAGTTTTCTCATTTGTAGAGAGAGGAATATTGGCTATTGAGAGGATTAAATGAAATCGGAGTCTGGAGGTGTTTTGTAAACTGTAGAGCTCAAAAAGCCTGGAAATGCTTCTCCTTAAATTCTGGAAACAACTAATGCTCAGTTCAAATCAGCTTTTCTGATTCATTAAATAGGACCACAATGGCTGTTTATCAACATCAAATTCATTGAACTGACATATATTTACTACCTACTTTTCTTTCCCCAGGTAGTGGCTCTTATAAAGGAAACGAAATATTTAAGTACACTTAACAGTTCTTCATTACCATGTATGTTTTATTTTTTCACTTAATTTAAAAAAATTTTTTTAATTTATTACAATTTATTCACTTTGTATCCCAGGGGTAGCCTCCACCCTCATCTCCTCCCAAGCCCACCTTCCCTCCCTCTTCGTGGGGCAGCCTTACAGGCCACAGAGGAGGACATTGCAGCCAGTCCTGATGAGACCTGATAGGCTAGGGTCAGATGGAAGGGGAGGAGGACCTCTCCTTTCATACGTTTTTATTTTTGAGAAGTATTAAAATGCAGGGCTAGAGGTATAGCTGATGGTAAAGTGTCTGTGTGGTCACTATGTGGGAGGCTTTGGGTTCAAGTTCTAGAAACCCCCCAATTTTTTTTTTTTTTTTACCAATTTTTACCAGTGTTTCTTACTATTTCTAATTTGCCTATTCTTTAATAATTGTAAAAACTGAATAATTGTTTCCCTGGACCTTAATTTTTTTATGAAAAGGGGTAATTAGATAAAGCATTTACATGTATAAAATTTATGGATATAATTTTTCTGGACCTTAGTTGCTTTTTTGCAGGTTTTTGTTGTTGTTGTTGTTTGTTTATTTTAAAGAGGGTCTCACTGTATTGCCCTGGCTGGCCTCAAACCTTAAGTTCACAGAGATCTGCCTGCCTCTGCCTTAACCATAAAAGGCATGTGCCACCGTGCCTAGCCTTCCTTCCTTCCTTCCTTCCTTCCTTCCTTCCTTCCTTCCTTCCTTCCTTCCTTCTTCCTTCTTTCTTTTCTTGCCTTTTTTATAAAATGGGTGCCTTAGACCACATGATTTTAAAGAAAAAAAAAAAATATATATATATATATTCCAGAGCTGATAGTCCATGGTCTTCACAACTTGAACTCATTAATCTTTTAAGAGGATTCTGATTAAATTACTCTCTTGTTGAAAGCATAAAGAGGTCTTTCAACATGAAGATTTTATGACTTCATGAAGAAGTCTTGGAAACCAATCAGGAATGTCCTCTCTGAGAGCAAGAGCACCTGGTAATTCACAGTAGCCTTCATGGACTCTAAATCCAGAGTTCCACAAAAGCAGTGCCATGTCTGTTCTTAGGCTCTGTGGTGTCACTCGAGTCAAGCAGACACTGTGGAAATCGCCCTTCGAATAGACCAATGAAGGAGCTGATGAATGAACTGTAAGCCCAGTGGAACAAGGTTGAGGGCATTCAGAGCTTCACTCTTGATACCTAAACACACCTCCATACCGGAAATGTCTCACCATATTGTTACTACTTGTTAGCTACAACTGCCAATCAAGGACCACAGATCCCGACTTCAGGGCCTGCATTTATGATTTGTCCAGACTCCACTGTACGCTCTGTACACTGAGCAACACTTCCACAAGGTTGTCTGTCGTAAGCCTCAAGACAGATAGTTGATAAAAATCTCTAAGGATTCAACAGTCGGGACAACTAACCCTTCCTTGCTGGAGCCGTAGCTCGCTCTGTCTGGTTACAAAGCTAGGATTCCTTCCATTCCACCCCTCTGTGTTTCGGATTTAAAAATCTTCTCTCCCAAACACCCAAAGGTCACGGGCTTAAAGTGCAGAAGCCTGGTTGTAATTTCTTGCTCTTTATCATTTTAACTGGGGGAAAGTGCCAGCTTCAGCAGGGAGGGGACTATTTTGTCTCAGCTTCGTAGCCTCCTGGAGCCAGCATAAGTTGGCTATCTTTCTGCAGTATTCCTCGTGTCTTAGAGGTGTTATCTTGCACATCTTGTATTTGTTTCGATATTGCAAACAAATGGATTCTGCCATCTTGAACCTCTGTTTCAAGAGGACACATACTGCCACGTTACAAAAAGCACACAAGTGTCTTTAACTTCACAAGAAAGAGACTGAAAACCAATCTTGGAAGAAAAATAATAGTTACAGAATTTCATTTGTGGTACAGCTGTTTTCTTTTCTTGACCCCTATCACCCACTTAAGGCAACCCTGCAGGCTAAATTTAAAGCAGAACACAGTCCCCACTGAAGGAGGCTGGTATCTGAAGCATAACTTGTTAGCTTTTGGCTGCGTTTCTGGTCTCTGAAATTCTGGCCTCGCTTGAGGAAATTTCTGTGGAGACTGAAACTCTGCTCAGCCAATCTCATAGTGTCACACAGGTCTGAAACCCAGCCTTCGCCTTTTAAGATTGACAGGAGTTTGGACAAGAAGGACCTCAGCCATGTGCTGTTGGCCTAGAGTTCTTTGGAGGTAATAAGAGCTGTTCGTATTCCCTCCTCTGGATGTAGGGGTGGGGCAGTAGATAGTGTCTCCTGAATGCCTTTGAAGCATCTCAGTGCCTCTTTCTGTAGAAAAGCGGAGCCAGTTCTCTGACGTTTGGAAGGCTCTGCCCCTTTCTTCTGAACTCTCCTTTCATCCCCAGCCCTCTCCATCCCTGCTGACTGACAAGCTCACTGCCTTTGCTAGCCTCCTGAAGGTAGATGGCTTCCGGGGAAGGCCAAGGAGAGAGGCAGTTCTGTTTGACTCAGATGCTCTGAAGTCAGCCAGGATCTCAACTACATAACTTCTTCCAGGTATGATTATGAGGAGGTGGAAGCCGAGGGTGCAAGCAAAATGATGAAGGATCTGGAGGCCCTGATGTTGGACCGCTCCTTTGTGGGGAAGCAGTTCTCAGCAAATGATAAAGTCTACACTGTGGAGAAAGCTGATAACTTTGAATACAGTGACCCAGTAGATGGAAGCGTGTCAAGAAATCAGGTAGGAGCAGATTGTGAGTATGTGAAAGAGATACCCCAGAGTGTCATCTCTGAAGCCTCAGGAGAGAAAAAGAAAAAGGTCCCTCAGATATGCTTCCTTGGCAGGTGTGTTTTCCTAGGGCAGTTGTTCTCAGCTGGATTTCTTACATGTGACTCTCATGCATACTCATTTTTTGCCATAGTTCTTTGTAGCCCCCTGTGCCTCCATGCTAAAACTCTGAGCCTATATGTCAGAGGGATTTTTGCAAACTCTAAAATTATACCCAAGATGCCATGTATGGGAAAGTCTTTAAAAAAATGTAGGAAAACTTTACTGTGGCCCTAGATATCAGCTCCTCTCTCCTCAGACGTCAAAGCAGTATGATGTCATGGGTGGCATTGCATGTTCTAGACTGAGAATAAGAATATGCCTTTCTAAGGAAGGCTTCCTGGTTAGAAATTCCCACCATTGCTACCCGTGGCCACCTTGACAAGGCAATGCTTAGTAGGACAGCATAGCTGAGGATCTGGACCACGCCGGGTGGTGACAGATGGCTGAGGTTTCTCGTGATGGGTACCTCAGGCTATAGGCTGGTTGCCCTTCTCCCTCCTTCTCACAGTCACTCCGCACCCAGGTTCCTTTCACTTCCTCTGTAGCCTGTAGTCAGGGAATGTCTGGGGATTCAGAGCAGAGACCACAAAGGGGATGAAGGCGCCGTCACACCGTAACCTCCCTGTTTGCTTCCTCTGAGGGATGCAGAGCTGTGGCGTGTCTTTTTACAAGCCATCTGCCACGTTTTGGAGGAGATGGGTTCTGGGAGTCACCGGAAACCCCTCTGTAGAGAGAAGGTAGTGGATGGACACGGGCCTCCTCACAGCCACCTTCAGTGCCCAGTTCTAGCAAGTGCCATATCCTCCACCTTCAGCAAGTAGGAAAACGCTGGCTCAGTCTGGACGATTGTAACTAGCAGGAGGGAGGAGACAGCAGCTCAGAGGATGGCAGAGCTGCAGAGGAGTTGTGTAAAGCCATAAGAGCAGAAGTTCAAAACACAAGACACCCAACTCTGCAGGCACCTCATCCACGAAGGAAGGGAAGAGCAGGGGCCCAGTGGGAAGCTTGGAACTGTGGTCTGTGCCACAAGGAAGGAGACAGCAGTGCCCCTCTGTGAGATGAGGAAACCAGGGCACTTAGCAGGAAGATGGGGCAGGAGAGAAAATGCTCTGAAGTAAACAGAGGGAGATTTTAGAAGCGTCAGGCTGCAACTTGGGGCTGAGGGCAACCCTAGAATACTTCCAGAGAGTAAAACATGCTGAGTTGAGGTGACTGTGCCCTCGGCGTTGACTCGCCAGAGAACACACCCTGCGCATCCTGTCTGCCGGCCTCACCGTGAATCTAGAGAATGGCACAGTTGGAACTGTGAAGTGGTGGCAAACACCAGGAGAGTAGAGACTTTCCTTCTGGCGAGTCTTTGGCATCATGCAAAGCCCAGACAGACTCATGAAGAATGAAGGGCTCTCGGGCAAATGCCTGCTGTAGCCATTCTTCCTCACACTGAAAAATATCTCGAGTCTTCAGTCTCTTCCTAAGCAAGGCATAAGATGCTGGAAGGGAATGAGAGAAAGGCCCTGCACCCACACGGACCTCACTTTGAGTTACCATCATCATGATTGACCCCTCGATCTTGCTGGGTTAGTATGAGCACCCGCTCCTACTGTCCAGGGCATGTGGCCTCTTTTCTGAGCTTCCCTACCAGTGCTTTATAAAGAGCCCTTCCTCTCATCTGCCTGTAGTTCCCTCCAGAGCCGTGAGTCAGATTTCTGCATCTAGCAGCTTTGCTTATTTATTAAGCTTCAAACTGAAACGACCAGTCCATGAATCACAGGGAAATGGGCAGGGGAGAGAGCCTCATGGCATCCAGCATCGCCGAGATTGTATCTCCCAGATGACCCTGGAGATGCTGCCGTGGCTTCATTAGTTAAACCTCTTCGTCTGGATGCAGTGAGAGGCTGATAGGATGCAGCCTCGCAGGGCTCGGTTGCTGCCATCTATCAAGGATCTAATCCTCCCGCGGATAAGATTAGGTCTCCAAATGGACAACTCACGGCCTGCCAGATTTCAGTCTCCCCTTCAGCAATTAGGGGGGAGAAAAATCCTCTGCTTATCTTTTTCCAGGGTTTGCGGCTTATTTTTGCAGACGGCTCTCGCATCATCTTCAGACTGAGTGGCACCGGGAGTGCTGGGGCCACCATTCGACTGTATATTGATAGCTATGAGAAGGACGTTGCCAAGATCAATCAGGACCCCCAGGTAATGGCCAAGCCCTGCACCCTGATCCGTGATTTTGGTTCGAGGTGTCTTCGTGGTCTGCTGAACCTGTGACATCACTGCCAGTTCTCCAGGACCCATGTGGTCACCCGCTGTCCTTGCTTTCTCCTTTGTCTCTTTTAGTATGTTAGAGCAAAAATGACCGATAGCAACCACAAGAATAATTAGCTTTTCTGAACATTGGCTGTTTACTAAAACCATTGCATAAATATACTCAGTTAATTGTCTCTCCCGACCCAGTGTGTGTGTGTGTGTGTGTGTGTGTGTGTGATAGAGAGAGAGGTGGAGGGGAGAGAGAGTGGTGTACATATGGGATGTATACCTAATGTGTTCCTGGAGGCCAGAGGATGACATCCAGTGCCCTGCTATCACTCCTTACTATGTTTGGCAGAGTCAGGGTCTCTCACTGAGCCTGAAGCTAGGGTGGCAGCTAGCAAGTGACCCTTCTCTGTCTGTGCCCCCACACAGTGCTGGGGTTCTAAGTCTGTATACAGCTTGTTTTATGTGGGTGCTGGAGATTTAAGTCACGGTAATGCTTATGGAGCAAGCTCCCTTACCTGCCCCAGCCCCTATTCATTTAATCCTCACCTTAGGTAGACTGTTGGTCTCCCCTGTATTGACGAGGGCGTGGAAGCACAGAAAGGCAGCCGGCACTTCCTAAGCTTGTGCTCTATGCAGAAGCAGTTACATGAGAATGGATCTTTTTCCTTGTATGATGTCTGGCCAGTCATTGATCACACAGTGATCACCTGCTCTGACAAAGCATTTACTGGTTCCAGCTTTGTGGGGGTCAGGAACAAGCAAGGACAGGCAATTGTATGTGTCTTCATGGAAAAGCCTACTGACTTAGAGCCTGGTGGGCTAGAGTCTGTAGGAATGAACACGGATCATGGATTTGAGGATAGGCATCAAAATGGAGGCTCGAGGAGGGCCCGGGGCGCACTGTGGAGTTTCCCCAAGTGTGTTCTTCACAGCACTGGTCTTGACAGATGTTCTGAGTCAGCGCTTTAGGTCTACAGAGTGCGTGGGAAACAAGGCATGTTTGCTATGTCGGTGCCTCACAGCTAATGTTGTACCATAAACACTTGGGAAGGCGTAGACGCTCATTTAAATGGCATCTGCTGAAGAGTTCAGCAGACACTTTCCAAAGGCCCAAGTGGTGTATGAGAAGGAAGCCATGTTTATTCATAGGAGAAGTGCAAGTGAAAGTCAGGGTAAGCTGCAACTGATTCCAGCCGATTGGCTGTTGACATAAAGACCAAAGATAAGTGTTGACACTGGGGACAGGAAGCCTTGGTATGGCAATTTTCCCAAATATAGGAACCCCCTCACAAACAGAAACAAATCACGGAGGACTTCCATGTGGTCAGCAATCTTTGTAGGCCTGTCTGTCCAGAGAGACTGGAGCTTTTATGTTGAAGAGACGGCTGCACCACCTAGCCTGTGGCTGTGCAGGCGTGCTCGTGGGACCACGTGTGGGTCCAGCTTCCTTTACTGTCGTCAGATGAAGAGATGAAAGTGTAATGAAGTCAAAGCATGCAAAATTACTCCGCCTTACACCTAAGTGAGCCCTGCCATTTGGAGCCAAGTGGTGAACTTGGAGAACACTCTACTGAGCAAAAGAGGCCAGGCCCAGAGAGTCAGATGCTGTATGAACATAATTTATCTTCGGAGGCTAAAAAGAAATAGTTCAGCTCAGAAACAGAGAGCAGGGTCGTTAGCAGGGGCTGGGCGGGGTCAGGAAGTGTTAGTTAAAGGAGACTTACAGTTATGTAGGGTGTAGGAGTTCTGGAGATCTCAGAACCACCTAGTGCCTGTAGTTAATATAATACTGTACTACATTCTTAAGTTTTTCTGAGAAAACATTGCTTATGTCTTCACTTCCACCATGACAAAAATAAGAAAAAAAAAAAAAAGAGAAGAACTATGTGAAGAGATGGGATATGTCAATAAGTTTGGCAGTAGTAATCACTTTACCCCACAGTTCGTGTTGGGAGCTGGGAGTTTGGCCTTGATGGTAGAGTGCTTGCTTACCATTCGTAAGCCTCACCATCCTGCAAAGACCCAAATTTTTAAAAATTACACTCCATACCTTAAATATAAACCAAATTTTATGAAAAAGAAATGAAACAATGTGTTGTCATAAGTACTTTTGAACAAACCCTCTTTTCTTTTGGTACCCAATAAAATCTGTAAAACTCAAAATTGGAGCCTCCTAGTGTAGTGGGTTTAAGCATAGCGGTTGTAGAGTTAGTGAGGTCTTATTTTAATTCCTGTCCCTGAAGCCCTGTGCACATGGGTGACTTGTTTCACATTTGTCCATCTTGGTTTCCTTGTTTATAAAATGGAACAGTGCTAACTTTTCATCGTTGTATGGATTTGGGGAGACAGTGAATTTAAAATGCTTCAGCACTGAGATTGGCACCTAAGATCAGCTTTTAAGAATGACCAGGTTGTGGCTGGAGAGATGCACACAGGTTAGGAGCTCTTGCAGCTCTCGGAGAGGACACACGTTCAGCTCCCAGCAGCCATGTAGTAGCTCACGACCATCCATAACGCCAGTTCCGGGGAATATGATACCTTATTCCGACATCCATAGGCACTAGCATACATACATGCAGGCGAAACACCCAAATGCATAAAATTAAAAAAAAATCTTTAATTAAAAATGAAAAATCAAACAAAGCAGTTCAAGGTGAGGTGACAAAGCAGGTAAAGGCAGTTGCTACCAAGTGTTATAAAAGTCTTATTTTAGAGCCTCAGAAGCCTCATGGTGGAAGACCTGGCTCCTGTAAGCTGTCTTCTGACCTCCACATGTGTGCTGTTGTAGGCCTGTGCCTGTGTGCTCATACATGCTTGCATACACACGCACACTAAAAATTAAAAAAAAAAAAACTCTTATAGTTGCTCATTTTCACATTTTTGACCCCAAGTTTTTCACTGTAAAAAAACAAACTGTATCAACCCTTTTTTTTAAAGTTTGCAGTTTAGTAACACTGTGCCCATTTGCATTGTTCCCAGGAGATCCTCAGATCCCAACCTTTCCTTGTGGCAAAGCGGAAACTTGACCTTTAGGAGGCAGCCTGGTTCCTCTGTCAGTCCTTGTGGCTAACCTTCGGCCCTCGGTGTCGGAATTAGACTAGATAATTTGTGTGCACGTGCTTTTGTTAATAAGGAGCCAGCAAGGGCCTGCTTCTCTTTCATAATTTCTCCAGGAGCCAGATTCCAGCTTCAGTAATCTCCACACCCTAGTGTGGTTTTGGCATCCCTAAAACTTGAACTGAGGGCTCTGGAGTCTGCACCTCCAGGCCCTTAAGATAACAGAGAAAGAGAAAAGGAGAAAGGTGGGCATGTTTATTTCTTTTTTATCTTCGAGACAAAAGCCTGGCATGTGCTGGACAGATGGAATGAAAAATACATTTCTTCTGAACCTAAATTTCCAGGATGGATGATCATACAAAAAGCTTGGCTCCCCCTGTGCCCGCAGACACCACCAAGCAGCTGGGAAGTGTCTGCTTTTACCCTGTAGCTGCTGTGTCTTTTAGGCAGCCCTGATGAGACCTGATAGGCTAGGGTCAGATGGAAGGGGAGGAGGTCCTCCCCTATCAGGGGACCAGGGGAGGGGCATAGGGGAAGAAGGGAGAGGGTGGGTGAGACTAGGAGGAGGGGCGGCTACAGTGGGGATACAAAGTGAATAAATTGTAATAAATACATATTTTTTAAAGAGTCTTTTAGGCTTGGTGGGGTAAACGCGGGAATGTGGAGAGGAAATATTGAGGGTGGTCAGGTTACTTGCTTTGCAGAGCAGACTCTGGAGTTGCTTCCCTGAAGTGAGGGGTCCTGGAGCCAGGCTTGGGCTTGCATTTTATACTTAGATCTTCAGGCATCTTGGAGAGCTGGAGTAGGAGATCAGGCTGGTGGATCAGGGATCTGTTTAGAAAAGTGACGGAAGAGGTTCTTCCCCTTGCGTTTCTTGCAGGTCATGCTGGCGCCCTTGATCTCCATTGCTCTGAAGGTGTCCCAGCTCCAAGAGAGGACAGGACGTACCGCACCCACTGTCATCACCTAGAGAGCTGGCCGGAATGTGGCACGTCCCTCCACCCAGGACCCATCCACGCCACCTGATCGAAGAGCACGGACAGAAACAGTGTATTTGCCTGGGCTTTGTAGGCCTTGACTTTTTTACTTCCCACTCGATAAACAGCCATTTGTGAGGCACTGCCACTGTATGCGGGAGAGGGAAGGCAGACCTAGGTAGGGTTCACACCCCTGTCTGCTCCTTCCCTTCCCAGCTGAACTGCACCTGTGTGGGCCTTTGCCCCCCAGCACGAGGTACTGTTTACACTACAGTGTAAAGTTCTGGAGGCTGAGGATCAGCAGTGAGGCCACCCCCTGTCTGCCGGATGTGCCTGTAGAGTGATATTGAAGTCCCTGCTCCACTGTGAAAGCCTTCCCGTTTACTGTTTACAGGTAACCCAGCATTGCGGTTTCTGGTGCCTTCTCTCGAATCAGTTTTCCTCCGAGTGAGATGTGCTTACCTACAGAGCTCTGTGTTATTTCGCAGCACTGTCCCATCTGCACAGATATTTGGGATATTAAAGCAGAATGTGCTACTGTTGTGTGTTGTCTTCTTCACTCTTACCTACAAAGAGAGGAAACAGACTGTCTTGTTGGGGGTGAGGGGGAGATTATATTTTGTTTGAGGAGGGGGATTGCATTTTTTTTTATGTCCTAGCCAGAAAAACTTGATTTCTGAGTAGGTTGAAAATCCTTAGACTTAGGAACTGTAATTTCAATCACATCAGTACAGTGACTTCTGGATAATTCCCAAGATTATCAAAGAAAGCTTGGTGCATTGACTGGGGAAAGAGGGGATTGTCAGATCTGGTGGATCTAGTAGAGCAAAGCCATATATATATGCCTTTTAATGCTGGCCTTCCCAGACCCGCAAAGGGGCAGAAGCAGAACCCTCAGACTTCAGCCCACAGGATTACACAGAAGTTAAAAGCATGGACTTTGAAGCAGAGTAACCTGGATTTGAGTAATACCTGAGACTTCAGGAGATCTTTGGATGTCATTCCCCTTGTCCTCAAAGTGGGAGATGAGAATAACTAACTTTGGTGGCCTGGGGATCATTAGGTGCACAAACCTGTGAAAGGCAGTGAGCACGGCATCTAGCCCTCCTGTCTAGTTGTCAGACAGGCAGGACCGTGTTGAGCTCTTTCTAGATTTAGAGAAATACAAGCTATTTGTAACTGATTGTAACTAGTATTTACAATTCATTTCATGGTTTGCAAGGATCTTGCAACACAAAGTTACTTTGCTGCATTGAAATGTTCCAGAAAGGGCCCCGCTCTGCATCCCTCCACCCGGCAAGGTGGGCTCTCCATCATAGGGGACAGAATCTTTACCCCTGTGTGAGACTTCCAAGATGACCAATTACAGTGGACCTTCCCCGAAGATGCTGGTGGTGAATGCGTGGTTCTGTGGCACGGACTGCATGCCAGGCACTGTTTGAAGCGCTTTCCACGTGTTTTGTAAATGCCCAGTAATTCCATGAGAAAGGTACCCTGAGTAATCCCCATGGTACCGGTGAGTCCCATCTCCCCACCAGAGTCAAATCCCTTGGAAAAGCATGGGTGCCCCCAACCAGCACAACTCCACAGTTCACGAGTGCTCAGCATTACCATTTCTAGAACATACCTAACAATGGGAAAAGGTGTGAAACATTACTTACTAAAGGCTGATAGAGTGCACCCAGGTTGTTAAGAGACTGTTAGTTTAACGCTACTGTTCTCCCAAGAAATCTCAGCATCTCTGTTGGTCCCACTTCCCCAGCTGTAATGGCGTTACCATCCATGATTACAACTGGTGGATATTGGGGGTGGGGGCAGGCAAGACAGTAACAGCCTGGGGATGGAGACCTCAGGTGGCCGTGAGCAAGGAAGAAACAGACTCCTAGAGATAGCTTCAATGAGACAGCTCATTTAATTGAGAGGAATAAAAGCTATTAAAACCTTTGGAGGGGGAGTAGGGTTTTATTGGGGTGAGTGTATATCATTGGCTGGGGCTGGGGTGCTCAGGATGCCTCATTTGCATAAGGGGGAATTCCAGGTGCTGCTGGACATTACCTTATAAGGTGAAAGGAAGTTTAACCTGGCTGCCAAAGCAGGCAAGGATCAGAGCACAGGGCTATGTGCTCTGGGGCATGCAGGACCAAGATTGGGGAGTGGGTAGCAGACCTACTCCTGCTGACCTCAGGGTGAGATTTCTGGGGTTTGGACATGTGGGCATGCCTGACCCCACTTTTTCTCCAAGCCAGCTCCCCCTCCCCACTCCCAGTCCCATAGATAGCTGGCCCCACAATCTGCATGTATCAGTCTGCCAGGAAATTAGTACTGGTCAAGGGTCAGAGGAAAGAAACGGTGTGTAGCATGTATCCGTGCCCTCACACTGCCTGTGGGATTAGGTGGGAGATCAAATCCACCACAAGCAGAATGCCGTGAGTCAGAAGAGCAATACCTGCTGTTGGCACAAATATTCCATTTCAAGCGTCGAGAGGCATGCCATCCAGAAAACCTCCAACCAGAAAGTTGTTACCCCCATGTTAGCCAGCCAAGCTTAAACAGATGTTTAAGCGCCTTGCCTTGGGCTCTCAGCTACCATAAGCAGGGGCTAGCTTCTGACATTGTGTCCTGTTTGTTCTCCACAACTCCCCGTCTCTAGAATCAGCCGCAGATGATCCCAGTTTTGCAGCCCCTGGGATGGCTTTAAAAATGTCCGGCTTGTGGGCCTGCACCTCTCCCTGGATAGCACAGCAGAGCTTGCCCTGGTTGGGGGGCGGGGAACGCAGGTGAGCTGGTCTCCTGGACATGGGCAACAGAGAGCTCGTCCACCTGCGGCAGTTGGGAGAGCTGACCCTGAGGTCATGAGAGCGGGAGAGCAGGCCCTGCACCTCATGCGGGCAGCACAGCAGAGCCAGTCCTGGTGGAGGGGGGCACAGATGAGCTGGCCCAGAGGGCAAGAGCATGAGAGGGCTGGCCCTACCACTCACCTGGCATGAGGTAGCATGGCTGTGGGGGTGATGGATGCCCTCTCCCCCCACCCCCCTTGCCACGTGCAGTAGCCAGGAGAACTGGGGTCATGAGAGCAGGAGAGCTATCTCTGCATCCCCCACAGGCAGTAGTACTTGGGAGAGCGGCCCCCAAGCCTTCACTGGGAGCCCAGTAGCCCTGACTCTGGGAGGGGTGGTGCAGGTGAGACAGCCCCAAGCGTGCAAGAGCGGACAGCAGCCCCTGCGTCCTGCCGATAGCGGCATTGGGTGTCCTAGTTGGAGCTTTGTTGAAGAGCTCAACCTGGTGGTGCTGATAAGGGAGAGCCAGCATGCAGACCAGCTCAGCTACCACCCAGACCCGGATCCGGGGCTCAGAGTTGGCCTGCTCCAACATCTACATCATTTGTGAACTGTTGGGACTGGTGAAAGGGGCCAGTCCTGCTGCTCCAAAGCTGCAGGGTCTCCATGGCACAGGGCAACAACAGGATAACGGAGGAGTCCTGGTGAGGATGCAATACTGATGGTGTCAGAGAAGCCACACCACGCCAATGACTAATTACAGTGAACATTTGGAACTGAAGATGGGTGGACAGAGGGGTATTGTGTGGGGCATGCTGTCACACACCATGGCTTCCATGGTAAGATGTTGTCTATGCTTTGTTTTATTTTGTTTGTGTATTTTTATTCGGTGGGGGGAGAGGTAGCAAGAGGGTAGATACGAGGGGACGGGGAGATGAGAAGGAATGGGGTGCATGATGTGAAACTCAAAACAAATCAATAAAATGTTGTTGGTTTGTTTCTTGTTGTCCTGTTTGCCTCCACCACAATTCAACTGCTTCTACTGACCCCGTTTGGCCACAGCATGGAGGCTAAACACCGAGAATGAGGAAGATGGCTGGAGACTTGGCTGGGTGGCCGCCTGCCAGTGGGAAAGGATGGAGTGGGCCTTGGTGAGCCTGGAGCTGGTGTGTGAGAGGTCTCCGAGAGGCTGGCCTGCAGCAGCAGCCAACGCTCCACAGCCCCCAACTATGTGGCTGTTGCATCATGGTTGTTTTCTCTGGGGTGTGGTGAGGATTACTGAGGGAAAATTGGGTGAGAATTGTTTGGGACCTAGCTTGGAAACTTCACTTTCCCTGGAGCAGTTTCCTGCTCTGACGTTCCCCAGTACCATGACTAGACCAGGCTTCCAAGGCCTGCCTCAAAGAGGAGAGCAGAGGCCAAGTTGGAGGCAGCACTGTTTTCCTTTCGTTCCATTGCCTCCTCTGCTCCAGATTCCACCCAGCAGCCCCGTGTCTGCTCAGACAGAGCTAGTCATGTTATTTAATGATCCTCCAGAAAACATGTTCCCATGTGCAAGAGACACACCCTTCATGTACCAGTCATCCGAACCCTTGAAGTAGAGTGGGTGGGATGAGAGAGAGCCCACTGATGGTCTCCATGGCATCTTCCTGGGCACGGCAGGGTTTCCTGGCCTTCTGGCTTTGCTCCCCCCATTACCCTACCTGGGTTCTGTTTGATCTTTTGGATGTTGAAGCCCAAAGGCCCCTGTGACCTGCCTAGCTGCTCACCCTGCCAGCATCTTTCCCCTTTCTGCCTTATGAAACACTTGCAGTTCCCTCTAAGTGCCGTGCTCCTGCCTCTAGGCCCTCCTGTCTGCTCTACTCTGCCCACCCCCACCATGACCTCCACCATGGCCATGCTCTTCCCTGTGTCTCTGATTATACATGTTTTCCCTGCAAAGCTTTTTCTGAGCCCTCATTGTTAACTGATGGTTTTGTTTTGTTTTGTTTTTCCACTTCTGCCTAGAGCTCCATGGTGGCAGGACTGCCTTCTATACCATATCCCATGGTCTAAGTTCATGCCTGGCACTTAGTAAAATTGTCACAAAGTGTGTTTTCACTGAATGAGTGAAACCGCCTTTCACTCACAGCAGATTCTGTATGCTGTGCCTTTTCTGGCTTGAGATGTAGGACTGTCGTAGCTTAGAGGTAACAAGTGAAGTAACCAACCTTGATGGCTTACCAAGAGCTCTTGAGAACCTTTCAAGACTGAGAGTGAAATCCCAGAGGGGATCCAGGTAACCTATGGGGACTATACAGCAGGGCCCCTTTGGGTAAGACTTAATTGGCTGAAGGTAGTGGCAGGTATCTGTGGGCACTCAGGAGGCTGAGGCAGAAGGACCATCTCTGAGCATAGGAGTTCAGGTTCAGCCTGAACAAGATGGCAAGGAGGGAACAGGGGTTGGGGCTAGAAAGTGAAAGAATAAAAAGAGAATAAGAGGAGAAAGAAAAAGAGGGGAGAGGAATGGAGGGAATGGGAAAGGGAGTTGGAAAAGTAGTTATTAAATAATACAATAAATTTTATTATTTATTGCTGTGAAAATTAGGAGTCAAGTTGCAGAAGTCTTTATTTTATTTTATTTGTATTCTTACAAAAATAAGTTATTTTCCTTCAAGGAATTATCAAAGCAGGTCCAAGACCTAAACCATTCTTTGAAACCAGTTCACGGGGAGAAACACAGGCTGAAATAAGAGGGGTACCTGGCCGTGGGTCTCACATTTCAGACTCTTCTGGAAGGCTGGAGGCTTGCTCTTCTTGTTCCTAGCACCAGAATGAGATGCTGCAGAGCCTTTTCATGGCGGCCCACCGACCTGGGCTTGGTTTTCATCTGATGCAAGTGTTCCACCTAGTTCCATTAAGTTGGATTGGAGGGTGTGGGCTAACGACTGTTTTCCACATCTCCCTGAGTCACTCTGCTCTCCAGCTGACAGGAAAGCCCATCAGAGGAGTTCTTCTAGTGATGCTTGAGGAAAATCTCTTGTCTCCACTGCCTTCTGACTATTCTACCCCATGATGTGGGAGCCACAACTAGAGCAGAGGAAGGAATGGACGCTCTGATGAAGGACAGCTGGCCTCCTTCACCTACCTTGGGCCATGGGAACTTTCTGTATAGGACTAACCATTGTTATGTAGAAAACTACTCCCAAATCTAGAGATGGTCAACATATTCGTGATTGCATTGTGCTCAGGTTTACAGGGCAGGAAGTCAGACAGGGCACAGTGGAGATAATTTGTATGTGTATCAATGCCTGCAACGTCATTTGGGAGCCCTTGGTGAACAGGGCTGAACCCTCCCCTACTCTCATGTCTTCAGTCATGGGAGACTCCATTGGGATCATGGAATCTTGTGCATTTATATGACTTCTCCATGTAGCATGGTGCTGGGTGTAGGAGGGAGGCAGGGAGCAGGCTGGAGTCCTATAGAATGGCTTTTACCAAAACCAGTTGGTTCCGCCAAGTCCTTCAGGCCAGCTCATGCTCAAGGGTAACCGAGCTGCCTTCCACATCTTCTTGAGGGGTTTCCCAAGGACATCCAAGGGGGAAATGCGTTTCACGAAAGTCACTGTGGCTATCTTTGAAAAGTATCACATTCTTACATCATACCTTCTCAATAGCAAATATACCACTCTGGGCCATGTTGGTATGAGAATGAATGTACTTTAGAAATTATGTTTCCTGAGACCATCATTTTGTCAGTCATTTAGCTATGGACGTGCTATAATATGCCTGTAACAGGTGCAGCAAATTAATTGTAATGCCCCTTCTCCTCACTTCAGGTTGTACTCCAGAAGCCTTAGTATGAGGTACTGGACCAAAAAAGTTCAATTTCAGTTTAGTGGAAGTGTGAACAAAATACTATTGGCTGGGCTGGGGCTGTAGCTCAGTTAATAGAATGCTTGCCTGGCATGAACAGAGCCCTGGGTTCAGTCCCCAGCACTGCATGCAGGTGTGGCCCCTTACCTGACGTCATCGTTTCTGGAACTCTAGTAGCACCTTTGAAAGCATAAGCACTTCAGTGTGTGCTCTCTCATTAAGCCTCATAACTGTGCTGTGAAATAAGTGTCCAGTAAGCATGGCCTGTAGCCATTATAGTTGTCCCAAATTATATGTCATTAATATTAGTGATTTTTAACCTTAATGAAAGGCCTAAAACTCTGAGCCTCTTAGAAGGTTAAAGACACAGGCATAGACAAAGAGTCTTAGGATTGTTTTTAGGATTTTTTTTTTTTTTTTTAGAATTTAAAGAATTTTTTGTACGTGCATACATGTGTGTGTGCATGCGTGCGCGGGTGTGTGTGTGTGTGTCCATCCATCCTTTGGAGGCCAGAGAAGCCAGTTTCCCTAAGGCTAGAGTCACAAGTGGCCATGAATGCACTGTGAGTGCTGAGAACCCAGTCCTCCTGCTAAACCACTTTTCCTGCCCCTGACAGGACTTTTAGAGTCTAGTTGGTCAGGAAACAATGTTAACTATCAACAGCAATTAAATTAAAAAGCTTCATGAGCTGCTGAAATGGCCCAAGGGAGTGGTTAAAGGCGTTTGCCACATCAGCCTGAGTTCAGTCCACAGAGCCCATATAAAAGGAAAAGAACAACTGCACGAAGTTGTCCTCCGACCTTCACATGGGCACCATGGTGTTGGTCCTCCTCTCCAGGGTCAGCCCATTTGTGAGGACTGGGGGTCCAGGCTGAGGTGGTGAGAGGCGAGGGGTCATCACACCAGCAGGTGAACGCAATCCTGCAATCTGGGGACACAAACAGATGCATACTTGTTTATTGCGGAAGAGAGAGCAGGGTATGTAGCTTTGGGTGACCAATCAGGTTCCTCCACACCGTCTCCGAGCTGCCATTGGTTGTTCATCTCTGGGCGGACTCTCCATTGTCAGGTCAAGTGCTCTCGCCTGACTACTTCTGTCAGTGGAAGCTGCCCCAGGCCGTGAGCCCTAAGGGCCCTTTGCTGGGGATACCCACACCATGGTATACATGCATAAATAAAAAGTCTTGGCTTGCTTTCTATTTGACAGGATTCATATCTAGACTATACAAAGAACTCAAAACTGAGCAAGAAAGAGGCTAGTAAGATGGACAGACGGTTCTCAAAAGATGAAATACAAATGGCCAATAAGCATGTGAAAATGTTCAACTTATCAGTCATCGGATAAATGCAAATCCAAACTATATGAATGTTCTCTCTCACCCCAGCCAGAATGGTGGTCATATAAGAAGGAAAATGACACCGAATGCCGGCGAGGATGGGAACGAAAGAGAACCCTTCTCTACTGCTAGTGCGATGTAAAATATTCCAGCACTGTGAAAGTCAGTATGAAGGTTTTCCCCAAAAGTAAAACAAAATAAAAGTAGCTCTTCGTGGCTGGGAGCAAGGCTGGAAGCATGGCGGCACATGATGCCGGAGAGGTAGCTGAGAGTTCCACGTCAGGATCTACAGGCAGCAGGAAGAGAGACGCGCTGGGCATGGCTTGAGCATTTGAGACCACAATGCCCACCCCCCAGTGACGCACTTCCTCCAACAAGGCCACTCCCTGAGGCCAAGCGTTCAAATCTGTGAGCCTATGGGTCCATTCTTATTCAAACCACCTCCCCAAACGAACAGATCATCTTACCTGTGGATCAAGTGAATTATGCCAGCAAGTTTATTTCAGAAAGGGAAACGGTGCGCGCTTTGTCTCGTTTGTGGCTCCTAGCTTAGATGCGGATAGATATGGAAATCCTGTATGTATATACGATATAAAGGTTGAAGTGAACGGTTTAGGGCCTGGGAGAAGGAGCGTCAGGAAAGTGGACATGAGGGAGGATGGGGCGACATGAATGAATAATGGACATTGGTATAAAAACAAAGATGACGATGACTTTTCAGAGCCTTCCAGTCACTGTATATGCTTTAGTCTGTACAACCCTGAAGGTATCACTAGCCCATGGTACAGATGAGACATTAAAGGCCTTGAGTCGATTACAGGAAACAACTTGACTATTGCCACCACCTGATGGAAGTGGGATTTGAACTCAGGTCAGCAAAACTCTCATTTCCAGGGCTTCATTACTTCCTCTGGGAAGTAAGATTTTATTCAGAGCCAGCTGCTCCTCACTGAATTCCATGACTGGCCTTGTGCTATAATAATAATAATATACTGAGATAGATTTTAAAAACTTTTTACGATTTATTTACTTTACATCTCTGAGTGTTCTTCCAGCATGTATGAATGTGCACCATATGCATGCTTGGTGCCTGCAGAGGTCATAAGAGGACATCAGACTCCTTGGTACTGGAGCTACAGATGGCTGTGAGTCACTGGGTGCTGGGACTGAGCGGGGTCCCTCGAAAGAGCAGCCAGTGCTCTTAATCACTGAGCCATTTCTCCAGCTCTATTTTTTAAATTGAAGATTTGATGCCTGTACTTGTAGCTCATGGGTGGTACTCATGGGAGAGATTTGCTTGGCTGGTACTTGGGGAGAGGCTAGTTTATAGAATGCCAAATTCAAGGATCCTAGATCTTCAGCAGATAACAACCCTCAATGCGGTCGATACACAGATAGAAGGAAAGCCCTGGCCTTCTGCTATGTGTACAAGCTTCCTGAACCAGCACAGTTCCAGATACCTCCCTGGGCATAACAAGCAGTTATGCCCTAAATTTATGTTTTTATTCCCATGTCCTTAGTACAGGCAGTGTCCCTTTTTGGTCATATAAGAACTTCTGTACTGGGGAGATGGATCAATGAACAAATACCACATAAGCATGAGACCTAAGTTCGGGTCGCTAGAAACCATGTAAAGCCCAGTACATGCCTAGAACTCCCAGGCTCTTTTGATGAGATGGGAGATGATGCTGGCTAGTTATATGTCAGCTTGACTCAAGCTACAGTCATCTGAAAGGAGGGAACCTCAAATGAGAAAATGCCTACATAAAATCTGGCAGAGGAGCATTTTGTTTGCTTGTTTGTTTGTTTGTTTGTTTGAGACAGTGTTTCTCTGTGTACCCTTGGCTGTCCTGGACTCACTTTGTAGACCAAGCTAGCCTTGAACTCACAGAGATCTTCCTGCCTCTGCTTTCCCAAGTGCTGGGTGTTGGTATAATGTTCTTTTAAAATGTATATGCCTTACCCTTGTTAATTCAAATGCTGATTTCCCCACCCCCAACTCTCTGGTTTCAATCTGGATATTGCATTGTGATACTCACTATAAGCATCCTGTCTCAACTCTTGTGTAAACAGGACACAAATAAAGCAACTAGATACAATGTTGTGCAATGGGAGGAGCCAGAGGACAGGAAAGAGGGGAGAAGCTAGAGAACAGGAAAGGGTGGGAGGAGAAGGAGGAGGAGACGAGGAGAGCAGAGCTGGAGGAGAGAGTTTGGAGGACGTGGAGCCTGAACCAGACCTAAGATTTCACAAAAAGCAAGTATAATGTGGGAAATCTAAATGTTAGGAAACTGAGGGCTTGGAGGTTTAGGAGGCAATAAATATTGCCCAGCATTGTGTTCTAGGTTAACTAAAAACCCAGTCTCTGTGTGGTGATTTGGTTATACAGCTGCTGAGGATTAACAGTAGCATTGCTAGAAGATAAACCAGTAGTAAATATTAATAGTCGCTTACAACAGCTGGGATTACAGGTGTGTGCCACTGAGCCTGGTGGAGGAGCATTTTCTTAATTAGTGATTGATGGAAAAGGGCCCAGCCCATTGTGGGTGGTCCTAAGACCACCTGGGCTGGTGGTCTTAGGTTCTATAAGAAAGAAGACTGAGCAAGCCAGGAGGGGCAAGCCATGATGGGCAAGCCATGATGGACAGTAAGCAGAACCCTTCCCTCTATGGTCTCTGCATGAGGTCTTGTCTTCAGGTTCTTGCCCTGTTTGAGTTCCTGCCCTGTCTTCCCTCAGTGATTGATTATTACCTCAAAGTATAAGCTGAAATAAATCCGTTCCTCTCCAGGTTTCTTTTTTCATTGTGTTGCATCATAACATTAGTAGCCCTAACTAAGACAGAAATTAGTACCAGGATTGTGGGATATTGCTATGACAGACCTGACCATGTTGTTAAGGGAAGGGTTGTGAAAGGACTTTGGAAGTTTGGGAGAACGAAACCACTTAATGTTCAAAGCTTCAAGAGTTGTTCTATGGGAGCCAGGAAAAGAAAGGCATATGCAGATGATGAGGGCCTGGCTTGTGAAATTCCAGAGGGGTGTTTGAGAGTTACTTAAAGACTCTATCGGAGCTGTTGCATATTTTGAGTTAAGTGGTTCTGGTTAGCTGGGTCTGAAGAACTGGCATGTGATTAACAAGAGACCAGAAGTAAAATCTTCCTTTGCTTTACTGGGACAATTGATGCTGGTCAGCTGGAGCTAAGAAATGCTGTGATTAAGAAGAGACCAGCATTACGAGGTGAAATCTTCTAAGAAGTGTTTCCTGAGAGTCAGCGCACAGAAGGTGCATTCCAGAGGTGGTCAAGGTTGTACTTTGACCTAGCAGCTGAGGTTGGTAAGAGTCACCTTGGTGGTAATGGTTTTGAAGGCATGAAGGGGTCATGGAGAGCAGCTGAGGCTTGGCACAGTGAGAGACCAGGAGAGGCCATTGGTGAAGGCACAGTCTCAGTGGCAGTTGAAGGCCCAGGGCTGAAGGAGTTCTGGAGAGAAGCTGAGGTTTGACACGGTGGAGAGAGCCCAGGAGAGGCTGTCGGTGAAAGTGCTGCACAGTTGCTTCAAGAAGACCCCAGCATTTTAGAGATGATGGTACCAAAAGATGACCACCGATAGCAGCAATGGCTGAGGGGACCCAGCTAAAACCTAGAAGACATGCTGTGTGTGCGGCAAAGCGTGGACCCGGAGAAGTGACCCAAACCCTTTGGAGGAGCCCGGAAGATAGTGAGTGGATTCCAGACACTCGGCATTGAGTTGGTCACACAGCTTTGCTTTGTTTGTGACTATACCCTGATTCTACCCTCTGAAAGCGAAAAAGCATTTAACTTATTATTTTTTTTATTTTTACAGGAGCTCACAGTTGAGAGATTGAACTTTTAAAGAGATTTTAGAATTTTACAGAGACTTTGGATTTTAAAAGAGACTGAGTACTTTAAAGAGACTGGGTTTTTAAGTGTTTGAATTTTTAAAGACTATAAGACTTAAAATTTGGAATGTTTATATTGTAATGTTGATATTCAAGTATAATCTTGGGGACGGACAAGAGAGGAAAGGTAATGGCTTAACAGTGGTATGTTTATGTGTGTCAAGTTGACAAGGAGTCAATTGTGCTGGCTAGTTTTGTCAACTTGACATAAGGTAGAGTCACCTGAAAGGAGGGAATCTAAAATGAGAAAATGACTCCATGAGATCCAGATGTAGGGCATTTTGAAAATTAGTGATGGATGGGGGAGAGCCCAGCCCATTGTGGTGGTGCCACCCCTGGGCTGGTGATCTTGGGTCCTATAAGAAAGCAGGCTGAGCAAGTCATGGGGAGCAAGCCAGTGAGCAGCACCCCTCCATGCCCTCTGCATGAGCTCTTGCCTCAAGGTTCCTGCCCTGCATGGGCTCCTGTCCTGCCTTCCTTCAGGGATGGACTGTGGTGTGGAAGTGTAAGCCAAAATAAATCCTTTCCTCCCCAACTTGCAACATAGTAATTGTTAACCCCAACTGGGACAGAAGCGAGGCAGAGACAGAAGAATCTGTAGAAGCCAGCTAGCATAGTATACATTGTGGTAAACAACAAGAAATCCCATCTCAAGCCAGCTGGAAGGTAAACACTGTCACCCGAGGCAGTCTCATCTCTGCATGTATGCCTGCGGCATGTGCACACTCACATTCACACTCACAAACACACATACACAGAGAGAGAATAATACAAAAAAAGAAAACTTTCCGAGCAACAAAGGATTGTCTCCAAAATGTCTCTGGGGTGGACACAGCCATGGCCTCTGATGACAATGTTCAGGTACTGTCTGTCTAATGTCTGGTATAATTCCTAATCCAGATCCAGCCATGGTGATCATCTCTCAATGAGTGACCCCATCACATCACTTCCACCCTGAAAGGAAAGGATGTCCTGATTCCCAGAGCGGGGCAGAAGGCAACAGTGCTGGGACTGACCAGGTTCCCTTTCCGGCTTCGTCATCCTTTACCATGCAGCATTTCTATCTTCTTCCACAGCTGCAGGCCTGGACCCTCTTCCATTTTCTGCAGGGGCCTGACTTGGTGAGTGCTGTTGTTTGCTCCAAAATCTACCCCCTGATATAAGAATGTCTTGGGATCTCCAGCTGTGTACCGTGTAAAGCAAAGTGGCTTCTGCTCCAAGGACCACAGCCAGGGCTGGTTCCACAAACTACCATCATCTCGTTTCCTGGTCACAGAGAACTGGACTAAAAAAGGAGATGCTGACGAAAAAGGGCAGAGAGTCCTCCCGGTAGCCTACAGCCTGTGACCTACAGCCTTCAGCTCTCCTCAGGAAGGCCAGACTCTCAGGAACTCCAGGTAAGATGAGAACATGCTTTATTTGTTTAGCTGTCTGAGAGTAAAACACATACCCTGAATGACCACAGCCCTTATCCTTCCTCAGAGATAATCTTTGGAGAACTGTGTCCTGAATTACATCCCCAGGCTCTTTATTCCCGAGAAAGGCTCCATAGACATGTAGTCTGCAGAGTCAGACAGGCAAGACATACTGACATTCTTTATCTTAGGGGAGCTGAAACCTGGCTCTGGCCCCTGTTCCAATAGATATCAGGGATGTTTTTTTTTTCTTTCCTTTTAAATTTATTCTTCTTTCATACATGACATCCTGACCTCAGTTTCCCCTCCCTCCATTCTTCCCGGTTTTTCCTACCTCATCTCCCCAAGATCTACTCCACTTCAGAAAATGGTTCTCATTGAAAGCTCATGGCAATAAAGCTTTTTAAATGAAAAGGCAGAGACATGGAAGTTTACAAAACCTGTTTGAGATTATATTGAGCATAGACGATTATGCCCTACACATTTTTTTTTTTAAATCTGGCTCTCACGTAGCCTAGGTTGGCCTGGAACTCACTGTGGAGTTGATGATGACCTTGGTGCTGCCGTGTGCACCACCGAACCTGGTTTAATATGGTGCCGGAGATCAAACCAGGGCTCTCTGCATGTTAAGGGAGCCCACTACCAGCCGAGTACCCCCAGCCCATCACGTCTCTACTCTAATTCTCAGATTTCTCATTGTTTGAAGCATGAAGGAATAAGTGGCTGAGATCCTTTTCTGGCCTCCTAATCCATTTCCTCTTCCATGTTTCACCAGCACTTACTCCGTTCATGTTTCATTTACCCACACCTTTGTCAGAGAACTTTGTGTGCTGTGATAATTAGTTCCAACACCAGGTGCCATTCCAGGGGTGTAGAAGAAGACAAGTTAAACACGGCTGGAAATATATCCATGGCTGGATATATTTTGAAATATTACTTCAAGTTGTTATTGGGTTACAAAGGGTTTTTGTTTTTGTTTTGTTTTTCATTCTGAGGTATTCCTCTAGAATTTCAGTTGCAGATAAAATATTCCAGGCAGTTTAGGTAAGCCCTGGCTTGCTTTCCTGTAGAAGGTGGAGCCTGAGTTAGAGCATGGAATAAGTCCCGATTAGCCTGGGTGTTTTCTGTCAGTTATGTGATGTGTGTGATGTGACCAGACCTAAGCATATGAGCATATGCTCCATGTACTTCAAGTGGGTCTTTATTTACATGTATGAATATCTACCTGTACTATGTGTGTCCCTGGTATCTACTGAAGCCAGAACTGGGCTAACAGAAGGCTGTGAGCTACTAGAGGGGTACTGGGTACTGAACCCAGGGCCTCTGCAAGAGCAGCAAGTGCTCTTACCTGCTGAGCCATCTCTCCAGCTGCAGAGTGGGTCTTATTCTTGTCAAGGCCCGCTTGGGATTTGGAACAAGCTTGCGACTCCTTAGGTTAAGACCACACTGGCAAAGGTGCCATGCTTCGGCATGAGTTTGCTTATGCTCCATATGACAGCACTTCAGCCCTCCATCCTTATTTTACTGAAAAGGAAACTGAGGCTCAGACAATCTGTGTGACTTGTAAGGTGGCTCTGACTGGCAGGTAGGTGACTCTAGAGCTCCTCTTCAAAAACAGAGACATAATCACATATCATAAAACTCACCCTCTTTAAGGTACAACGTTCATTGATGATTGCTATGTTTGCAAGGACATCAAGGTGGGCATGCGTGAGCCTTATCCAATCAGGGCCGTTTTCTTCATCACCACCATAAGCATGGTGTCTCTTAGCAGTCACTTTCCATATCATCCAGCTCCTGGTGTTCAAAAATCTACTTCTGTCTCTATAGGTTAGTCAGTGATGAACATTTCATCTGATTCAGGCTGTAAACATCTGAATTCTGCACCTGTAGAGCTCTTATTTTAATGAAACAAGGGCCCTAGACTCTGTGAGGTGGGGTTGTTGGAGTCTGCGTGGCAATCCTACCTACGGTGGTTGAGCCTGCATTTCAAAATTGTGTGCAACAGGAAGTTAGAGGTTGCTCTGTCCGCAGTGAGCACTGGGAACCTTTACTGCGCTGATAGCCCTTTATTAATCTCAGTGTCCCCCTAGAGACTACAGACCATTGACAAAATGAAAGCAACCCAACCCACAATCAGAATTCCCCGTGCAAGGCAATGGGTGAAGTCTGATGGACTTGCATGCTCATTCCAAGGCTGGAACACCTTTCTGCAAGACATACAGGTGTGTGAGCTCTGGGGCTCCTAGAATCTTCTTCACATCCTTGGGGATCGGATGGGAAGAACACCTGGCCTTGGTTATTAGGATCCTGGCCTTTGGGGTCCAAGACAGAACTCTACCCCGGCAATGGCTTTGAAGGGCACGGCCCCCACCCTTGTCTGTCAGGAAAGCATGCCTAGTAGCTTCCTCCTTGCTGTACGGCAGGATGCAGCTGCCAACCTGGCTACTTGGCATCTTCAGGTCTGCTCAGTGCTTTTTGTCTACTCACAAACACTGCTGTATTGGATCTGTTTTACTATGTTAGAGCACTGTTAGATTTTTTTTTTCCCTTGGAAGTGGATGCTGGCATTCCACAGACCATGGTGTGAAGTGGAAGTGGGGCTCCAGGGGTCAGTGTGATCATGGAACATAGCTCATGCGGCTCCATGGTCAATCTTTGTCACATCCAGCCTGGTCAGCAACGGGAAGAGCCTGGACTTACAAAGTTGTGCTATGCCAGATGCTACAATATTGGAATGAGGACCAGCTCAGCTTGCTCCTAATTCTCAGTTCTTCTGTCTGGGCTGATTGAGAAATATACTACGCACACAGGCACCTGGCAAGATGAGGATCTCGGGTCTAAGCTGGATCCAAGAGGAGGTGACAGTTGTCAGTGGAGCAACAGAAGGCCTCATAACCTAATTGGGAACTTGAACTATGAGGGGCAAACGAGAAAAGACATCTCAAAGACCCACATGGGTTGGAAAGGGGCCACAACTTTTGGGGTTGGTATCCAGGAAAAAGTGGTATTAAAAGAGACAAGGGATGATGAAAGGTACTCAAGCAATGCTTCTTAGGGGATTTTTTTTTAGGGTCTCTCTGGGGCGTTTGTGCTTGTTTCTCCAGGGACTTCTGAGGCATGAGTAGTGTGGACTGGTTGCTAGAGTTACTTGTAAGTGAAGTAAATTTAAACCCAATCCATGGATATAGCCATGTTTATAAAGACATTTTTCCACCCTAAGTCCAGACCAAGGTAGACACTCACCCCTATGACCTTTCTTGGCAAAGGATGCATTCTTTTATCCTGATTCATTATTTCACTTTTGATGAAGTGTGCTGGAGAAGACCTTGTCTTTCTTTCCCATATGACTGTTAGCAATTTAAGCATCTTGGTTACCTAAGACTGAAAGATTTGCCAACAGAGCGAACAGCAGCATCAGCCATACATTTAACTCTCCATTCCCCCCCCCCGTTTTCTCCTTGTTTTTGATCCATGAAGACATCTCATATTTCCTTGCAAGTTCTATTGTGCTTAAAATGGCTTTACTAAGTTGAGTGTGGTGGTGCATGCCTGTAATCCTAGCACTCAGGAGGATGTTTGTGAGTTTGAAGCCAGCTTGGTCTATAAGGCAAGTACAGGACAGCCCAGGCTACATAGAGAAACCATGTATGGAGGAAAAAAATGGCTTTACTATGGCCTACTGATGTGTGTGGTGCTGGGGACCAAACCCAAGGTCTTGCGTATGCTTAGCAAGTGCTGCCACCATAGTTTATCAAACATTTCTGTGGGATCCTCAGGTAGTTGGGAGATGGTTCATTTGACCTATCATCTGTGGTCCTTTCTGCTTCCATTCTTGCTCCCTCTCTTCTAGCCTTATATTAGTCAGTGTTTTGACTAATTTCTTTTTTTTTTTTTTCTTCATTTGTTTTGAGACCGGGTCTCACTATGAATTTGTAGCACTGTATGGTCTAGAAACTCACTATGCAGGTCATGCTAGCCTCAAACTCTGAGTAATTTGTCTGCCTCTGCCTCCCAAATGCTGGGTTTGAAGGGGTATACCACCAGGCCCATGTGGTCTTTAATTTTTTTTTCAGTCTCTGTTTTCTCCTTGTATAATCCTTCAAGCAGTGTCCCAGCCCACTGTTTGTCATTGCTGTTTTATCAGGGTCCCAGGATAGCCCACAGTGCCCAATTTCCCTTCTGCAATAAGTGTTGCTTTTTCTTGGTGGAAACTCTTCTCTGAGTCTTATGATCCCAAGGCTACTATCCACCATTCCTTTCTTTGCTCTCAGTCATACCCTAGTTATAGCATAGGAACATGGCTCAGGTTAGACCATGACCCCCTTTAGGCCACCACACAGATCGGCTCATCAGCTATGTACTTGAATCAAACTATGCCAGGCTTTGTCCTCGATTATTTTCCTCCCATTTTGGAGATAGCAGGATAATTTCTTTTCTTTTTGGATCATACTTAGATTATAAAGATAGAGGTCTGGCAAGTATCAGCGACTGTTTTCTTACCAGACTGACAAGATCTTTGCTGCAAGAGAGAATAAGTCCAAGTAAGAAATAGAGAAACAGGGATGGAGAGCTGGCTCAGCAGTTAAAATCACTTGCTGCTCTTGCAGAGGACCTGAATCTTGTTCCTAGTCCCCATGCAGGAAAGCTCATAGCCTGTAACTCCAGATCCAGGGGATCCGATGCCTTCTGACATTTGGTATCTATTCACACATGCATGTGCATTCACACAATTTTTAAAAGGAAGTACAGAGACAAACCGAGACAGTTAATTAGTAGAAAAGAAAATCTTGGCAATACCAAGTTCCTGGATCTAGCCTTGCTCAGAGGTTTAATACCAGAATTTAGAGTTGCATAAGCCAGGACATTGTTTTTTCAGCTAAAACTAGTTTACAGTAAGTTTTCATCACATGTTTAAAAGGAAGACTTATTTGAGATAGGGTAAGGAAGGCCCTGTGTGATCTGGATATTGTCCACCGCTTTTCCTGGTTTTCGGTAATCATCCGTACAAATCTTCCTTTCTGGTCCTCGCTTGGTGCCAGGCTCCTCACATCAGAACCTTCACACTCTCTGCTGTTCCACTCACCGAGTGACCACACATCTGTGTATAGGTCATGTTCTTATGGAAGGCTTCCCAAGCTGTCTGGCTAGCAGGGTCTCCCCTCTGCCATGGGGATTCCTACCTGATCTTTTACCCCTGCGCACATCACAGTCATGATGAACAGAGCCCATCACGGCGAGGCTGTTTCTTGTTCGCCGAGCATCCTCTCCACCCAGCTGTCAGTGTCATGAATTTTAGAAGCCATTTTTTCTTTGAAGGAGTGGGTGAGACGGGTTCTCATGCTGTAGCTCAGGCTGTCCTAAACTCACCACATAGCCTGGGCTGGCCAAAGCAACCCCCTGCTTCAGCCTCCTGAGTGCTAGAATTACATGCATGAGTCTCTATGCCTGTAAGAACCACTTACCCTAGCTCCCCACCCCGAAATGTGTTTAGCATGTAACAGTGCATCACGAAAAATGGGTGCCCAGCTAATACTTGTCGGTGGAAAACAAAAAGAATGAATATTTGACCTGGTAGTCCGGAGTCCCAATGTCACCACAAAATTCTCCCTAAATTAGGAAACAGCCTCACTCTTAATCTATTCGTGAGCTTTTTGCAGATTTCTGTCTGCCGCCGGAGTGGCCTTTGCTCCCAGGAGGTGGCAGTGTTGGATAGCCTCTGGTTTGCCGAGGTTTAACCACACAGCTCAGGTCCCGGGAGCTTGCGGGCTGGACTTTGTCCCCTGAAGCCCGGGAACACAAGTGAGGACTCTCTGAAAGAACTGTGTGTGTTCAAAAGCACACAGCCTTTGTGCCAGAGACGGATGGGTACAGATCCAAGACAAACCCCTGATTGATCCATCTGCTTTTCTGTGCACTTTGCAGACTCTGTTTCTCTGAGGGTAGCTCAAAAGTATCCTCTCCCACCCCCACTTACTCCACCTGTCCCAGAAGATAAGAGTCGTGCAGTTGCTATCTGAGGGCTATGGAAGATGCTCCCTACCCATAATTTCTCTGAGACCTTAAGGTTGCTACAATGAGTGTAGACTGGACCAACCACCCCTCCCGATCCACGTGTGGTCCTGGATAAGCCACTCATTGTGCGACCTCAAACAAGCCCCTTATTCCTTCTCTCCCCCGCCCCTCCCCACAAACAGCAACAGTGCCTGCTTCCTAGGTTTGTGATTGATTAAGGAGCCCCTCCCCACTCTCCCTCACCCTCCTCACCTCACTACCACATGCCTAAGGATGACCTTGGGAGGAAAGATCCGCAAGGTTTTTACTGGAGAATGTCTAAAGCCAGCCTTCCTCCTACCTACTTCTTTTATCCCCCGTGTGACTATAAAGCCAGATTACCAAGCGCCTGTGGTCATTGGACCACGTCCCAGTCAGGTAATCCATGCCACCGGCCCATCCCACGAGGCGGCTCCTGCTGCTCCCCCGGGTGGAGACCAGGTGCTCCTGGGATCCTGGCTTCACCCTGGCCCAGAGGCCTTGGCTCCCTTTCAGTTCATTTCTGTCTACTGTGGCAGAGCATCTGGGCTGTAGTGCTGGAAGCGTTTTTGGCCTAGTGTTGGGCCCTTATCTCAGAGCTGTGTGAGCCCCATTCCTGCCATGTCAGAACCCATTAGAGAGCCCTCTGCTGAGGCTTTTGAAGGAATAATCTGCCTAGAGAGGGAAGGGGCTGTGCCAAACCAGGCCAGATGGAGTAAGTAATGAAGGCCCGAGATTAATCTTGCTTGTCTCTTCTTTCCCACACGAAGGCTCAGCCCGAGTGCTTGGCAGTCTCAAGACAAATTGCGCTTGTCAGCTTCAAAGCATAAGCTCCCTTCCAAGCCAGATTGTTTGCACTTTTCTCTTTCTCCCTCCTCGTCCCCTGAAGTAAGCGCCCGAGTTAAAACATGGGGTACCTAGGAAATGTGATCCTTTCCCATGGTTGTAACAAAGCCTTCCGTTAGGCATTCACTGTGTGCTCAACACTGCATATATTCCACTTATTTCTCACTATATCCCAAACATACAATGGATGCAATAGCCCCATTTTACAGATTAGGAAAGTGAGGTTTAGAGATAATGCCTGGGTCAAGGACATACAGCTAGTGAGTTGTGGAACAAAAACTCAAGCCTACGTGTGGAACTCCAGCTACACCACAAATACGTTCCTCTGTCTTTGCAGTTAATCTCTCTGAAATCTTGACCTCCATGGAAAACCTTGCTCTGAAGCCAAGAATGTGGTACCTCCTCTTTCTCATTGTTAAAATTTCTCCTGGAATCATGGGCTAAGAGTAATGGGTAAGAACCTGAGACTTACCCCAAGAGAGAGAGCCAACCCCTGACACTATTAATAATAGTCTGCTAAGCTTGCAGACCTAAGCCTAGCATAATTGTCCTCTGAGAGGCCCCACCCGCCAGCAGATAGAAACAGATGCTGAGACTCACAGCCAAGCATTAGGTGGAGCTCAGAGAGTCTTGTGGAAGAATGGGGGAAGGACAGAAGGACCAGAGGAGACAGGAGCTCCACACTCCACAAGAAAACCAATAGAGCCAACTAACCCAGGACCATGAGGGCTTATAGAAAATGAAGCACCAACCAAAGAGCATGCATGGACTGGACTTATTTAGGCCCCCTAACACAGATGTAACCTATGGGCAGCATGGTCTTCATGTGCATTCCCTAGCAAGCAGAGCAGGGGCTGTCTCTGACATAGACTCCATTGCCTGCCTTTTGGCCCCTAGTGGGGCTGCCTTTCCTGGCCTCAGTGGAAGAAGAAGATGTGCTTAGTCCAGATGCAACTTGACGTACTGGGTGGATTTATATGGGGGGGGGGGACTCCCCTTTTCTTAGAAGGGGAGGGTGAAAGGAGGGAGGAGGAAGAGAGTGGAAGGGTGGGACTAGGAGGAGAGGAGGGAGGGGGCTGCATTCCAGATGTAAAGTGAATAAATAAACTTTTGTTTTTAAAGAGTAATGGGTAAGGATCGGGTTTCCCAGAAATGCATACGCTGAAGAGCACTCTAAAAACAAGCCCTTGATCTCTGAGGTGTTTAGGAAGAAAGATCCCATGGCTGAATATGCATTTCCTCATAGACCGGAGAATCAGGTGGGCGGCAGAGGGCCTCAAAGTACAGCCAGGTGTGATGGCACGTGGCGTGACCCCGGCTGGGACGTTTATGGACAAGTTTGAGTTTAGCCTGGGCTTTCAGAACAAACCCAAAGGCCAGAGGTGCTCAAACAAGAAAACTCAGTGGACTTTGTGGTACTCACTGGTTCGCCAAATACCTCTGGGCCAGTTATGTTTCCCTCGGCACAGGAACATGCAGTGAAGGAGCCCTCGTAGCCAGCCCGAGAGCCTTGCCGTGCACAGTCCCGTGTTTGGCTTACCACAGCAGCAGTGCCTGAGAGTCCATAAAATGCAGTCTGTGTGTGAGGCCACCGTGCTCCTGAGTGACTAGGAGGGGCCTGGCTCTCATCTAGAGGATAAATAAACTAAGGCTAGGTGAGCAGTTAACACATCAGATGGGCAAGGATCTTTCAGATGCCCAATCCCTGAATAGCATCAATGTAAGTATTGTATATTTGGTGGGCTCAATTAGAAGGGCAGGCTGTGCTTTTCTTCTGCTCAGAAAGGTCTGGTCTCACGACCAAGTACAAATACTGCAGAGAACAGAATGCCATATTGAACCTGTGTCTGGGTCTACCTGTGCGGTTCCTGGTAATTCTCCACAAGAAAAGATTTACTTCTGGGAACCATTGTTTTCACTTTCATTTTGTACACGCTGAGTACCACTGAGCACCACTGAGCTCTACCATGAAGCCTAACAATTTCCAGGCATTTGCACTGAACCAGACCTAGCAGCCCCATTCCTGGCCACGCGCTCACCACACCCCAGCCACCTTGCTTAGTCCTGTTTTTCATTTTCCACTAGTGTCTCCCATTGGCTGAGTCCAGGCAGAAGCCTGTGGCCAGAGGAGCCCAAGGAGTACCTGTGAAGATGGCCATAGGATGCAGAGCTGGTCAGAAATGGAGAAGGCAGGCCTCAGGCAGGTGATGGCCCCAAGATGACACCTTGAATGAGGGTAGAGACTGTTCCTCCCAGGGAGAACAGGAGATGGGGGTGAAGGCTGGAGGACCTGGGCCTCAGGTTTGCCCATGGCCTTTCACATGATTCTAGCATGGCTAGCTAATGTGCTGCAGCAGCATACATGAGCCTGGTTGTGGGCAGACCCCAGCGCCCATCATGACCACCCACCCCGTTAGATGCCATCTCCTCATTACTTGTTCTGACCCTTGATTTCTCTAATGCTCACAACGACCTTAATTTCCTTAAGAATAATAATAAAGGATTTATAGAAACTCAAAAGCGAGCTGAGCATAACTTTTATTCCTTTCAGGATACTCTCCTTAAGGGGACCTGGGCCCCTCCTCTTTGGTTTTGGCCCAGGCCCTCTCCTGGTTGCAGCGTCTTTCATTACTCATTTCCCCAAAGGCCAGCGCAGGATGCTGCCAAAAGGAGGATCAAAGTCCAACCGGGAAGATCTACACAACTCCTTTTTTTTTGGGGGGGGGGAGGGGGCAGGGAGAATTTTAAGTCCTGGTCTCACGTAGAAACCAAGGCGTTCTAATTATCCTCACCAGCAGGATGAAGTAATGAGCAGTTGCTAAATGGCTGCTGTTCTAGTGAGAATTGTGTGGGATACACTGCGTCACCGGACAGCAATTGCCCCTCCTTTTTTCTAGGCAATCCTTTCTTGAAGACCACCGAGATGTCTCCTTGCTTCCTGGCTTGCGTCCTTCTGCAGATGTTTATGTGCTGGCTGGAAATGCAATGGTGAACAGAGTAGGGGAAAATGGGCTAGTCTGTTCTGTGTCGCCATGACAGAATATTGCAGACGGAATGCTATTCTTTTTATAAAGACGAGAAAGTCATTTCTCATACTTTGGTGTCTGTGAAGGCCTTCATTATGTGTCAAGACATGACAGACAGAAGACAGCACAAGACGAACAGTCATGTGGAAGAGGGCAGGGGTGAGAGAAGACTCAGATCGGAGCACAAAGCCATAGGCTCGGTGTTTCAGCTAGGCTGATCGGCTAATGAATTCCCAGGATCTGCCTTTCCCTGTCCCCTAGCATTGCGGCGGCCAGTACGCACAGCATGTTTGCTTTTCATGTGGATGTGGAGGTTTTGAATTTAGGTTTCCGTGCTTTTAGAGCAAGCATTCCTACAGAGCAAGCATCTCCCTGGCCCCTTAGGGTCAGTCATTTTATTATTACAGATGGCTAGAGCTGGAGTTGTCTTTGTGTTTTAAAAGATAAATCAAGAGCAGTTCAAGAAGGGGAAGCAGAGCTGGTGCCAGAATGAGCTTGAGAACTCTGATGTGTGACGTCATCCAGGGTCCCCTTTCTGCACTGTCCCACCTACTTTCCTAAATCTCCCTTTGTCCCTTCTGTACCTGTCTTAATTAAACCTTTGCCATCTCAGATGAGAAGTCAAGTAAGCACCCCAAACTCACTCTCAGTGGTTCTGTTTTCTCGTCCTGAGCGGGCTGCTGAGGCTGAGGCTGAAGCCGGTGACCTGGCATTTCAATACCTTCCATTCTCAGCAGGAACTTGGGAAGCCCGGGTGAGTGATCGTTAAGTTCTGGGTCCTAAGAGCCAGCATTAATTTTTCCAGGAATCAATCTGCAGAAACTATTTTATGGGTGCCCAGAACAGGAATGAGCAGGCTCAGGATCTGGGCAGAAACAGGATGGAATTGGCACTAACCCAGAACAGAAAGGAGGATGTAGAATGAATTGAGTCCAAAACTCCTGGTACCTCGGAATCTGAAAATGAAATCCTTTTACGCATAATAAAGTTAAAAAAAAAAAAAAGGCCGCTTGAATCCAGTTTTATAAAACGGAGGTTATTAGACATAGTTTGGAAGCATTAAAAACCATTGGAGTACATTGGCATACTCCAGGATTCTGCAGTAGACTCTTGTTTCTCTTTAGCTCGGTCATCCACTTCCTTTACCTCAAAGCCATCCTTAGATGAATAAATTTCAAGTTTGGGTCTCCAGCCACTGGCCCTCCCCAGCTTCAGTCTTCCAAATTCTGCTGTCCTATTTGTCGTTGGCTGAAGTGTCTATTAAGGCAGCTCAAATTCACATGCCTTGGCTGGAAGTCCTGAGCCTCTGAACTACCATGATCGCCTTACCTTTTTCTTATTTTTTTTCGGTGGAGTGGTGGTTAATGCTATGTCTCAACTTGACTGGGCTATCAAGCACTCAGATATTTGGTTAAGCATTACTTTGTGGGTGTTGGTGAAGGTGTTTCTGCATGAAATGAACATTTAATCTGTGGAAAGCAAATTCCTTTTCCAAACACGGGTGGATGTCATCCAAGCTGTTGGATGTTCTAATAGAAAGAAAAATAAAAGCTTAGTAAGGGAGAGTTTTCTGTCTGGGCCATGGACTGCAGCTACAGTCTGCTTGCTTCTAATCCTACAGGCTTGTACTAGGAGAACCCCCTTGACTACCCTCAGTCTCCGGCCTGCTGGCCGCAACCTTGGGCCTCTTGGCCATGTTACTATGCTATTTGGATCTTTAGAATTAAGCCAATCTCCTCTTCTATCCTAGGGCATATTTATGTCTTCTGTTTCCCCAGAGAACCCAGATTTACACACACAGTTTTCTCCATCTCAGTAAACATTCCTGGGCATTATTTGGCATTTCTGGTGTTATCTTTCAGTGCTTTCTATCTTAGACACCTGAGTATACTCAGTAATTCAACCTCAGAAACACAGACTGAAACTATTTTTTTTTTCTCTTCTTTGAATTTCTGCAGCCCATGGTACTGTCACCTCTCACCAACATTGTGGCAGTGGCTCCCATTTCCACTCCCCCCCCCCCCGCCACACCTTAGCTACCTCTGTCTAACATAATTCCATATGGCTCAGAACTGAAACCTGGTATTTGGGGCCATTACCGCTTTTTTGCATTACTCTTTCTGCCCCACTTCGTCCTACTTTGGGGCTTATCTCCAAAATAAAACATGTACATCCAGAAATTTTTCCAGGGATACCCAAATTCACATAGTTGTTTCAGGTTTCATGACTGATTCATAGCAGAAGATCTCAGAGTAACTTAAGAAACACTCTCTGTTATATACTTTAAAGACATTAAAAGTTCTTTTCAAATGCTTCTGTGGCCTATATATTTATGTTTTCATTGTGATGTTCCACTTTTGGAATAAAAGACAAGGCTCTCATTAATATTGACCATATATAATCACAAAACCCTTGGATTTTTCATAGCTAAAATTTCTAAAGCACTTTCTCTACCATGGGGTGTCTTTTTTTTGGCAGGCTCTCCGTTTGATCTTGACTAAAACATTTCACCTCTCTTCTCCTTAAGTATCAACCCAGAGTGCCGTATAGACATTTTCTGAGGTATATTTCAGTGCTGAGGTCCTCTTGGTCTGTATGCGATGCTGGAATATATTTGACAAGCACTGTCCTGAATGGAGATGGGACAAAGTTCCTGTGACCAAAGGAAGACGTACTATTGGCATTAGTATGGTCTGAGCTTCAGTGTCTTTCACTAAACTGATCCTCCAAGCCCCTGGAAAAGGTTCTATCAAGGTGCTTTTGTAGTGCTATGCTAGTAGGAAATAAGAAATTACAATTTAGGATAGATTTTAACATCACCAGTGGACGCTTGAAACTATAGACAGTACCAAATCCAATGTACAAGCACAGTGGTTGACCTGACAACCAAGATGACTAAGGAGTAACTAACAGGTGGGTAACTTACAAAGCATCGATACTCTGGCTGAAGGGAGGGTTTGTTCCTCCACAGTGCAGAGTGGGTTGCAAGGACAAACTTAACAGGTGCTGATTTCTGAAAATTTCCATTTACTGTCTTTGGTCTATGGTTTGCCTTAGGTAACAGACCCTGAAAAAGTGAAACCATGTGGAAGGGAGCTACTGGGAAGTTTTCTGGATTCCTCAGTTTTTATGAGCCAGGTTATACAAGCCTGGACCCGCCCCAAGTTAGTTCCGGTATCCCTATACCCTGGCTACAGTCTGGTGCAATCAGTGCAGGCTGGGAAGTCCAAGTAGAGAGGAGCAATGGGTGTGTTCAGACTCAAAGTGATTCTGTGTTCTAAGCCCTAGAGATGAAGTCCTTGCATGGCTGAGCCTCTAGGTCTAGGTCCCTAGGTCCTCTAGGTCTTAGAGTTCTTCTTTCTAGACCATTTTGTGTTTATTCAAAAGCTTTAATTAACATATTTTAGTTTAGATTATTGCTGTCTCCCCGAAGTTGGTTTAACACATGGTAGAACACGCTTGTTAAATCGACTCTTGGCCACAAAAAGGCCTTGGATGAGTCAACACGAGTGTCTTAGTCATTCTTAAAGTAACTTACTATTTACTGCATGTGCCAGGTACTGAGTGAAGAGATTCACACATGTGTCCACGCCTCTGGAGAATGTTGTAAAGTGTTATCTACAGTACACAGACCAAGAGACCAAGACCCAGGGAGGCGAAGAAAAATGTCCAAAATCACACCACAAGAGCTGGAGAGATGGCTCAGAGGTTAAGAGCACTGGCTGCTCTTCCAGAGGTCCTGAGTTCAATCCCCAGCAAACACATGGTGGCTCACAACCATTTAGAGTGAGATCTAACGGCCTTTTCTGGTGTGCAGATGTACCTTCAGATAGTGCACTCATATATATATATATAAAATAAATAAATAAATCTTTTAAAAAATCACACTTCTAGGAAGTAGAGAAGCCTAAGGTCAAGTCAGAGTCTTCGATTTTAAAAGTCCTACACAATTTTACCTTTAAAGGCAGAGAAAACCCTCCTGGCAAAATGCCTTCAGACTATTATAGCAGGTACACTTGAAGCAAAACATGTTTACCCAATGAAATTGACATGCTAGTTAAAAGCCTTTCCCACTTTTATCAGTGTTGTGATTATCATATCATATATATGTTGGCATTATCCATTCATTTCTCTGTTCATTCATCTGTCCACTTACCCATCTGTCTATCCACTCATTTACCCATCCGCCCAGATATCCATCCATCCATCCATCCATCCATCCATCCATCCATCCATCACATCCATCCTACCGTCCTATATGGATAGGCCCTAGTCTATCCAAATGTAGTCTATTTGGACTTCACAATCTATTCCCATGACTTATGGTTTTTCTTATAATTTTTCACACTCAGAACAACTTCCCTCCTCCTCTCTATTCATATAGATTGTACTTTTTTTCCCCACTGTGCTCAATTTCCTCCTTATCTTTGAAGTTTTTTTGTTTTTGTTTTTGTTTTTGTTTTGCTTATTGTGTCATCCTAAACAAATACAACCTAATTCTAGACTGTTATATTAAGAATCCAAGACTCAAGCCTGGCATGGTGGCAAACGCCTATAATCCCAGCATTCAGGAAGGCAGAGGCAGGCAGATTTCTGTGAAACCAGTCTGGTCTACAAAGGGAGTCCAGGACAGCCGAGGTTACACAGAGAAACCCTGTCTCGAGAAACATAATAATAATAATAATAATTAATAATAATAATACTTTAAAAATAGAATGCCAGACTAAAGGCTGAGGAAATGACTCAACTGATAAAGCACTTGCCATTCAACCATGAGGACCTGCGTTTGGATCTCCAGAACTCACGTGAACTTTGTGGTGGTTCACACTTGTAGTCTTAGTGCTTTACATGGAGAGACAAGATCTCTGGGGCTTACTGCCAGCAATTCTAGCTGAAGTCATGAGCTCAGGCTTAGTGGGAGACTCTGTCTCAGAAAGCAAGAGGGAAAAAAAAAAAAAACAGAAACCTGCTACTCTAGAAGTTTCCTGAAATAAATACACATGTAAAAGGAATTTAAATGGAGTTACCCTATCAATGGGGTAGAATTATTAATTGCTTAATGGAGTTAGAAGCCATGTAAATCCACAAATGGATCATCATATCTTATGTACTTTTCTGTCTGCATGGAATGTGCCTGATGCCAGAGAGCTAGCTACTGGATGCCTGTTTAATAGCTGTTGGATCAAACATCTTCATGTGGTTTACCTACTTCCCTCAGTTGTCAAGAAACAAAGGGGTCGGGACACTTTTCAGGAAATCTTTGAGGGCTCCATGGAGTCTAGGGCTCAACATGCTGGCTTATTCTGAGGCTCCAGCAAGACTCTCTCTGGGTCCTGGGATTCTCTGCATCTTTGGGGCTCTTGCCAGGCCATTTTTGGCAGCAAAGCCTCCCATTTAGCGTTTGGAGAAAGCAAGAAGGAAGGCAGTTGCAGAAATCAAGTCTGATAATGTATTCATCTGTTCCCAGCTCTCTATCACAGTCTCTCTTTCTGGAGTACATGGGGGCTGAGGATGAAACCCAGGACCCCAAGTATGTTAGGAAAGTATGAGCTTCCATCTCAGCCCCCTCATGGGGCTGAGACATTATTGAGCTCAAAAATGGCAAAATAGGCAATAGTCCTGTTCCTACTGTGGGAGATGCCATTAGGAAAACTCTGGGAGCTGATGTAAAGTACCTTGGAGTAAATCTGCCCAAAGGATGAAGCAATCATCCGTGATGGCTGCCTGTCAATTATGAGACTTGTCTATCTTACCTAATCTAAGTGCAGGGTGCTTCCCTCCATTAATGAAGAGGTAAAAAGGTCTCGACTCTGTACATGCCTGTAATCCCAGCCACTCAGAGGCCGAGGCAGGAAGATCAGTAACTCTCAAGGTCCGTGTGGGCCTTAGAATGTGTTTGAGGTTAGCCTGGTAGCTTAGACCCTATATCAAATTAAAAGAAGCAACAACAGCAGCCACAAAATACTGGGCTGTAACTCAATGGTAAGGCACTCGCCTGGGATACCCAAGGCCCTGGATTCAATCTGCACTACCACAGAACGGAGGCTGGGGGTAGGTTGGTGTAGAAGGCAGGAAAAGAAAATGGAAAAGGCAGTGGAAAAGGAAGGACTTGTGGTAAAGAGATGTCAGTGGTGAAAGGCTGAGAGTCTTCGGGACCAGTTCACCCTGCAGTGGAGAGGAAGACCCAGGGTGGGTGTAGGTGGGGATGGGTACAGCGGTTTCTGCTACCACGCAGTGTTGCCAATCCTAGCAAAGCTCTCAGCTCTAGCAGGCACTTAGTATTTTTCCATTACGTGACTGAATCTACAGATGCATCCATTTGGGGATGGCCACGGGCGGGATGAGTAAGTATCCTATCCGCAAGTGCAGGGCGCCCAAGTGCAGGCCTTTAGTAACAACTGGAACACAACTTGGACTCCAGTCTTCAGGTCTACTGTCAGGAAGATGAAGAAAGCACTAGAAGGTTCCAGAACAAGTTGAAACTGGAGATGTAATAAAGTGCTCGCCAAGGGCTATAATATATATATATATATATTTATAGTCACCCAGGAGATGCTACCAAGTTGATCCAAATAAAAAGCAGCCCTTCCTTTCCAAACCAAGCCATCTGTTGGGTGAAATGATGTTTACCAAATTAGAAATGGATATCAGAAGGAGAAAGGAGGACATAGGGTGAGAAAAGAGAGAAGTAGTTGAAAAAAATGAAGGAAGAGGAAAAAGGAGGAGGAGGAAGGAGGACGAAGAAGGAAGAAGAAAAAAAAAGAAGGAAGAAGAAAAAAGGAGGAGAAAGAAGAAGGAAGAAGGAAGAAGGAGGAAGAAGGAAGAAGAAGGAGGAGAAAGAGGAGAACTAAGAGGAGGAGGAGGAAGAAGAAGAGGCAGCAGCAGGAGGAAGAGGAGGAGGATCTGTGGGCTTCACGTGCCATGTTGATAATTCCCTTCTTAGAGCACTGTGAAAGAGAGCATGAGATGAAAGAATGGATGTAATGGCTTCTCTTGTTGTCTGCCAGCACAAGGCCAAATACATGGCCAAGTTAATTCTCCATCAAGAATTCCAGTCTGGGGACTCAGAATCCTCAGTATCTTGCACAATAAGTGGCACAGACAAGACTTAAAGGAAATAACGCAGAATTGAATGGAATCATTCACTCATTGACTTCTCCCTTTCTACCCAAGAGGTTTACTTTAGTGATGTTTGCTTTCAGAGTTTTGAGCATGTAGAACTTGAAAACAAACTAAAAGCTAGGCTGGGCCAGGTTTACTCATCTCATCTTCATTCCAGCTATGAGCAATTTTATTTAATGGTTAAAAACTAATTTGTTTCTTATGGAAATGCTGTTTCTATAGGTTGAAAGGGTGACATATTAGTAATTTCATAGGTTTCAACCACAGGCTTGTTTTCTCCATTGAATGGATAAAGCTGTGAGGTGTGAGAGGATAATGTAGCCTGGGTCTCAGAGACTTCTCCTACTGGGATGTTCTCAGGAACCTCTGGGGGAAGGTTAGGGTTGAGTGGATCTGGGGAGGAGCAGATAATTGCTTTCTCTCGAGTTCCCAAGTCGCTCTGAGTGGACCAAACACCCCGAGTGGTTAATTTAGGCTTGGTTGACCATGAAAGGGCTGCTAGAGTTGCCATAGAGGCCAGGTAAGGAGACTACCAAACAAACATTATGTGGTTTATTAAAAGGGAAACTTTTGGCTGGACACAGTGGCTCACATCTGTAATCCCTCCCAGAAGCTAAGGCAGAATTTGAGCCCTGTCAGGATGACAGAGAACCCTGCCTCAAAAAAACTGATACAACACAAAACAAAACCCAGCCAAACAAAAGCCTGAAAGAAAGACAAAACAACCCAAACAAAACATGTTGAAAATTGATTTTCCTCTTGTTTAACTTTGTTAAAGGCCTACCACATACTGAGCATGTGCAAGGCACTGTCTGTCAACCAGAAGACGCCTCCAGCTTCTTTTCCTCTGTTCCCCTCTTCTTCCTACTGCCTCCCTTTCTCCCTCCCTCCCTTACTTTCTTTCCTCTCTTTCCCTTCTGACTTATCTTTTTCCATTGGTCGATATTGCATTTGTTATTTTTAGATAAAATATGTAAATAGACTCTGGTTTCATTAAGGTAAAGGGAGAATTCTCTAGAAGTCACCGACTCCAGAAAATCTGGTAGATTGTGATTAGCGTAGAGGTGAGAACCAAGGTAGTTCTACAATGTTCCAAGGAGGGAGCTTCAGGCACTGTAGCCTGTGGTAGCTGTGGCTGGGACTCCTCCATGTTATCTCCACATTTCCTATTCAGGGTGCTGGAGATTGAGCCAGGGGCCTCTTATGTGCTAAGCAAGCACTCTACCACTGAGCTACACCCCTAGTTCAAGATGCTCTCTCTTGATGGAGACCTGACTACTCCAGCCAAGTCTGCCCTGTGCTAACTCCATAACTGCTGCTATAAAAAAAAATACATTTCATGAACTTCTCCATCTCCATATGAGCCCAAGTCTGTGGCAAGGGTTTCAGGTGACTGATCTTGGGTTTTATACTCCGTTTGTAGCTGCCAGGAAGCCAGGAGAAGGAGGCAAGACCGTTCAGAGCAGGCATTCGTGGTAGAACGTGGATGGCTGTTGGACAGCCACAGCTATGCATAGCTTAGCTTCCTTTCTTCAGCCTTCTAGAAAAAAAAGAAAAAGGAAAGAAAGAAAAGAATTCACCTACCCTGCAATTACTGAGAACCTCAAAGAAAGAAGTAAAAAGTATAGCCATTAGTTTGAAAGTCTAATGACCCCAATCTAAACAGTGCCAGGCATTTTATTCTGTCCAGTTAGAGGAGAAGGGCATTACTTTGATTTTAAAACCTGTAGCAAGAGCTCTGAATTATGTTCTGTCCCTCCCTTCCTTCCTCTAGAGGCGAACAGCGTGAGGCTCTCTCCCTTCCGCTAGTTTCCACATACCTGTACTTGATGAGCATTAATTGAGCACCTGCTATAATCTCAAGCCCTGTGACCTGTGACAGCAAACAAATACAAACAGGTCTGCTTGAATGCTATTGTAGGGTGGCCGCGATTGTGACATAGTAGAAGGAAGAGAAACAGTAGAGTTGATCTGAAGGGCTCTGAAGTGGAGGAGAGCTTTTTACTTCAGGGCGTAAATTGTATCCGCCTCTGCTGGTCAGATCTGCTCTTACAAACAAAATGTTTTTAGCGTCAGAGCTCTGCTGTGTCCAAGGCCAAAAATCCACCCTTCACTTTAGAGTGTCGGTCACCTGCCATTGCTACCGGCAGAGGGCGACAATGCGATGGCTCAAAGCTGGTCCTTGGAGAGGGACACCTACAGGAAGTAAGCTTAACTTCCCTTATTTAAACCTGTTTTAAGCTTTATGGTCTGCTCTCAGGTCCTGATACGTTATACTAAAAAGAAATCAGGTCCGATGTAAAACCAGTGGGATTTCAACCAAAGTAATAAATGTTTGGGACAGAAAAAAAAAGTTTATCAGTATTAAGATATAACATGCCTTTGTTGAACGATTGATCGGCAGTATTTGTAAGGAAACAGCTTGGTGGTATTCTAGGAAGGCAGAAGGTTACCTTTGAAGAAGGTAACCCATAGTCAAGTGAAGTAGAAACGCCACGGTTGCTTTGAGCACATGGTAATGAGCTTTGTGTTTTACTTCTGGATTATGCTTTACAAGATGTGAAAAGTAAGTGAACTCTATGCTGTGATTTGAAGCTGCTGATTTATACAAACCTCAACGCCATTGTATGTGAGTGCCTGCATATCCACGGCTCCTTGTTGGCGTCCAGAGGATCCTGGGATCTCTAAAGCATAGTCTCTGTCTGGAAGGAAATTTGAAACCTACGCTCCTCTGCGTAAGTTTTAAGTGATGTTTATGAGCAGTAAATCAGTTATGTGAATGCTCAGGGTGGACCATCTTGGGATGGAAGATCGTCGGTGCTGGGATAAAGTATGAGTTTTCAGACTGGCTGGCATGGTGGCTTTCCTATACTGTAGGGTGACCCCAAGCAGGAAGTTAGGGGGTGCCAGCAACGGAATGCTGGGTTTGATCCTAGCAGCACCTTCCAGTCCCTATGGAAACCAGGCACGGTCACTGCTCTGACCCTCAGCTTTCCTGGCAGCTGGGTGGGACCTGAAGGAGCAGTCTCAATTTAGCGGATCATAGGAAAATAACCTGTGCAGTCTTTGTAAAGTACTCAGTCACTGTGGTTATGATCTTGGAGGACAGGGTTTCTCTGTGTAGAACAGGGTAATCTTGAACTCATGATCCCTTGGGAATATAGTAACGAGCTGCCATAACCTGTAAGCTTCTTCTTTTGTACACTGGGAATAACAAAAAGGTCCTTACTTCATATAGCTGCTGTAAGGACTCAGCATAAGAGATAGTGTAAATTGCCGAGCATGGCATTGCTGGTACAAGGGGAGGCTCCCTGGAGCAAAGAGCCTTGAAGGATGGTCAATTTGCAGGAAGAATCCAGATGGGGGCTTTCTCTTAGCGGTGGGATGTACAAGCAAAATATGCAGGTCCAATCGGACCCTCAAAAATCCCACTAGATTCAGGGATGGCCACCCTGATGCAAGCCCACCCCAGAGGTTGTGAGATGAATGGTTTCCCCAAGCCTCTTGTTTCTCTGGGCCTTCGCTTGTGGACCAGTCATACAGGAGAGGAGCTCTGTTAGTGATAACATTCTCCATCTTAGTCCTGGCTTCTTCCACAGTGACCTAAATACGCCGCAGCTGTGTTCACACAGCTCCACAAGCTTTTTAAATTTACACGACTCTCTCAGTGCTGATACCAGGAGACAGTTTTCTTCAAGTCATTCATCTGTTCTTCCATCCATCCATTCATCCATCTATCTATCCATCCATCCATTTATCCACTACGTGTTTACTCAGCACCTACTATGTGCAAAGTATTGTTCTAGGGGCCAGAATTTGCTTTCTGACTCTATTCCAGAGTACCTCATCTTAATGGCCTCCCATTGTTAGATGTCAATTTCGGGTCACACACAACGTGGCCTTGCTTAACTCCCTGCTTTTGTTCATGTTGTTACCCGTTTCTGTACTGTCTTTTATGGTGATCCAGGCTGACCAACGTCTAATGACTCAAATGTTTTGTTTTGTTTAACATTCCTTTCTGTCAGTCTGATACCAAACCTACCTTAGATCCCAACCTACCTGGAGTGCTGACACATGATTCCTTCCTCTGAGCTCACAAGGTTCTTACAGTAGCTGTTCCTGTATTTAGTTCATCCTGTCTGTGGCTTTTTCTCCTGTTGGATTTATAGGCAGGCACTGAACTTTAATCATCTTTGTAAGCCCAGGCCCTAACATACTGGTTGGCACAGGAGTGCCGATTAAGCACCTGATAAATGAGTTTGTTGGAGCTTTGGAAGTAGGTCAGAACAGTGATGTGAAAAATGACAATGATAGCGACCGCCTTATATCATGTCCTTCCTACACGCCAAACCCTGAGCCAGGAGCTGAACAACTGTGATCTGCTCAGTTAAAGCCTCACAATAGACTGTGTGGTCAAGGAATTGAGGTTGCTGAGAGAGCATCCCTGGAGTCAGAGGCCATGGCTGGAATTCCAGCTACTTGAGTCTCCCGTGGACTCCCTGTAAGAAGCAACATGGCTAATGGTACAAGTGATAGTAAATGTCTCCTCGTTTTTCAAGCCAAGCACTCGGCAATTGGACTGTATCTGTGTGTGGGGGATACCTTTTTCAGTGTGAAAAGAGTACCCCATGGACAAACACTGGCCATGGACAAACACTAGCTGTACCCCTTGGCAGCTGGGTGCCTTGTAGAAGTTGCCCAGCTCTGCTTTTTGCCTTGGCTTCCTATATGTAGTATGGAGCTTGGCTTTACAGGGCTACTTAGAAAGAAAGAGTGATGCCAGGGGCATGCTCGGAGTTTGTCTTCCCTGTGTATTTGAAAGTAGTAGTAATGATTCTACACACCAAAGAAGATGCTTTTGAGAGAAATGAGTAGGCTGAGGCAGAAGGATCAAGATTTCAGGACCGGCCTGGGCTGTGTAGTGAGACTCCATCCTAAGCAATCAGTCAGTCAGTCAGTCAGTCAGTCAAACAAGCAAAGAAACAAGCAAGCAAGCAAGCAGAGTTGACTGAGAATAGAAGGTGGGGTCATGCTTCCATTGAGGTAACAGAAAGACACCCAGAGTCAGAAGACCTGAAAACACTGAGCAAAGATGACTAAGAAGAAAGGTTGGCCACATGCTGGATGTTTCTGGACATTAAGCTGGAAGATGACTTTTAGATTTGACAGAGATCACTGGTGACTTTTGACAGACAACTGTGACCACCCCTGGGGGAGGAACTAGGTGCTGTAAGTTCAGGAGTCTACGAGCAGTAAGAATAGTGACTTTGCCGATGTCTTTGGAGTAAATTAGGTGGTGAGGGGCTTTGGTCTGAATGCTTTCTCCCCTCAAATTCACACACTGTAATCCTAATAATCAAGGTGATGATGGTATTTGAAAGGGGAGCTTTTAAGAAGTAACTGGGCCATGGGCATGGGGTTAGTGTCATACAAGAAGCCAGAGAGAGACTTCTTAGCCCCTGTACTTTGTGAGAACACAGCGGGAAGACACTGTCTGTGGAAGACATTGGGCCCTTACTGTTACCAAATCTAGACTTCCTGGTCTCCAAATACAAAGGAAACAGACTTCTGTTGTCTACAATCTACTCAGTTTTTGGTATTTTTGTATGGCAACCCTAATCTACTAAGACCCACAGAGTCACAAACATCAGTTGTCTTAGAGAGATTCAAAACTGGTAAACCTTCCTACCCACACTATTTAAAGTGAGAAGCTTTCCATTCAAAAGGCCAGATCAGAGAGCCTAGAGAAACACAGACCTCCACCCCCACCCTCCTCAACCGCATCTGAACTCCATATACGTCTAGAGTCTCTTGGGATTAACAGGAAAGCTAGTTTGTCTCAACCATTCATCTCATGGAGGAAAGTGTTATTTAAGGAGAGAAGAGAGTTGAGGGCACAAGAAAGTCAACAGAAAGCAGAGGCAAAACATATTAGGGGATTCGTCAAGGTCCCAGATGTAGGACTCATGCTGGTGGGTGGAGGGGTGGAGAAAGCAAGGGTGGTGACCGCACAGACAAGCCAAGGATGTAGCTGAAGGAAGCGGAAGGGCCTCCGGATGGCCTTTCTTGTTGGCACAGAAAAAAGACAGGTCTGCTAACTAGGCAGTGAGAAACGGTGGAAGGCAGTGCATTGCTTGTGCTCCGTTGGCCAAACTTCAGCCACAGAACCATTCCTAGAAACTGTGAGGCATCATCAACTTATATGCACCGTCTGCTTGCTTTCTTGGTGCTTAGGATGATGTCCAGGGTAGATGCGTGGTAGAGTGTTGAGTAACCACGGCCTCATTTGTTGCTTGCCATTATTGTCTTTCCTGGTACCCTGCTTGGGGTTCAAAGACAACCAAGAACTAATGTCCTACATGTGAGCTAAAGGTCCAACTTAAATTGAGAGCTGTTCTTACAAAGGCTTATGTGCTGCAGGATCTACTAATTTTCTCTGTACCTCTAGATTTGCTACCTGGGTTAAGCTGAAAGTCTGTGGTTAGTGAAGCTGGCTGAGTGATGCTGACTTGCTTTCAGTGAGATAAAGATCAGGGTCTTTCTTCCAGAGCTACAGGAAGTCGAGCTTATCAGCCAACAAGCCCATTAACCAACTACAATTCCCAATCAAATATGCGCTACCCAGCCCTGCATTTCTGTGAGCCAGACCTCCACCTGAGTTCATTAGCCTCCTGGTGAACTAACTAGTACCAAGATGAATGGACAAGTTTCTGACTGAGCTAACCAGTCTCAAGATAATGTAAGTAGTTCACAGTTAAACTAATTGGACACAAAGAACCACAGATTTAAGTGTGCCCTACAGGCAACGTTTAAAGCTCTGAGGTAGGATATGTCTGTGTGTTTTCTGTAATGGCCCTTTTAATGGATCAGGTGAGCCTGGGAAGTAAAGGGAAAGATAGCTGATGAGGTGGGTCAGAAATTCCCTGAAGGGCAAATAAAGTGCTTCTTATCAAACTGGCAAAGCCAGCCAGAATGCAGAGCATGACGGGAACCAGGTCGGCAGGGAATGCCAGGGATATTTTTATAAACAACTCCAGAGCTATCAACAATGCAGGGCCAGGGCAGAGATTCCCATATATGCAGATAATATTTCTCCAAGAACAGCGCTTGGGAAAGGGAGCGGTTGCCAACAAAGGCCCAAGAAGGATGCGGGAAGCAGAGGCAAGCAGTTGTAAGATAAGTTGGTGCTGAGGCTTATGCCTCTGACTCATTCAGGCTGGCTTGGGGAAGCCAAGGCAGGAAGGGTGTCGGGGTGCTGGGTAGGTGTGAAGAGCATGATCTATCTTGGTGCTGAGAAGATTTGAAAGCAGCAGGGCCTTTAAGGATGAGAGCTTAGATGGAGAGGTGATAGGCCCCATTTTAAAGAACCAGGTCATTGGTTCTCTCAGGAGTAAACCCAGCTTCTACCTGAATCAAAACCTATCTGGTGAATTTGGCTAGCCCTACAAAGAATAATTGGCCTCAGTTTTGGAATTCCAAACAGTATCCTATCTCATGAGAAAAGTGACCAATTTCAGAGCAATATTCCTCTGAAGCCAGGCCATGGAAGCAGTAGGCTCTAATCCTCCAATTGCTTCTTGATAGCCATGGTGGCTTGGGAAATTCCCTCAACATCTCTAGGTTACAGTAACCTCTTCTAAATGATATAATTCTATTTGGCAGATCAGTGAGGATTGCTTAAGAAATTGTGCAGCAAAAGCAGCAGGCGCTTAATGAAAATGCTGTCTTCCATCCTCCTCTGTGGGACTCAGATGAAGCCTGGAGTGTATGTGTAATATTGGCATGAGCATGGCTATGCCAAGGACCCCAGTGCCTCAGACACACAGGAACAGCAAGTCTTCCCCTAGTCCAGGATTGGTGTTGAGTGTGTGCATAAAGTGGTAACTCCATCTTCCTCCCAGATACCGACATTATATGCAGAAACTATCAACCGCAGCTTTGTCTTCCTGGGTGACTACAACCTGAGGCTGCTCCCCTACAGAGACTCCTACCGAGATTATTAGATAATGGACACCTTGTTCCTGTATTATGTAATATTGCTGCCGAGCTCCTGAGCTGCTGCTGGGGTACCTCCATCAGAACTCACAGCAAACCTGATCCCAGCTTTTCTGTATGTTTGCAGGACTCCTGCATTCCCTGTTGCCCAGGTCAAGTCAATCCCAAAGCCATGCAGAGTTCTGCAACCCACCCCTATCTAGTGATCTTTGGAAAGAGATCCTTTCTTCTTCCTCTCAAGCCTGCTGCTTAGCTCTACCAGGCCCCACTACTGGCCTGCCTACGGGCTGTCCTTGCCCGTGTGGGCATCTGCTGGCTCCAGCCTGCCCGGCAGAAGTACCTTTCATGTGCAGTCTAATGATTGATAACCAGGCCTGATAAGCTTATTCTCCTGTGGCTCTTGGAAAGTCCAGGTAGATCAGGTAGTAGCATGGGACGAAGGCTGAGAACCTCAGCCAGACTTTCTGTAAGGAACCAAAAGCTGCTGGCGAATAAGGCAGTTCTGCTGATGTTGCCTCGTCTCTCATGTCCACAAAAAACAGTGTTCAGGTTAGCGCCTAGTTCTGTAGATAAAATGGTCTAAAATATAATAATCTGACCTAAAGATGGGACATGATTGATTCAGAGCGAGATTATTCTACAGAATCTACATGAGGTGAGCTGGTGTGAGTGGGTCTAACAGGTGACATCCCTTACTCCTGAGTCGAGTTGGGGCCCAAGCTCGTGTTTATTACAAAGAAGATGCTTTAGCTCACTCCTCTCCCATCCAGGAGTGCTGGTTGCCCTTTGGGAACACTGTCCTTGACTCCACTTCCCACCATGAACTCTGCTCTCTCAGCCACCTTGGCTTTTGACCCGTCATCCTTCCCGTATTCTGTGTAGCCCAGGCTGACCTCGAACTCGTGATCCTCCTGCCTCTGCCTCCTTCAGCAAATCCTACCGGTGTGCGCCACCACAACTGGCCTTCCCGTATTCCTATCCGGAACCTCTCTCTCCTTCTTCCTTACTCTTTTCCCTCAGTGCCTCCAGAACACACCTTGTCAGAGAGGCTCTTTTTATAATAGAAAATCATATCTCATTATCCTCTACTTCCTTTTCATGGTGACCTTTCTTTTATTCGTTTTCTTCTTCTTCTTTTTTTCTTTTATAACTTATAATGAGACCTACTGCATGTTTGTTGTTTATCATCTGTCTGGCCCAACTGGAAGACAGGCTTTAAGAAGAGGGAATTTCATTGTGTCCTTTGCATCTATCCACTCCAGAGAATCGCCAGGCTCCTAGAAGGCTTTAGCAAATACTTGGTGGGCAGATATTGGGCTTGGCCTTTCATTTGGTCTCTTGTTAATATATAGAGAATCACTTAGGAAGTGATCATTAATCACACTCTACAGAGGAGGAAGCTGAAGTTCAAAGAGGTTAAGTGACTTGCCCAGGTCACCAACTGGCTAGGGACAAGGTCATAAGCAAAATCCAGATCACTTTGCTAGCGGTATAAAGTATGTGCAGGGAACCGCTTATGTCTCCTTATTTTTCCAGTCATTTCCCAAAGGACAACATGCTGTATTGCCTGAGAGACAGCTCTTAAATGGAAATGGAGTCCATTTAACTTGATTGATTTTGTTCCTGGACTTGTCAGAAATTGGAAATTAGGGGTAATGGGCAGAGACTAGGGGTTTTAAGTACAGACCACTTTTCAGCTCAACCAGCCTTATTCCCAGGTTTGTTTATTCCAGGCCTAATGCAGAAAATATATGCACTAAAAAACAAATTAAAAATAAACTATAAATGAAATAGAAACTGCCTGGGGCTATCAGGAACTTATGTACCATGCTCTGTGGCTTCGAGTAAATATTTGCTTTGTAAGCCAAGGAGCAATCCATATTTACCTCGGCCGTCTCTGCCTAAAGGGTACTTATGCTACTTCTGGAGCCTGCGTAGCCTCCAGGAAGTGTGCACACAGGCCTGAATGCCCCAGATACCCTGAAAAGAGGAGGTAAAGTGGGACTAGACAGCTGGGCTTTTGGCTTTTTGGTTCTGTGCCTTGGTTGTTAGGCAAAGTTGACAATTTACTGCTCTCTCAGAGCATGCTCTGATACCCCAGCATCCTCTGACCCCAAGACAAGCCTGGGAGTGTGCTGATAGTTTTACAGTGAACAGATATGGCTCGGATGTGAGAGGAAGTGGGTCAAGGAGGATGCTAGCATTTTAGCCATCTCTCCCTTCTGCCTTGTCCATGGAGCCAGCTCATTTGCCGTGTGTGCATGCGCGCGCTTTCCTTAAGCAGCTCTCTTTCAAGACTGTAATATCTGAAAACTTTAGTTTTGCTCTTTAATGACAGAAACCGGGGCTTACAGAATGGTCAGCCATGTGGGCTGATATGATAGGCTTAGGGACTTCTTTGTCTGAGAACATGATTTATCAAATCACAGCATGAGAAAAACATTCACTGAATGTGTTCACTAAGTGACTTGTTAAGCTATTTCTACAGGGACACAGCAGTGCACAACACTCAGCCTGACCCTCTTAAAGCTTATGGGCTGGAAATGGAGAGATGGCCCTGAGGTCACCCATCTGTTCTGCTTTCATGACACAATTATAGGGAGACACATCCTCAGAAGTGGCAACTCAGTGTAGAGGCTAATGCCAACCTTAGTTATTTTCTAGTATTTATCTTTATGTGGGTGAGTGTTTTGTCTGTCTGTCTGTTCACTGGTCTCCCAACCTCAGTTCTGAGGAAGAACATCCTAGCAAGCCTTTCCAAGAAGATGGCATCTAAAGTTCAGATCTGAAATCGGCAGACGAGGGGTTCCTTAAGCAAAGGTGAGAACCGGGAAAAGAGTTCCGAGCTGGGGGAACTGGTATGACAGTGGAGGTGGGGAGGGGTGGGGGAAGAAAGTACAACCACAGAGGCAGGGCATGAGGTGAGGGTAAACTAGGACTGCCATCCATCCATCCTGCCGAGAACCCTGTGAGTTCGGGCTCTGTTCCCAGGGCACTGGGGCTCACCTAGCCTGGGACAGTCCCATTCAGCTCTGTGTCTGAGAAGAATCATTCCCAATGCAGTGGAGAGCTCACTCTGGAGGGAGACCAGGCTGAGAACCCAGAGCCAGGGTGCCAGTTTAGAGAAAGAACAGTGCAGAAGAATTGTTTAAATTTAAAGAGTGGGTCCAGGCATTGAAAGCTCTGGAATATGTTTTGCCTCTCACCCTTCCTCAGATTTCCATTGTTCCATTTTTTTCCCTCATGGAGTCAAAGCATTCTCAGACCAGATTCCAGGAAAATCTAGAGTTTTGTCACCTTACAACAATGGGATCCATCTCTTCCCAGTATGCGGTCGGTCCTTCGTTAAGGGAAAACGTCTCGTCACAGTGTCTTGCCAGGCTATGCCATGACTGTTGTAACATATGAGGCCCAGAACCATCTTAAGGAAGTAACTGTGTGTCCCTCAAGGGCTTGGGAACTGTGTTGAGAAGCCGCAGAGACATCTGTCCCTAGAGTGCAGTGCATGGCTGCCTTCTCTGTAAACCGTGGGGTGCACAAACTCAGCTGGTTCTAATTGGCATACGGGGCATGCCATATTGTTGCCCGATGTAATGTCAATTTTTATTTATTTGTGTTTGTGAAAAGCAGGCCTGATTAGACCACTTAAAACTACACAGGCTAGTTAGAGCCAGGCTGGCCTTAGTGGGTTCAGCTGCCCTCCCTAAAGTCATCAGTGCTTCCAGCACTCGGCCTCCCTCTGAGAATGTAAACTTGGGGCCTTGTGCTATCATGATTTCTATTTCATCCTCACTCTTATAAACTACCATATAAAAAGCAGCCACCAAGGGTTCTGTTCGTTCGTTCTTTCTTTCTTTCTTTCTTTCTTTCTTTCTTTCTTTCTTTCTTCTTCTTCTTCTTTTTTTTTTTCCAATTTCATTTTGAGGCTTGGAAAATCACAAAATAAAAATAGCCCTGAGAGTGGAAAGTTTGGGGGAGTTTGTTTAGCTTTCTTTGAAATGTACTTTGTGAAGGAATAACTAAGCACAGTACTTTACTGCTTGCTTAATTTTTATGGCTTTTTCTCCCGTTGGATGCTTATGGCCTCCCTGTGGGGGGTGTGAATGACTACCATCCTCAGCTTGCTAACGAGACAGGTCAGAGAGACTGGCTTGGCTAAAACTACATGAGTAGGTATTGCCAAGGCCGTCCCTGGAAACCCCCTCAAACCAGTGTCACCTATCCAGGTTTACGTTCTGCTGTTCTCTTTCTGCCATTCTCAGGAAGGAACGATGTCCAGGCTGTGTGTGGACCAATGCAGGCTCAAGGCTGGTCACTCAGCGTGTTCCTCCCACACGGGGACATGGCACTTCATAGGACAGTTTCTTCCAGGCACTCTGAACCCCAGCACAGCCTGTCACCTGCTTGGGGGTCAGAGCCTTGTGTCGGTCATCTGCGTCCTTGGATCCTGGAACGGACTTTGTTACTTTGTTCATGCCTGCTGCCCATAGAAACACTGCTGAATAAGAAAGTTGTTTTAAAAAATAATCCTACTGTTTCATTCAATTTCCTGATTAATATTAAGGAGTCGACCGTCGACGTCCTGGTTGGAAGCTGGCTGTTCAGAGACTGGGTGAAAGTCTTGAGATCACTAGGTTCATGGTTTAACTTAGCTCATGGTTTCCCAAACTGTTTTTTTCAGAAGGTTCTGAAGCATATCCGTGGGAGTTCCAGAAAAGTCACAAGTTCTGTGGCCATGTAAGTTTGGGAAATACTGATTCAATACGTTCAACGAAAACACTTTTTAATTGTAAATGTGTTCAAAGCATAGATTCTCCTAATTTTCTTCAGGATCTTCCCATCTGCATGAGTTTCAGGCTACCACACCATTCACAATAGTTTAGTGAGAAACTTACACCACACACACACACACACACACACACACACACACACACCTGCACTCAGAACAGTGCTTTCAGGCATATACAACATCCTCAATTGTTTAATGAGAAACTTTCACCACCCCCCCAACCCCACCCATGCACTAAATCAGTGTGTTCCCTGAATGGTTCTTGCCTGCACTTCTCTCTGTGTTGCTGTTCTCAGCAGAAGCAGGGGGCTGAGTATGCTCTTGTTTTAGACGGCCTCCTGCAGCACCCCAGCCAGTGCTAGACACTAAGCTCCTGGTGACGGAGAGTGTCCTTTTCCTAGTGCCATCCTTTAGGCTGGACAGTGCTAAAGACGCTCTATGAAAAGAGATCCCTGTCTCTACCACATTCTCAGGCCGAGGCTTTGGTCCCCTCCTCTTCAACTTCAAAGGCTTTTTGAGGGTTTGAGCACACCTTCTGAAGGAGACTAGCCAGCCTCCACCCCCACCTCAGGATCATTCTGTAGTAAACACATATTCTTGAGAGCTGTGTGGGATTTTGCCTAGAGCCCTCTCTCCTCACCCAGGCCTGGTCTTTGCTGTTTTGTTGTTGTTGTTGTTGGTGGTGTGTGTGTGTCTTAGAGTTCTCAGTGTATCAGATACACCAGTAATCATTCTGAGTCTCCCTCTCAGGAAATCTTAACCGTGTGGCAGAGGTTCTTCAAGTATCTAAGGACACGGATAAGTTTGCAGCTGAATTTCGAGCTGGCAACAAGAATGTCATAACTGGTGGTAGGTGGCACACAGGTGACTTCTGGGACACGGTAAAAGTGCGGTGCAGTTTCATGACAGTGCTTGGAGAGGTACGAAAGTGTGAGGAAGGGGGAATAGGCAGTTACAAGAGAACAGGATTGGACAGGTGTGGCTGAGAACAACCTCCGCTTTAGAGAAAGATGATGACAGGCAGGGGTACCGTATTCAGAAGCACATCCTAACTCTCATCCTGAATCTGCAAGTAGGAAGAGCTGAGTGATACCAGAACCGGTCCTAAGAGCAGCAGAGGGCTTCTGAAGCCATGCAGAGCTATTCCACTAATGCTGACTCCAGTGGGGGTAGGAATAGAGCCCTCAGCTGCAGGAGAAGGACATGCTGGTAGAGGCTCTTGGCAAGCTTTGGACTCTTCTGGCTGCACATGTAGTTTTCCACGTCTAGTTAAAGGCTAATGCTTCCTACTCAGTTACAGGCAATGCAAAGACCTTTGGCTTATAGAGCAACACACGATCTCCCCGTTTCCTCATCCACCAGACAAGAAAACAATAGGACAGAATTACAACACACCTTAGCAATGAAAGCGTTTGGCCTGTCGAGGGAGTAAAAAAGCTCTACCCCAGAGATATCTAAATGACACATGTCAACAGAAACAAGGAAAATGATGTGGGATGGGGTGCTGAGATTACTCTGGTAAGTAGGTGGCTGGGAGGGGATCAGACCTTAAAATCTGCTGCTAGGACATTCTCCCTGACCAGGCCTCTGAGAAACAGTGCTAACTCTCTCCCAGTGTGACTGTCAGAAGCCCGGAAAGGGCCATGATCAACAGCAGCATCTCAAGTTCAAGTCCCTTAGTGGGCATGGAGAATGTCGGAAGGAGTTAGCAAAACCCTCATGGCCGTTTAAATACTAGGATGAACCACTGATACATCCACCAGAAGAGGACAGGTCCACATGGCAACCTCAGATGGAAGTTCACTTGCTGAAGCAGCAGGAGAACGCTTGCCAAAAGGAAGGCCACAAATCACTCAGCGTTGGCCATCATTCATGTAGACTAGAGCCCGTGCTGAGAGACAGGGCTACTGATGACACCAGGGAGCAGCAGCTGCCCATGAGAAGCACCAAAAGTACAATTATGGCAGTAAGTGACAAAGAAAAACCAAAGGTGGTGTGGTGTCTCTAGCATGTTGGACATATAAGAGGAAGAAACAAGGAGTTTGGGCAGGGAGCCTCTGCCCCATCGCTCCCGAGTATTTTCCTGGAGAATGTGGGTCTCATCACCACACCTCTGAAATATACATGTTGAGGATCCACTTACAGACTAGAACTCTTGTTGCCCCCTCACTGCCAGGGCCCACTCCTTATCAGGAAGAGATGGTTTATATCACATAAGGGGGACAGATTTGGCACCCAGATGACCCCTTTGAGTGTTTACTCTCTAGGACCAGTTTTAGAGACAAATAGGTAAGTGTGATGGTCGTTCCCTGGGAAGGGCAGACTGAACCAGAGTTCTGATCCCTCTGAGATTAGAGTCTGAATCACCCAGTCAGGCAAGCTCTCCTTCCTCCAGCTTCACTGGCTGGGGCTGAGGGGCCTGGGCTGTGCGGGAAGGGAATGCTAGGCATTTGTTCTACCTCGAGACAAGGTACAGCAGGCAGTGTGGTAGTTTCAACTGGTAGCCTTCATATTTTAAATTCCTCCAGATGGTGTAGCCCACTGGAATCCTGGAATCCCACTTTCAGGACATTTCCCTAAGAGGTGAATCTGAGCAGTAAATGGTATTGGCCAGTGGGAAGCCAGCAGTCAATTCTTTCTGCTATCTGCTTAGGGACCAAAGCTCCCATTCCCCCATCTACCAAGAGTCTCGCTAACTGACAGTGTGTTGCTGAGGCTACTCACAGAATTTGTTCTGCTACCCTTTGAGAGGCCTCTCATCCTGTATCACACCTTTCTGTAGGGCAGCCATCACTCTCCTGAGTCCTCGCTTTCGAGGTTCTAAAGGCTCATCTTATTATCCCAGGACAGTGCTTCAGAGCTATTCAAATTCTGGGACCTCCCCCCCACCCCCAGGTATCATTAAACCATTGCAAAATAAAATCAACTTTGAAGACAAATCAGTCAAAAAGATAAAGAGAATCCTTACATGTTGCTAAGAGCTTCAACTTATTAGGAAGGTAACATTTGAAAACTCACATTCTAATAGCATAGCTTCAACATACGAACAAAAAAAAAATTAATCCATAAAAAGTCATTAAGAACTTTTAATATAGCTTTCTTGGTTATCGGCATACCAAGTGGAAAGCATTATTGGTAGGAATAGTCAAGTTTAGGGGCTGGAAAGATGGCCCAGTGGTTGAGAGCACTGCCTGTTCTTGCTCAGGACCTGGGTTTGATTCCCAGCACATAGCAACTCAGAACCATCTCTAACTCCAGATCCATGGCATCTGATGCCCTCTTCTGACTTCTTTGGGCATGAATAGATCTGCCATATGATCTGGCTATACTACTTCTAGGGACATACTCCGAGTAATCCCTATCGCAGTACAGGAATACTTGTCCAGCCTTGTTCACTTTTGCTCTATTCGTAATAGCAAGGAAATGGAATCAACATAGATGCCTATCAACACATGAATGGATAGTGAAAACATGGCACATATGCATAAAGGAATCACGCGTGCGCGTGCGCGCGCGCGCGTGTGTGTGTGTGTGTGTTCATTTATGCATATGGAAGCCAGATACCAAGGTTGGGTGTCTTTCTTGATTTCTCTTCAGTTTATCATTTGAGACATGGTTTCTCATTAAGCTCAGTGTTTACCTATTGGCTAGAGTGCCTGGCTAGCAAGCTTCAGAGAGCCCATCCCCCATCCATACACCTTTACTAGGGTCACAGATGCATGCAACCATGCGCTCTTTTTTTTCTTTTTTCTTCAGTATGGATGTTAGGGAATCTGAGTCTAGGCTTCCATGCTTGTGTGAAGTGCTCTTGCAGGCCTTTACCCACTGAGTCACTTCTCTGGTCCCCACAATGGAATTTTGTTCAGCTATCAAGAGAAATGGAATTATGAAATCTGCAGAAAAAAAAAATGAACCACACAGGAAAGTATGATATTAAATGAGGTAAGCCATCCTCAGAAAGCGAAATACATTTTACTTTTTCATTGATTCATTCAGGAGCTAAATATTCTTTTTCATATGCGGATCCTAGGGTCTAATTTTTATGTATGTGTATGTATGTGGAAGTGAGTATGGGCAGAGAGGTCAGGGGACTAGAAAGTGATCCATGGGGGTGTTCAAAGAAGCGGGGGGGGGGGAGGATGATGTAGAAGTGGAAAAGGAGAGTTCTGGAAGACTGCAAATGGGGAAGGTAGGCGAGGAGATGGAAAAAAGCAGCAGGTAGCAGAAAATTCACGAATATTAAACATGTATGCAGATGACAGAAGGAAATCCATTACTTTGTCCCATTAATTAAAACAAATTTAAAAAGCCAAAAAGGAAGAAGGATAAAACGAAAAGTACTCACAAAGAATAAAAGCAAGGAGGACCAATCTACTGAAGTCCCCCCTCCCCCGCCATCATTTACTTCTAGACCAAAGTGATAAGTTACAAAAGACTACACCCCGAGCGCAGAGTTCCAGCTCCCTCCCCTCCCCGAACCTCCCCTCCCCAAGCCTCGCATCCCTGCACACTGGAGGTCTTCATTGCCCTTCTGCATTTCACGCTTATTTCCTACCACGCAGAGCCAACTGCTAGATGAGAGGGGGCTAAGGATGGATTTTGCAGCCGGCTTGTGGCAGGGAGAGTGGCTGCCTGTGGCATCTACCCCATGTACCCTGGGCACCCAGCTCTCCTACAAAATGAGATGTAATCAGCAGTCAATAACAAAGGCTGCAAGGCTGTTCTTCCTCCTTGACCAGTCAGTTCTTGGAAACACTCTTGTGAAATCCAGAAACATCACCACGCATCATCTGATTCGTGGAGGACTCTCCAAATTGTGAAAGGCAACAGAAGGATCCGGTTCAAAGGGTGAGTGAGGAAACTGAGGCTTAAAGGGTTTCCTGCCCTTCTGGGAACTCTGTGCTCTCCATGTCCATGCCCCGCTGCACGAGTAGCTCACAGCTGCACCTCATAGAAAAGGACCAGAGTGGAGCAAGGAGATGGGAGTTTATTTCTCATTGTTTTACTAATGATAAACAGTTTACATTTGGTAGGGGAAAAAAGTAAAACAGGGAGAGAGAGAGATACCTCAGCCGGTAAGCGCACATACTGCTTTTGAGGAGGACCCAACTGGATCTCACAACTGCCTGCAATCTCAACTCCAGGGGAGCAGACACCCTCTTCTAGCATCCTCTCTGTCTCTGTCTCTGTCTCTGTCTCTGTCTCTGTCTCTGTCTCTGTCTCTCTCTTTCTCTCTCTCTCTCACACACACACACTTGAAAATAAAAATAAATCCTTTTAAAAATGCAAAGGAAAGAATGAGTCCTGTTGCTGGGAGATCAGCCTTGATGGCACCTTGATACCAGGATCTCTGCAGTGTAGATGGTCACACTGATTATCTCCTCATTCATTAACCAAAGCACCCGAGGGCTTATTCAGCCGGTGCTTGCCCCATTCCCTCCTGCCTGCCCTGCACGGAGACTCTGCCTGTCACACAGTCCACTACTGTTCCTGCCAGAAACATGAGTATTTATTTATTTATTTATTTCGGTTTGTTTGTAGACAAAAACGAAGACTGAGGACCAGTGCTTCTGTGGTTTGGATATAGTTGACAAATATCATCCCCCATGAGGGGTTGAGGGGATGATATTGAAGAGCGCATCAGGTCTTTCCCGTGGATTAATTTCTAGAAGGAAGGTTTGTTAGACAAGATTGAGCCTTGCCCTCCCACGTCTCCTGCCTTCGGCCTTACCACATGAATTCCTGCCATGTCGCTTCCTGCCGTGTGATGTCATCCACCATGGATGATCTAGTCAGACGCTCTGCTTAGACTAGATGCTATTCTGTTTGAACTTTGCAGCCGCAAATCAAAATTCAGGTTTTCGTTTTTATGCTATTCAGCATCAGCTATTTTGTTATAGCAACACACAAATAGACTAAAGCAAATGGCAAAAGCACTTTTTAAAAGGTCCTGGTGAAAGCCCAGGAGCCTGTGCTTCAGCTGAAGAAAAAAAATTTTCACCATGTTATTGACTCAGACTCAAGTAACATGGAGGATGCATGGGTTTTGGAATAAGGGTGATTTGGTCTTGGAGCACTGTGATTGTAGGTAAGACCTGTTTTTAAAGAAACACACACACACACACACACACACACACACACACACACAACTATTACCAGGAGATCTTAGAATGGTGTACAGACTTTGTCCATAGCAAGTAAAATTAAATTTGTGGCCAAGAAAATGAGCAGGTCTTCGTCTTGGAGACATTTCAGTAGAGATGAGGCTTGACCATCTCCGGTGATGGAATCCTTGGGGTTTCCTAGCTCACTCTTCACTCAGCAGCCATAGCTGTGACAGCAGGAGCCCTTGCCCTTTCCCGGGGCTACCCGTTCCTGCAGCCTAGATGGCTAACCTTCTCCTTATTTGTTCCTATTTGAGAAGCAATAGTGTGGACTGACCAGTGAATACAAATTCTAGAGCCGCTCTCCTGGAGCATTTTTATTTTAAATGCATCCAATCCAGGTAAGAAATGGCAGGAATCTTCATGCCCAGGAGCAGTAGGCCAGAGTCATTTTGCCATCAGCACAGCAGCCTCTGAATTGTCCTTTATGGTTGCACTCCAGAACGAGGCTCTTCCCTTAATGACTTTAAAAACATGGCAGGATGAGGACGGTAAGAAGACCGGAAATCATGGAGGTTTCTGAGACTCCTGCAGTGAGCTGATTTGTCTGCCCTGACAAGTTCTCACCACCATAACCACATCCTTATTCAATTACAGGTGGCCACTGTGAAATCACTGGGAGGAAGCTACAATGTTAAGGATGGGGCAGGCATAGTCATTTGGATATTAAGGTCACAACCAGAGTACAGGGTAGAAATTAGAAGGGTCACCCCCTGTGTACAGATCTCTGAGAGCCATCAGTAAATACCATAACTTACAGCCTGGTTTGGATCGGGTACTTGACCTCTCTGATCTCAAAGAGCCTCATCTGAAGAATGGGGCCGGTTCTTCCCGTGAAGTAGAGAGACTGTGTCTGACGTGTCTGGGACAGCGATTGATACTCGTCCCGCCACTGTTGCGCGTGAAGGTGTTACATGTTTTCCTCTCTCCTTTCTGTTTGCAAAAAGGAGAGCTGCCCATGACTCCATGAAAAACCAGTCAAGGCTCTGGTCTTAGATGACAGGCCTGAGTGAGGCCTGTTGAGGATCCAGGTGAAGTCACCCTGGGAAAGAGGAACCAGTATGCATGTGACCCATAAGGAAAGACAGAATTCCTTTTCTATGCACCTACTTTCTCCACCGCCTACCTAGCCTGACCTAATCTCGCTCTTATGTCTATTTCAGGAGTGCCTGCTCCATGATTCGGTGACCTACATAGGGACGGGGTTGAGGCATGCTGCTCTGTGCGCCTGATCTCTGAGCATGAGGAGGAGTGATAGCCTTGTGATACCACATCCCATTTTAGTAGCGCGCTTTCTCTCACTGGGCTTCGAGACTGAGCCGCATTCAGCCCTGTTCCCTCGGGGCCTCACCTGGTGCTATGCCTGGTTCAGGCTAGACAGTGTTGTCCTTTGAAATGGTAAGCCAGGATTTGGGTGGACTTCATCCTCCCCTTCTCTCTGCATTTTCCTTTTCTGTTTCAACCTAATAGGCTTTCCTGGATCAGGACGGGGTTTGGCTGTTTCATAACAGCCCACTCTAAAATCTCAGTGGCTTAACTTAACAAAAGTTTATTTCTGACTCATGCTATGTCCCCTGTGGTTATGGGCAGCTCTCCAGGACAGCTGTTCCGCATACAGTGGCCCAGCAATCCAAAACTCCTTTGATTTGGTGCCTCCATCATCTCAACACTGAGCCAGGCAAGAATCAGCAGGAGGCACAGGCCCTCTGTTCAGCCCAGAAACGAATCCTGTAGCTTCCTCTCCGGCCCAGCCCAGCCAAATCTAGGCATATGATCATCTCAATCTCAAGATTATTAGGAAGATCCCTTTTCAATGTGCTTAGGAAGGAGGGGAAAGACTGTATATATCTGTAGACCAATCATGCTTAAGTGAGCTCAAATGGAAATGTAAGGGCCCCAGTTACAAAGTGAGAAAATGAATACTAATATCCAATTCCTCTATTTATTGGTCTCTCACTAAGCACAAGACATTGGACATTTGGGAGACAGGTGTCAATCCTGGTTCTAGGGACTAGAGACAGGGTTTCTCTGTATAGTCCTGGCTGTCATAGAACTCACTCTGTGGACCAAGCGGGCCTCGAACTCATAGAGCTCTGCCAGCCTCTGCCTTCCTGAGTGCTGGGATTAAACGTGAGTGCCACCACCACCACTTGGCTTGCAGGAGAATGTAAAACAGTCAGTGTCACCATAAACCCCTGTTCTCCTAAGAGATGGGCCATGATAGATATACACAGTGTCAAGTGTCCTATGAAAGAAAATGAAGAGGGAAAATAGAAAGAAGTATGTGAAGGAGTTGCTGTTTTGTATATGGAGAGGTGAAAGACCTTATAGTTAGAAAGATGCGCTACTGCATTGGGTCAGAGGGATGTAGAACCTGCAAGCAAGGAGAAAACTTGGCCATGGCTGGGTTAAATGGGTCACTGAACACTCTCCTGGGGAATTTGTGATGCCAACATGAATAAAACCCAAACAGGAGCCTCTACCTGTCTCCAGGACCTCAGAGGAGAGAGATGTGCAAACAGATACACTCAGTGAAAAGTAAGGAGTCAAAGAGGGCACAAAAGAGAGAGCTGCACTTTCCATTTTGATGGGAGAAGTTCAGGGGAGGTGTGATACAAAGGGTGAATTGATGGGAGAAAGTAGAAATTCTAAGATGTGTTGTCTACCTTGTCTATTGCTATGCCACAAAAGCAACATGACTTAAAAAGCCCGTCTTACCTTTTCTGAGTCCAGAGGGTAACCAGGCTCTGCCAGCAGTTCTGATGTTGAACAGGTCCTTCGTGCAATGGATTATGTAGTCTGGCTTGCGCCAAAAGCTAGGCTGGCTACTTCTCATGCCTTGTTCCTTACTGGTATGACTGGGACATCTGGCTCTGTCTGGAACTGTCCCTCTCTCCAGAACTGTCTAGTTGAATGCCAATGTTCTCACATGGTGTCTGGACCTCAAGGGAGTGAGTAAAGCTTCAGAGCCTGAAAATCATCCTTGCATCAGTCCCCATGTATCATTCTTCTTTGGAGGTGGGAGCTTGGATTCTGGCTGGGGTCCTGGAACTCAGCTTCTGGTGAAGAATGGGGTTCCGTTTCTCTCAGTGGCAGCTAGAGCACTTTAGGGTGAGGCCTGAGTTCGCTAAGCCAGGGTGTAAAAAAGGTTTTCCACGGAGTGTTACAGTGTGGCTCTTTCAGCATGAGATTGCTGGTGGCAAGGGAAGCTCCAGCATTCCAAAACTGATGGTGATTCCAAAATGTTATAGCTCTTGGTTAAGCTGCTGTGTTAAGTAAGCAGCCAAGATACAGGCCCTGTGAGGTCCAGGTCCAGTGAGATGCCAGGCCCAGTGAGGCCTTAGACCCAGTGGACCAGATGACAGACATGTTGAAATGCAGCCCAGTGAAGGATTTAAATACAGTATTTAATTATCTTATAGGAGGGGGGAATTTCCAAGTGCAGTTGAAGGTCACTGCTGGACTAAGATCCTTAGCAGGGTGGGGCACTTCTAGGAATTCCTAAATGCTTGCTAGAGTACTTTCATCCTGGAAGAGTCCGGCCTGTAATCTGCCCTGAAGGCTATGTGACACTTCTTATCTCCTTACTAGACCCAGAGTCACCCAGATCAGGGGAAACTTTTAAAACCCGCTGAGAAAAAGGAGTCTATCACAGAGCGTGCTCAAATAATCCGCTCCCCAGAGCTGACTGACTTAAGCCTTATCCAGCAGAGCCCCACCCCCATGTATTCCACAACTCAAAGCAACCCAAAAAGCAGCCAAGATTCAGGAGAGAGGAACCTGCATTCCTGTCCAAGGAGGGGGACCCTGGGGAGACTATGTTTTCAGACAACCTATGGCAAATAGGAGCAGCATAACACAGCAAGGTTGTCTGTCTGTTCCCACAGGCAGATACTTCCTCCTTACAGATCCCTGATGGCCGTAGAGTACTCCTGCCCCGACTCATCCTGAAGCCTCAGGGATGATGTCAGCATTGGGACAAGAGAGGAGACACACTCACTACCCTACCGCAGAGAATAGTGACTGCCAACATTGCCTGTGGCATGACCACCCTGACTTCACAGTGCTGTGTCCGGGTATGAACAAACTGAGGCGGAAAGGTAGGACTGTTGACGGTGTTGCCTGCTGTATTTCTGTGATAAGCTGGCAGTTTCAAATGCTGAAGGCATGCAGAATGTTGAAAATTG